>NC_072740.1:132676705-133276705 GCF_026930045.1 Uloborus diversus
AAAATAGGCAAAATTTTATGCTTAAACATGAAGTGTCATGCAAAATAGTAAAACAATTCTGCACCTTTCACTTAAAGTTCCTCGCTCACAAAACCTTGCCTCCGAAAAGAACGAAATTCCATAAACCAATGTATATACAAATTTAAACTATTAATAAATGTTCAAAATTTTAGTCTTACATCAGTCCACTTAAATCTAAAACAAAATCCCTTCAAGTTAAAAAATTTTTTAACCCAAACGCTGACGAAAAATAACTGAGATTAAAGCCGATCAACGTATCAAAATTCTTTTACCGAGATAAAAAATAATTTGAAAGAATAACAATTTGTTTTACGAACAGTGCTTTTAAAGGCTGAAAATACGCTAAATATTAAGGCGATTTTTTAAAGTAATTATTTCTATCACTTCTAACAACACATGGCGTGTATGTAGCTCTTTAGTCTTTGTTCTTATTTTAAAAAAACGACTTTAAGTTTTTGTTTCGTAGAAACGTTAAATGTTTAAAAAAAAACTAAAAGCATGACACTACTTAACAAACTGTTCTATCGCTAATTTAGAAATCATTGCTTTAGCCATTTAATTGAGCTCTTAATTAGAAAAACTTGTAGGTTGTAATTTGTTCGATGATTTTGTTACAGAATTAAAGGGCTTTTTTTTCGCCTCAAAGGATTTTTTTTCCTACGTTTAATTTAGATTTTGTGGTTTGTATTTAAAATAGGTAGGGACTGTTTCCATACTCGTTATATCTCTATCCCTTCCTAAGACAGTTACAATAGAACCTCTCCATAAGGGACACTAATGGGACCTAAAACTTTGTCCTTGTCCTTTAATTCGAGGTGTCCCTTGTTCGGAGACATATGATATGCCTGTAATATATTAACTCAATATAATTTCGTAATAAACATAAACTATTAACATTTAAGATAAAATGCTAAAAATTATTTATTTTAATTCAAATACAAAATTATCCAAATTTCAAAATTTATTCTTTGAAATAATTAAAATTTAAATGAAAAATTGTTAATGGTAAAATTTTGTAACGTACATGAATTATTTTGAAATTATTCCTCACGCGGACTTGTTTGATTTCCTGCAATTTAAAATTCAATACAATATGAATTTCAGTCAACGTTCACATTTCAAGGTTTTTACACAAAGCTATTGATGAGCTAATGACTATAAATCGGCTGTTGGACTACTAAAAAATTGCTGAGAATCAAAACCATGCATGTAAATTTTAGCAAGAATTTTACAATACATCACATTAGAACACGTTAATTTCAAACTTTCACCAGTTTAACTTTTTATTCTTAATTCCAGTAAATTCAATAATTTATATGCATTTACACCATACTTTTTGTAAGTTTTCTCTGTAACTTTTCCTTAAAATAGTGTCTCTTATTCAGAGGCAACTACATGGAGGTCCCAATTCAAAGGGACTGGGACCAGAATTTTTTTTCCTCAAATAGAGGTGTCCCTTATTTGGTAGTGTCCCCTAAAGGCAGAGTTGGCCAAATTTTAATTGCATGAACAATTAAAGATTAACAATTGATTAATTGCTAAACGTAACCAAAACAACTAACAATTGATCAATTGTAATTGTGGAAAATTACAATTAACGATTAATTAATTGTTAATTGTAGTTTACTGCAGTTAACAATTAATTAATTGTTAATTGTAGTTTGCTACAATTAACAATTGTCAATTGTTTTGTGAATTTTATTTAAAACTAACTCTTAAAAAAATTACTGGTTTTGTATAATATTCTGTGCAGGCGACAGGCCTACCTGGAACGTGGACGCTGGACGGGTACCATATTATTATCTATTTAAATACACATGTTAGCAACTAATAAAAGATCAATGCTCAACAGTAACTTTATTACGAGCAATAAATTATTTACTGCAGCACATTACTTTTCTCAAAAAATCTTATGGCCCCAGCAAAATTTCCTCAGAAAAGGTAAATTTCAATTAAAAATTCAAAAACTTTTTTCCTAATTTTTTTTTTTTTACTAATATAAGTCTAAATAACAACTGAGAGAAATTTCAGAAATGTATCTTAATTATGTACATGATTTTAAAAAAAAATAATAAAACAGAGCGGTCTCTGAGACCTCACGTCCCCTGTTATGTCCCTCTTTCTCACCTCCCCTGTTATGGGTTAAACTTAAACAATGATTTACACAAACTAAAAAACACTTAATTAAAACACAAACATTTACGTGTGGAAAAAGCTTGCCTAGACGAGACTATTTCACGCGGCGAGCAAGCAATCAGCACTGAACGAAAATACGAAATTGAATAATACTTTTGACTCTGTACCCTGCGCTGTACCTATTGATACATAAAGTTAATTGTTAGTTTTAATTGTTTCATAAAACAATTAAAAAAATTAATTGCAATTATTTTAATTGTGAGAAACAATTAACGTACATTAATCCAATTAAATTAATTGCAAAGTGCAATTAATAGTTTAATTGCAATTGATTTAATTGCAATTACTTTTTTAATCAATTAACAAGGCAATTGAACAAATAATTGATTAATGCCCAACACTGCTTAAAGGAAGGTACTACTGTATTTTAAACTTAATTGTAACTTAATACAGTTAAAACTTAAATAAACAATGATTAAGTGACTGAATACAGCTACCTTGGTCCATAAATGTTTTTGTATCAAAATGCGAGTTATAATTTTAATACACAATTTCGTTTATGACACCCATAATTAGTTACAAGATCGGATAAAACCAAAACAAGAGGAAACCGAAATCAAAGAAAAAAATCATTAGTTGAACCGAGAGCATTTCAACATTCTGGACTTGTCATCATAGGAGAAAATGAGAGAACATTCATTAAACAAACGATGTTTGAAATTGATTTATGTTTGCAAAATATGATAAGAAATAACAATGTTTGGAGGGAAAAAAATTCATTTTGCAGAAGCTCAAAATTGGAAAGAATATATTTTTATTGCAGGGGTGATTCACATTATTATCCCACCAATTTTGAGACAATCAAAGTATACTAGTATTACAGACATTTTTTGTAGCATTGGATATAGCTACAGTGAGGTTTTAGTGCAAATAATTTTAAAAACTGCGATTTATACTATCACAATGATCAAAGACATTGTGGTGCAACAGCTTTATAGTGATATCTTAAATTAAAAGTAGTTTTCATTGATTTAATGTCGTAATAATTACACGAACTAATTTTTTATTTAAGTGCTCAATTATCGTTTATGGAAGGGTGTCCGTAGATGTGAAGCTTGAGAGGCATACTCCACTATCCACATCTTCCGTCCTCCCCCGCTATGCAAATACCTGATCGCAAATGCCGCAGTATGTCGTTTCTTAGGTCCTTTTTGTCAAAGCGCTTTAAAATCTCTAATACTTCACCAAACGAAATAAGTAAAGGATTTTAAAGATTTTTCCCTACGATATATCGGTCAACAAAAATCCAATTCATATTTTTGCTGTTTTTCGGAAAATTACAGACACAAAACCTGTATTTTGAGCTTACGCAGTCAACCACGAAGGCTTCGCTCGAGTCGGCCAGTTAGCAGTAAACATGCAAGAAAATACCGAAATCATACGCTGCATAAACTCATGTGTTAACATCATAATAAAACATAGATGATTCTTAGACTAGATTTGGCAAAACGCTCATGAATGTAACTTTAGGTTCTGTAATAAATATTGTTCATGTACACTGCTCAAAAAAATAAGGGGAGCACATGGTTTTAACAAAATTGAGAAAAATATTATTCCGGAAATTAACTTCCAATTAGGTCTCCATGTTTTCAGAAAACATGAGAATAAAACGTAAACTTCGGATGCAAATCAACGTTTCTGTCGTTGAAAAGCAGAAAAAGGATACAAGTGCAGAAATTGCGATTTAACAGAAGTCCATTTTTTCACTGTCTGAGCGGTAATATTCAAGCGTTATTTATTTATTTATTTTTGATTGGAAAATGCCACGACACCGTAATTTACCGGATTCCATGGCTTGACGTTTTATCGGGGGACTGAAATCCGGGCAAACACAAAGAACTGTAGCAGACAATGTTGGAGAGGCATAACTTCATGTTCGTTTCACTATTCTAGAGGAATAGGCTTCTCAATCAAATGTTTTCTGCTTCTTTTTTGCTGTATTGCATAGTAATACACTTGTATACTCTATTTTATGTCTTGCAAGGCTACCTCACAACGGTTTCTTCACTTTTGGGTGATTGCTCCCCTAATTCTTTTGTGCAGTGTAGATGGGTGGTACTACCAGTATTTTCCTGTCTTGTATAAGGTAGCGGAAAAGTAAAAGTGGTAAAGGCATAAAACGGCATGTAGTATACAGAAAACTTGATCCGTAAAATGCACGGTTCGTAATATTATCAAATCAACATCCGTCAGGGATTTCATTCCAAGTATCCTTCACAAATATACACAATAAAAAATATCTTCTGCATATGTATAAGTAAATTATAATGTTTTCTTCCTGCCTCGAAAAAAATAGTGCATACTACAGGTAATTTCATATAGAGAGTAAAAAATACGAGATACGTTTTGAAAACCCGGGTTTAGGTAGTATACGAGGTGTGTTCAAAAAGTACCGTGAATGAATTTTTATAGCAGCAACTGCTAAAGCAACATCTATATGCTGTGATTTGTCCATTAGCATGATCATCTGAGACTAACAGGGACAAGTTGTAACACGTTAGAAGTTGTCAGTCAGCTGCTGGAGTCCCTAGGCTGAGGTTGAGTTTATCTTGTCTGTCGCGCAACATGGATTTCGAACATTGCATTAACAGTGAGTTTTGTTTTTTAAGTTGCAAAAGAACTGACGTTATGTTAAAATTGGTGCATGGCGATAATGTGTTAACTTTGAAGACTGTTTACAAGTGGTATGACCGATTTAAAAACGAAAATGAGACTGTTGAAGATGAGCAGCGTGCGGGACGTCCAGTAACCTCAAAAACAGAAGAAAATGTGCAAAAAGTGAAAACAATGAATCGTTAAAACAATGAATCGTTAAAAATGACTATTTGAGAGCCTATCGGAAGAGCTTAACATCTCATATGGTTCCGTTGAAAACATTTTAACTTATGAGTTGCAAATGAGACGAGTAAGGGCAAAATTTGTTCCCAGACTTTTAAGTGATGAACCTAATCAAGATTATGTTTCGCGAGTTTTTGGCCGGAAAAAGTGTTCCTGTCTGTCCACATCCACCATACTCACCGGATTTAGCACCACGAGAATTCTAGATCTACCTAAAAATTAAAACTGCCCTTAAAGGAAAACGTTTTGACACCATCGTTGACATTGAGAGGACCACAACAGAGCAGCTGAAAGCCCTTTCGAAAGATGTCTCCCAGAAATGCTTCCACTCATGGAGACAACGATTGGATAAGTGTATTGCTCGCCAAGCACACTACTTTGAAGGAGATTAAATCAAATTTTGTGTAACCTTATTGCATTTTTTTATAAAACATTATTCCTCAAATTTTTTGATGGCACCTCGTATGAGCACATAAGTAATAGAGGACTATAAAAAAGCAGATGACAACGAAATCATTCACGGAAAATACGTTCATCAACAAGTGATTCTGAAGTTTTCAACCGATAAAGTTCATAAAACTGTTTGGCTATGAGCTTAAAAAAATTTTGCAATGCAAGATTAGTGATCTTTAATTTCAAGCTGCATTTTTTATAATATAACTGATGGCGCTTTCAGAACACGGCAGCTAGTTTTCAAATATACAATTCCAAAATATGAGGACATCATTATTGAATATTCAGATAATAATGTTCATAACCAATATGACTAAACTTATTAAGCGCAAAATAAAGCAATTAACACCCACGATACTGCACTAACATACCGAAATCTAAACTAGAATAATATGGACGTGTGCTTATGAGTATGCATTGCTGACACTTCTATGCGCTGATATTACATCACCAATGACGTCAACGCCAAATCAATCAGTATTCAAAGCATGGCTATGCCAAATGTTTTATTCAAGAGAGTATCGCTTCTATGTCACTGATTAATATCATGACATTATTTTTAGTAATAGACACTACGAGTAGCCCTCTGAAAGCAAGCGAGTGACCTTAGTTTTAAATTATGTGCTCGAAATGCACCGTATATTTGCGTTGTATCTGTGAATTATTTTGTATATCAAAGAGCATCTAAATACTCCTGCTCTATTAAAAGAGTATGTATGTTTTAAATGTAAAAGTAGTCATTAAAAGTTAGAGTTACTGATTTAAGGTGATCATTCACAGAATACAACTCAAAATTCTGAGAAAATCATTTAAAGTGTTTACTTTAAAGTTTTTTTTTTTTTTTTTTTTGTAGATTTCTCTGTAGGAAAATTTGAAAATCTTCAACAATATATTTAGTCGTTTTATAGTAAATAAAATTGGCATTTTTTGAAAAACAGATCCAAGCATAATTTTATTATTTGTCACTTACTTAGGCACTAGTAAAAAAACGATATTAATTATAATCCTCTAAGCAACTGATTTTTCTAAATCTTTCTATGACATGGTGCGTTTTATCCAACTAAGAGTAAAGAATCTTTTTCTTCCTCGTGTTTAAATACTGCCAAATAAAGTGAAATGTTTGTATGTTAAGGCTAATAATAGTTTATTAAGTTTTTCAAAAATGCTCTTCGTTCTAATTAACCTAGTCAAAGAATAATGGATTATATAAAAAATTGGTTACTTCGTTGAATTTAGGCAAATACAATATGCTTGCCAAGGGAAGGAAAAAAATATTAAATGCAGTTTAATTTTGTGTAATGGAGATAAATACTTTGACATGTCAATGAACCTTGCAAAATTTTCGCAGGAAGAATCTTTATATTAAGCTTTTGAAAAATAATCTTGTGTTGAGATGTAAGGTGAAACTTCAAAAACCCAAATAACCACTGATGTGTGCTCTGTCACCCGATCAAAACTTTCTCCGAAAATTAATTTTCTTCTCTCGCGGACTTTTAATACTTTTTCCACGTCGACGTGCGAAACATACAAGAAAGAAAATTATTTCAAAAAAGAAAGTCTTTGCTCTTAAAATATGAATCCAAAACATCTAAAATGCATTATAGTGCTAAAAAACTTTGATGACGTATTAATACTCTGCGTGAAATTTTGCTCTAAGGATATTCAATACAATTGGGAAAATGAAAAATGTTTTCAATAATCTAACTTAAACTGTAGAGGAAAATATCCACAGGGAATTTTAACGTACTCTAATATCCTACATTTTACGATAATATCCAATATTATTATCTAAAATTATCCTAATTGTACACTTTTTTATTTTATTTTTTTTTAAATTCTACATTACATAATATCCTATAATATATATAATACATTAATATAGAATGTTAGATAATATAGCATATATAGGTATACATACACCTTTGTGCGAATTAATGGAATCAAGTTGGGAATTTTTAATTTTCGATTTTTATTAGGTTGCTCAATCTCTGTTTATAGCAGCTGCTTAGCCTACCAGTTGATTAGGCGCTAAAACATCACGTTTTTTCTCACAAATATTGTGCTTTGTTTAAGTTTCTGTAAATGTTTACATATTTTTGCTGGTTTATCTTAATCCGGTCACCTTCTATCTTTTTGTTAGCCATGTATATTTCTCCACGGAAATGGCAGGCCATTGTGATATTGAGTGAAAATATGATTGCACAACAAAAGAAAAAATGATTTGTGCTTTGCTAAAAAACATGGTTTAGAAAGCAAGAATTCAAAGAAAAGTACAAATCTCTTGTTAATCCCAGTAGATTGAAAATGGTGCTGGACAAAAAAAGGGGGGGGGGCATACTAAGTGATGATTTTGATTTTATAATTAAATGATGTAAATAAAGGTGATTTTGTAAAAAAATTGGCTTAATTCCATTATTTTTCACAAGAGTAATTATTTCCATTAATTTTCACTGTAAAACATTTTGTGTAACCTTACTCCATAAATTCGGTGGCAGCTTAGCTGCCTCCACTGCTCTAGAGTAACTTAGATGATAAAACTAGTGTAAAGTTACACAACGCTTGTAGAAGTTCACACCATGGTAATGTAACTATAGTGTAACGGGTCACTTATTTCTGCGTTAGGTTACTCCAGAATTTTCTGTATGCTTACAGAGAAATTGCTTGAAAGGTTACACATTAGTCAAAATAAAGCTTTCATCTGACCTTCTTGAACGATTTCTCAAGTTCATGCTTTTTAACCCCAACCAATACACCAATTATTTATTTATTTTAATACACAGATAAGACAGTTTTATTGTGCTAGGAGAGAAAATGACCTGATTGGGGTCCGAACACGCGACGCGAGTCTCACAGATAAGACCGCTTTTACCACTCGGCTACGAAGGACGGTTTTCGTTTCGCTAATAAGAGTTTACCTGCTTTGCGCCGGTTCTGATCTTTATGCATTCGCTTTGAATTCTACTGAAACCATAGTGCAAGGTTTCATCAACAATTTGAGTTTTTAAAACGATGATGCTACACACTTCAGAATTCGTGTACCATTAACCCCTTAATACTGGTAACCTAACCCTTTTTTTAGAGAGTAGGATACAATACAGTATCGATCATCTATTTCTATTTGATATTATTAATCTTACTTTATCATACCAATATTATATGTTTATACCCTACATTTGTTGCAATAGAATAATTACAATCTGTGAGAATATTAAAAAACTTTCAACGGTTTTATGAATGTTTTAATTGGAGAATACGGAGAGAAAATAATTGCTTAGAAATCAAATCAGTAAGAGCTAACAAAAAATACTTACCTCCGTAAATGTTAGGTTGCGTCCAACACAGAACTTCAAAGAATAATTTCCCGAAAACTAGATGTATACGAGTGCTTTACTAAAAAAATCACTATATTTCTCTTTTCAAGTTATTTTAAGTCTCATCTTAGCATTCCAGTCCACACTAAAACTTTTTATGTGAATGATTTCATGCATAAAAGAAAAACTCTTAACACTAACGCAATCGGGCTTGAAATTTTGTTAAGCCCCTACTTAAAATGTTTTTATGAAGACAATTAATGTTACTAAGACGAGTTCGTTACAAGCAGCGTGTGTTTCGTTTGTTCGTAAGGACCGAAATACTTTGAAAAAAAAAATATATATATATATATATATCAGTGGCGTACCTAGCATGGGTGACATCCGGGGCGGTATTTTTTGTGGCGATATACCGGGACGGTAATTTGTGGTATCTCGGTGAATATTGGTCGTACTAATTTCAAACTTTTTGTGTTGGAATTGTTTTTTCAATGGAGATTTTTAATATCTGAACTCTGCATCTGATTTTTAATATTTTTGCAGTTGGAAGTATGCATCTAGGACTAACGGTTGCAAAAATAGACGGCTTGAAGAATAAAACGGAACACCCTATATATATAATATATATATATATATATATATATATATATATATATATATATATATATTATATATATATATATATATATATTATATATATATATATATATTATATATTATATATTATAATATATATATATATATATATATATATATATATATATATATATATATATATTATATATTATATATATATATATAGTATATATATATATATATATATATATATATATATATATATATATATATATATATATATACATTGAAGTGACAAAAGTCATGGGATACGTCTTAATATCGTGTAGGTCCTCCTTTCGCCCGGCGAAGTGCAGCAACTCGACGTGGCATGGACTCAACAAGTTGTTGGAAGTCTTCTGCAGGAATATTGAGCCATGCTGTCTCTATAGACGTCCATAATTGAGAAAGTGTTGATGATGCAGGATTTTGGGCACGAACAGACCTCTCGATGATGTCCCATAAATGCTCGATGGGATTCATGTCGGGCGATCTAGGTGGCCAGATCATTCGCTGGAATCGTCCAGAATGTTCTTCAAACCAATCGCGAACAGTTGTGGACCGGTGACATGGTGCATTGTCATCCATAAAAATCCCATCGTTGTTGCGGTACATGAAGTCCATGAATGGCTGCAAGTGATCTCCAAGTAGCTGAACATAAGCATTTCCAGTCACTGTTTGGTTCAGTCGCACCAGAGGACCGAGTCCATGCCGTGTAAAAACAGCCCACACCATTATGCTGCCACCACCAGCTTGAACAGTGCCTTGTTGACAATTTGGGTCCATGGCTTCGTGGGGTCTGCGCCACACTCGAACCCTACCATCAGCTCTTAGAAACTGAAATCGTGACTCATCGGACCAGGCCACGGTTTTCCATTCATCTAGGGACCAACCGATATGCTCACGTGACCACGAGAGTCGCTGAAAGCGATGTCGTGCTGTCAGTAAAGGCACTCGAGTCGGTCTTCTGCTGGCATAGCCCAAGGAAGACAAATTTCGCCGCACAGTCCTACCGGACACGTCCCTCGTACGTCCCACATTGATTTCTGCGGTTATTTGACGCAGTGTTGCTTGTCTGTTAGCATTCACAACTCTACGCAGACGTCGCCGGTCTCGGTCGTTAAGTGCACGCGGTCGACCACTGCGCTGTCCATGGTGGGATGTTATGCCTGAAATTCGATACTCTCGGCTCACTCTTGACACAGTGGACCTGGGAATGTTGAATTCCCTAACGATATCCGAAATGGCATGACCCATGCGTCTAGCTCCAACTAACATTCCGCGTTCAAAATCTGTTAATTCCCGTCGTGCGGTCATAATCACGTCAAAATATCTTCCCATGAACAACTTGAACACAAATGAAAGCTCTGCGAAAGCACTGCGCATTTATACCTGTTCTACGCGATGCTACTGCCATTTGTATATTTGCATATTGCTATCCCATTAATTTTGTCACTTCAGTGTATATATATATATATATATGTCAGAAAAACCATTGAAGAAAAACAAGAGTCTGAAAATGGCAAAACGCAAGTTATATATATTGGACGGAAGGGAATTTTCTCAATGAAAAAGACAGATGGAGGGACAACCAGAAATTCAAGGAAAATCCTGCACATTGTTGAAGAATTCTACAACAACTTATACAAATCGGAAGATAAAGAAAATAATGCTATGTTTCATAAAGATGATGACAAAACATTAGAAACACTCACGACCCCTATACTGAAAGACGAGGTGTGTATTGATATAAAGTCTATGAAAAATAGAAATTGTCCAGTCGAAGATGGAATATAAATTGATCTCGTTAAAGAAGCAGGAGAAGAGTTCTCAAAAATGTTAGCTAGATTATTTAACAAGTGCCTTGAAAAATCAGATGTGCCAGAAGATTGGAATAATGCAGCGATCGTTCTTTTCAAAAAAGGTGACAAAGAAGATATAAAAAATTACAGACCTATAAGCCTTCATAAGATTTTCACAAAAGGTATAACCAACAGACTCGAAACTGTCTCAGATGAATCTCAACTAAGAGAACAAGCTGAATTCAGAAGTCATTTTAGCACTATGGATCTCATACAAGTAATTAGAGAGTTAATTGAACGACACAACGAATATGAATTACTACTATGTTTTGCCTTCATCGACTTTGAAAAGGCATTCGATTCAATATACACACCTGCAGTAATAAAAGCACTAGAAGCTAATGGAGTGGAGAGAGTAATATACTAACATTATTAAGAATATGCACAAGAATGCAACAGCAGCCATTCGAATAAATAAAAGAAAAGCCAAAATTAAACTAGAAAAACGTGTCAGACATGGAAACACAATCTCACCTAAATTAATTACTGCAGTTCTGGAAGAAATTTTCAAATACTTGAGTTGGGAGAAAAAAGGTATAAAAATAAATGGAGAACATCTAAGCCATCTTCGTTTTGCTGATAACATTGTAATCATCAGTAAAAATTCAAACGTGTTAGAGCAGATGTTGAATGCACTTGCAGAAACCAGTCTCCAAGAAGGACAAAAGATGAACTTTCAAAAAACAAAAGTGATGTTCAATGAATATGCTTCAAAGAAGAAAATGGTTATTAAAGAGAAATAAATTGAAAATGCACAAAAGTATGTGTATTTAGGACAGGAAGTATCTTCGGATAACTGCATAATGAATGAGATAAATAGGAGGATAAGAATAGTATAGAGTACCTTTGGCAGAAACAGTATCATTCTAAAGAGCAACATGTCTCTACGTTTAAAAAAAGAGTCTTCAACCAATGTGTTTTGCCTGCAATTTTGTATGGAGCAGAAACGTGGACACTTACATGCAGGGCAGTACAAAGACTAAGGACAACTCAAAGAAGTATGGAGAGATCCATGCTCGGCATTACGAAAAGAAATCGGAAAAAGAATTCTTGGGTCAGCCAGACGAAAATTTTTGATATAATAGAGAGAAGTAAGCGCTTGAAATGGCGATGGGCTGAACATATTGCTAGAAGACAAGATAACCGTTGGACCATTAATGTGTTAGACTGGGACCTACGTGATGTGAAACGTTCTAGAAAACGGCCGCAAACTAGATGGATTGATGAAATTCGAAAATTGGCAGGCATCAGATGGAAATCCCAAGCAGCAGACAGAAAAATTTGGAAGCAGTTGGAAAAGAATTTCATCCAACAGTGGATTGACAATGGTTGAAAGTGATGATGATGATATATATATTTGTGTGTATGTGTGAGAAATATAGAGGCCTATATGAAAACAGAGTATGTAAACGAATCATAAATAATATTTTAACCCGCCTAAATTATTTAGCAGCATGAGAAGATGTTAGCACTGAAGCTGCATCTATGTCAGTGGATGGAAGCAGCATTTTCCACTCCTACCTACAAGTCAGTGGTGGAACTGGACTTAAGAATAAAAACTAACATACATAGGATTAATTTTACATTTAATAACAGTATGTGAAACACGTAGAAGCAAAAGGATGTATGTGCCAAAACATTTGTAGGTAACTAGAGCAAACGTAGAAGAAACTCTGCTCAGCTTTGAACAAGAGATGGTACTAATGTCCCTTATAAGTAATGCTATATAGCATGATTTCGAAACACTTTTCAACGAAAATCTACATAGGGTCTAAACTTCGAACATGTTTTACTCAAAACTTGAAAAACTACACTTACGCCATTACATCTCACATATAGGGTCGTCAGACAATCAGATTTTGAAAAGTCATTAAAGAAAAATAATTTTAGTTACTCAGAATTGGCTACATTTAATCATTCAAATGTTCACTGTTTAATCATATTTGTACAAAAAATCATTATTAGTTCTCGAGTTGATTCATACCAGGTATTGAAAACTCGTTAAATCTATAGCATTTAATTTAATAATGTAGCTTGAAAATTTATCGGTTTCATAAATAATTTAAAACAATTACGAACAGATGATAGCTTTCTATGTCTCCAAAAACATATATATTAATTAGGGAACTTAGCCTCGGCAAGACAGTTCAATTCACCATATTTCCATGCTTTTAAAATTGAATTATATATTAAGTTTACATAATTGTAATAATTCCATCATACATCAAGACGAGATAAACGAGAGAAAATACGCAATATGGTCTTGAAACAACAAAGCAATCGGTAATTGAATGTGACAAAAGCACCGGAGAGCAAATCCAACTGCTTTTCTGTCCATTCAAACGACGTTTGACATGCCCTTGTATCTAACCAGTAAGTAGCTTTTGATTACTATTGATGGAGAAGGGAGTGCGGCTTTGTCCGACTCTAAGCTGTTGACTTAAGGTTAATGTTGCTTTTCTAACTTAAATACTAGATTTGTTCAGTGTCAAGTTCTGGACATCGTCTTGGCTTAGTAACTATTATCGATGAAGAAGATTTAGAAATATCGCTGATAAATATTGTTTAGCTTGAGCACTAAAATTGCTTTGTCGATTTATTGGTGTATGAATGAGTATTGAAATGTTCAATGAAATGGTTGGGATCGGTACACGCTTTTAAGTATTAAAGAAATGAAGTCATTGTTTTCAAAAAACACTAATAACAAGCAAAAATTTCATCACAGTCAAAATCATTTGCATTTAAAATTAAACTACATCATACTTATTGCTGTAATTTTTATACTGCTTCCTTCTAGGTTATTTTTAATTTTGCTTTTAAAAGCTATTCTCCCCCCCCCCCCAAAGAAATTGAGAGTCATTAAATATCTCTAACTTGCTTATAGTAATATAATATTGTATATAATGTCGAGTTGTTAAATAACCTTAACCCAGTAGTGGAAATCCTACTTTAGATGAAGTTTTCAGGTGCTATTCAGATTTTAAATCTAAAAACTTTCGACTAATTTTTGACGTTCGTTGCATTGCCTATGGTTGGCAGTATTTCCTGGATTCATTTTTTTTTAATGTCTCTGACATAAATTTTTTTTCAGCCTAATCCCCTGTGAAAGTTTTTAAAAAATGAACAGGCACGAGACAATGTAAAAATTTATAAGCAATGTAAAAATTTCTCAAAAAAGTTTAAAATAAATTTAAAAATTGAATAAATATTGAAATGCAAAAAAAAAAAGAAAGTGAGTCATTGAGATGGAGGGGGGGGCGGAAGTAAATATGTCGGTCTGTCCGTCTGTTTTTCCTTCTACTCCCTTTCCCCCGCTAGCAACCTATAAGTCCGATTCGAAAGAGCAATTTTTTGCTTCGTTCGAATATGGACTTCTTCTGATCTACATTTTGTTCACAATATGGGTCAGAAGATCTCGTTCCCATTTTTTTCTTTATGATATGAAACATTTTTCGTTTAATGTTGAGCTGTTCATAAAAAACTTAACATTAGCACTTGTGGGGAAGATTAAGGGTTTATACTAAATCCCAAAAAGAAGGTTTTCAAACAAAAATTTTGGAAAAGATCCTTTAATGAAGACATGCACCTTTTTTTAACTGGCGATTTTATCAAGGGAATATTTTGAAAAGCTTAGAAATAATAATAACTAGAAAAAATTATTATTATTAAACTTATATTATTATAGCGGGAGCAAACTGCCTTTTTATCCAAGAGACTGGCCATTAAATTTGACGTGCTCCAAAAAATATCTGTACCTCAAAGCTCGACTTACGTAAGTCACATTTTCAATACCTTGCAGGAGAGCGTAAAAACGTTTGTTTACTGCATACAAAGATAAAGACTCGTGCTCTTCAACCATTGGTTAATGAATACAATTTTTTTAAAACAAAATTGGGTTGTTATGGCTTAATGCGGAATAGGATTCTACATGCAATGCAGTAATAATATACGAGAGAGAAATGCTTAAAACGTCTACTGAATCATATATACAAAGTTAAATTACTATTCTGTTCACAAAATCATGAAATTAGCAACTCTTCAATCGTTTCAAATGTCTAAGGATTTCCTTTTTGAAATCATAATCAGTATAAAGTTGTTCTCAGTTTGTCAACATTGCCAGAAAGTATTGTTAAAGTGTATCATTGCGATTGCAATAAATAAACCTCGCGTGTGATATACAACAGATTTAATTTCTACGCTTGGCTAGAATTTGAAATGAATCTGAAATGTATACCATCAGCAGACATAATAATAAATTTTTAATTCACACCAGCATCAAGCGCGATTTTTCCATTTTTAAAGAAGCATGTATTAATGTATTAAATTCTGAAAATTTCAGAAAAATATTTAAAAATGTAGACTAAAAGTATTTTTAGAACTGACGTACATCGACGAAACAGAATTTTGCCAGTCTATCGAGTTCCACAAAAGCTAATAAAACTGGCAAGGAAGCGTAGATGGTATTCGAAAAAAATGAAAAATAACCCCATTATTCTTTTTGAATATATAAAAAAATATTTCATTTATTTTTCATCAAATAACTATGATTACGAAACAGGTGATATATTATTAATAGAGAATATACTTCACTTTTTTTCTTTGAGAATCTAATTTTACAATTTCAAAGCAGACGATAATTTGAATTGTTGGCGACTTCAAAGAGCGTCACTCAATCTGTTTTGGCTATGATATATATGAAGGTAACCATAGCGCCAACAAGTATTAAAATGAGACAGCGTATATAAGTACAAACAAAGTGATGCAAAAAAATTAAAAACTCAACTAAAAGCTGTGTTCTGGTTGCCAGTGGCGTAGCGAGAAAAAATCCTCGGGGGGGGGGGGGGTTAATTTTTTCTGAAGTTTAAAGTAAAGCTATGCCCTCAAGTTTACACACACACACACACACATATATATATATATATATATATATATATATATATATATATATATATATATATATATATATATATATATATATATATATATATATATATATATACAGTGAAGCACAGTTTATACGTTTTTGAAGAGACTGTATAAAAAAAAACGTATAATTGGTATAGGTTACTAAGTATTAGACTATGCAGGGACCGATTTGAAACACATATAATTGATAAAAACGTACAAAAGAGAAACGTATAAACGGTGCTTCACTATATATATATATATATATATATATATATATATATATATATATATATATATATACAAATATATAAAAAAATTTGGGGGCTCATGGTTGGGGTTCTAACCCCCCTATCCCCCCCATGGCTACGCCACTGATGGTTGCCTAAAAGATACGTTTTACCATCGTAATTAAAGAGGTTCACGATAACACTAGCACAGGCCGTGTGAAGCAAGCCTTCACGTAAGGGTTAGTCAAACAGAGGTAATTTAATGTAACCGTTATGGGAATATAGGCACCAAATGCAATCCTTGACGAATTTCTCGACCACGCCTTTCATTTTATTCCTGACAGCCGGGTTCTACATTGCGTGCATTGATAAACACAGTATGTTAAAACTTGGACTATGGTCCCTACCGTATTTCAGAAACAACACTGAATAATTTTTTTGTACTGCAACCTGAGTTCAACTATTGTCCCTCGAGCAATCCTTTTTGAAGTACAGGGTGGGGCGCGGGAACTTCCTTTTTTGAAAATGAAACAAAAAAAATTTTACATACTTGAAAGTCATTATTATTATCTTTTTTCTGTCAAACATATTGGGAGATTATGCTTTACACTGTTTTGAAAACAATATCTTGTAGGTGTTGCCCTCCGTTGTCAATACACTGTTTCAGTCGAACTCGGAAGTTTTGGTCAACTCTTTGAAGCATGTCGACCAGTATATAAGCAGTTTCGGTTTTGATGCAGCTCTTCGGGTCCTCCAGGGTTCGTGGACGATCGTTATAAACCCGCAAGTTCTGATAACCCCACAGGAAATAGTCTCAGGGGGTTAAACCAGGCGAGCGTGCAGGCCAGTTTAAGTCCCTATTCCGATCCAGCGGCTGTTAGAAAAAAAACGCCTCCACAGTAAAAGCGTGATGCTGTATCGACCAAAGCATGAAGGCAACTGGAAGCATGATGTAACAAAACTTCCCATTCAGATCTTTCCGTTGAGCCTCTACCCACCACTCCATGATGCTCCACACTTTTTACGCGCCAAATTCTAAAAAGGAAGTTCCCGCGCCCCACCATGTATTACAGTAACAATAGACTAAAACTGAGGGAAAAAATATTTCTTTTTGGTCTTGTTCCCAAACTAACTGAACTTTAAGTGTTGTAAACTTTAAGTAGTTTTTCACAAGAATGTTTCTGAAAGTAATTATGATCATTTGTGAATTACTGAAAAAATATTACTAAAGAGGAGAGAAAGATTCTGCTTCAAGAAATGATTCAAAAATAGTTACTCAGAACTTAAAACATCCTTCATTGTTTGATATAATTACGTAACAGAAAACTCAGTCATTAACTCTTTTACGTTAGATATTTTAAAAAATGACTTTGTTTCGCAGTCAATGATTGCAACCAGCTTTTTTTAAAAAAACACTGCGTGGGGAAAAAAAAAAAAAAGTCTCAAATTTTTTCTGACACTATTCTTGTGGACACTAATGTAAAATTACCCCTTGAATCTAAATATAACCACAGTTTTTCCCCATCACCCACCTTTTTTTTGGAGATATCACAATCCAACTTTATTTTCAGTTTTCGGCAGTTTTATAAGCATTATTTTTTTTCGGAAGGGAAGGCAGAATTATATTAACTACTAGCTCCATTTCCCGGCTTTGCACGGTCTACCTCTAAAATAAAAGTTGTGTCCAGTGACGCATGTTCGACAATCAAGCTTCATTTAGAGAAAAAAAAATACTGTAAAGTTTCTCGTCAAAACAATCATTCATAAATAAAGAAAACGGCAAATCAAAAATTCCCGAATAAATTAAACGCAACCCTTCATAAAAACATCTAAAAATCCTTGATTATCTTCTGCAGACAGTACAAAAAAAAGAGAAATCGCCAAATAATAATCAAAAGGGGAAATTTTTACATCAAAACAAAAAAAATCCATTCGGCTTAAAAATATGCTTATAACTGCTCTTCTGGTGATTTTACAGCCTTGGTTTTTTTTTTTTTTTTTTGAAATTCGAAGGAAGTAAATGAACTCCAGTGCCACTTTTCGTGGGCTTTCGAATGGCTCAAAAATCGAACTGGTCGGATGATTATTTCGGGTAGAAAGAGCCATTTAATGCAATTTTGGGGCCCGAAAAGTAAAGTTCGAAAGGTTCGGTACTTTATTGGCGTTCGAACCCCCCCCCCCCCTTACGTTCCTTCTCGGGTGCCCAAGTACCTCCCTGCTGAATTTAGTCGAGATCCTACGAAAACTGGATTTGTATAGAGAACGTACTTACATACATACATAGACATATATTCTTTGTTTTATTTATATATATTAACATTCTTCTGGGGCTATGATGGATCAAAGTTCAAAAATATGAACATTTGTAGCAAGTTAGGAGACTCGTCCCCCCCCCCTCCTAAAATATTTTAAATCTCAACAAGAAACTATTTGTTTCTGGATTTTTTTTCTCAACTTTTTAAGTTATTTTTTGGAGTGTGGCCACAATCCTATGAGTCCCAAGTCTAGCAAAATGTTAACATTAAAAAATAAATTAATCAATCTTGGAAGCATCGTATGTTACACAAGATTCGCATCGCAGATCTTCAGCAAATAACTTTCCCGTAGTTTTTATATTTCCACGTTACATTTACAGATATAATTAAAATTAAATGATATATTTATATTCATTATGACAAGAGTAATATGTATTTAAATTTATGAAGATGCAACGTCTCCATTGTTTTATCAATAGATCAAGCGAGGAACTCCTCAAGCGATAATGCATCTCCAGAAATATAACTATATATTAATTATGTATGTAGTATTACATTAAGTCTAACCTTACACCCTTTTTACTGAAGTACGACACTTTGATCATATTTCATAAAGCATATAGTATACAGTTTTCCTTGTCCGCTTTTTTAATGTGACAAATAACACTTTGCTTGATAACAATTAAAAAAATATTTATGAAAACGAAATCCCGAAAATCAAGCTTTACAGGTAGCAACAAATGTAGATTTTCACCAAGAGACTTACAAGACTGCTGTTACTAAACTTATTGTCAATACTAAATATTTTTATACTGGAATTATAAATAAATCGATAGTAAATAACATTTTTTTTTAATACTTTTTCTCTATAAGATACAAGTTGAGAAATTATCCATTTCACTTTACATACCTGTTATTTTCCACTACATAATGTCTTTCTCAAATTTTGACTGTATTTTCACTGTCACTTATTTATGCAAAACAATCTCACTGAGTGAGTGACATTCCTTTTTATTTCTTAAGCGTTTTTTTTAATTGAAAACCCTTTTTGAAGGTTTTTTTTAACTATTTTCATACGCTTCTGATTCCTACCTAAAAACTAGTTGTTCAGCACCAGATTATTTTCCCTACGCTATACAAAAAGGATTTCTAAATCAGTTTAAGCCTCTTTTTCTACTTAGTTATAAATTGTTTCTAAATAACCACAGAAAAATTTATTATTTCGTAACTGCCCTCGTATTTTTTGAATTTTGAACTGTTATTCTGGTCATTATCATTATGTACTTTTCGTTTATTCATAATTCAATTGCTTTTTTCTTTAATTTGTAATTTTCCTCCGAGTGAAAATTTGCTTTAAGTCCAAAATTTATGCTTTCCATTACTGCCTGCTTTGCATAAATTTCATCACATTTACTTCATTCATTAATCATTAATAACTACGACGCACAATTAACTGTTCAGTACGTAAAATGACAAAGCTATCCCCAATAGTTTGCATGGATGAGTGGCCTTAAATGTCAGTTTTGTAGGTAATTGTTCAACGCGTTTGAACTTCCAAACATCTGCGAGTCTAGTTCTCGCAGCATTGTTCCTCTCTAATTTAACAAAGTTCAAAACTTTGAACAAAGGGTTTTGTCGGAAGGAAAGATGTAGGCTTCACCTAAGCCATTGACATATTAAGAGTAAATCGCAATAATTTCAGGTTAACTTAATCAAAGAAGCCTTATAGAAAATCATGAATGACAACAGTCTTTAATGAAATGCGCAAAAGACTTTCAGTGATAATGTGAAGCTATTTATTATGTGACACTGACGCTCATCAAATCAGTGAATAGCTGTTGACTGATGAAAGCAAACAAAGCGTCTTAATTTCAGTTGTTGTGTTGACACCGAAATGAGATATTTTCATAGATTTAGCTTTCGCTTTGTTGTGATTGAGGAGCGATTTGTTGTTTAGTTTCAGCACAAGAAAAATTGAGATAAAGTTGAATAAATTAAAAACTTCATTCCTTTAGAGTTAAACATTTACTTATGTGTCTCTGTTTATGCAGTTAAGTTGAAGATATTTTGAATAGAAAGGATTTTTAACAAAAACTAAAAAGATTTTATGTCGTAATTTTTCTTTTTTGGAAAAAGAGTTGAAACTTTGTACTAAAATATAAGAAGTAAAAAGAGACAACGTTAATAAAGTGAATGAAATATTTTTATTTGTACTTTTATTTACGTTGTCTCATTTGACTATTAATTTAGCTTTTGTTGGAATATTATATTAAATGAATATCATTTATATTATTTTAAATCTTCAATTAAAAGACTTTAACAAGAAATCTCTAATTGATGCTTATAAGCATAAAGCTATAACTATCTTTTTAAAAATAGAGTGAAAGGTTTAACCTAAAAATTCATTAAATCTAGCATAAATTTAGGCGCAAGCATCATACTGTAGATAAATTTTATTTTTATGCAGTTTTTTTTTTTTTTTCTTCTTAATTTTCTCGAGCAATAGGCTAATTTTGTGGTAAAAGGTTATATCAGTATCAATGTTTTTATTAGCAAAAAGTATTACAAGAAAAGATGCTAGATTCTGCTATAGCGACCTGGTGGGTTCAAACTTAAGTGCTCCTATTTTCAACCCCGCCATGAGTTAGAAAGTCACGTGACTTGTTTTCAATAAGGATGCATTAAAAATCGAGCAATAATTTTTTTTTTTTTTTTTTTTTTTGCTGCACCAATGCTTGCCATTATTGACAATCCTTTGTCTTTTGATGTTGTAATGCCTCTCAACCCTGTATTTATTTTATTTTATTTATTTATTTATTTATTTATTTATTTATTTATTTATTTTTTTTTTTTTTTTGAATTGAAAATTTGTTTAGGCACGCTGAGTATTTTTGAGGTGGGAACAAAACTATTAATTTGGTGACACCGTCACATTGCCGACAGTTAGAAAACAGCGCACGAACAGCTTCGCTCAGTTCCTTTACTACGTTACTTTCGTTGGAAAATACGGACCTCAGTAGTACTGTTACCAGCGCGTACCAACCCAAGAAGCTGTGTAAATGGTTTCAAAATCTTATTATAATACAGACGCTCAGCCATTTCAAGATTGACTGTAGAAGAGATTTTTAACTTTTCGAGTCATAGGTATCAGTCAATGTCTTCCTAAGCCATAAGTAGGGGAATGTGGGGCAAAGTGAAATGGTTAAGATGACCGAGTTTTTTCAAAATGAACAAATTGGAAATTTGTTTTGAAAATTACAGAACACAGAGAAAAAGCATTCACTGTTAAAAATTTTCCGGAAAATTTACGGTAATTGTTACTGGCATCCATGTTGCCAGTAACTATTACCATAAAAATCAAATGTTACTGTAAAATTTTACGGTTTCCTCGGTAGGCCACAGCAACCAGTTGGCGCTGGGATCGCTTATTTCTCCGGTATAAATTACCGTAAAAATCAGCGATGCGTCGGCGATGCAATTTTACAGTAACAATTACCAGAAAATCTTCCTGAATTTTTAACAGTGTTGTATTTTCTAATAAAACTTGCGTTGAAACAATATTTCTTATTTTTGGCAGTAAACTTGAGTCTTCAAAAAAAGTGGAAATTTTTCACTTTTTTTTTCATGGGGCAAAGTGAAAAATAAAATATTTTATCTAATGAAATATTTACTATTCGATTATAAAACATATTTTTGATCAAAAGAATCAGTAAACAAACTGTTGAAAGGATAAATGAAAAGAAAGTGAAACAATAAAGGAATAATTAAACGAATAATAAATCAATTAATATATGAAAGAAATAAATGAGCGAGTAAAAGAATGAATGAATCAGAAAATAATTGAATCCGATTCCTGAGTAAGTAATCTCAAGGAGGGTGAACCCCAGGTCAATGCATTTCTTCTCCAGAAAAAAACATTTTTAAGCTTATATAATATTTTTAATGTGAAAACTTCTTTAGACGCTTTTGGGCATTATTTAAGATGATGAGAAAAAAAATATAATGTTTCTGATATGAGTGATACATGTGTTAGTAGTTGCCACAATGCAAATGGACAGGTAATTGTAATGGTTGACAATAACAAATTGACAGGTTGAAATTGACAGGTAATTTTTCATATTTCACCGGCTAAGTATATAAACGCAATACAAGACTTTTTGAATGAAAATTTCTTTATTCTTTCTAAAGACGCTTCTGCATTACGTGAAAATAAAATTGGGAGGAGCTTTGATGATTTTCCAATGATTTTGAGTGGGGATTTCAACATCAACTTAGGATGATAGGAATCTACCATTCATTGAATTTTTAAATAGAGAATTTAATTTGACGACAGCAGATGAGTTCAATCTTAGCACAATGAGATATAAAACTACAGTTGTGCAGTAGGGTGGAACGAAAAAAACAAAGTTTTTACTTTCGAATCGTAATAGTGCGGAAAAGTTGCGATAGGTGAAGACTTACAAAACAAAACAAAAATTTTTAAAATCGGATAATATCTTCCGATCCCGCAACGAGCCTGAATATTTGAAAAAATGGAAAATTTCGTGTTTTCTTAGTGATTTTACAAAAATTTTGTTTTAATGTTTCTTTTTAAGGCTCTGAGACGGAAATGTTGTGATTGGTAAAGCCTTCAGAAATAAAAAAAAACAAATTGAAATCGAATAATACCTTCTGATCCAGAAACAAACCTAAAAAATCGAAGAATTAGAGAATTTCAGGTTTTTTTCCGAATTTTTAACATTTTTGGTTCAATGTACTTTTTCAGGCTACAGAACGGAGAAGTTACGTTTAGTGAAGACTTCAAAGCAAAAAAAAAATCTTTTTGAAATAAAACAATATCTTCCGATCGCGCAACGAACCTACATATTTAAAAAAATGTAAACTTTAAGCCCTTTTTCAGCTTTTTTTTTTTTTTTAGTTTAACGATCCTCATAAGTTTGGTATGAAATACTAACGAAAGAACGTTCGTTTTTTAAAATAAATGTGATATTTTAGTACTAGTCTGTCTTGAAATTGTCCACATGGCCCTTTAATCCCGCGTGATTCATATTTGCTTATGCCGCTCAGTACAGTGTATGCATCTGATACGCCCCATTAGCGCCTCACGATCTTGAATTTATGAGCTTTTTCGTTGGTTTGTGTCTATAGGTATCTTACTTAAATGAATAAAGCAGTCGTGCTGGCATCAGTATTTCTCAATGTTTCTAATGTGCGTGTGATGTCTATTTGCTCTGTTTAACGTGTTTCAAACATGAATCCATCTTTGCAAAAAATAATTACGAGAAAGTCCCTTGAGTGCCCTATATTTGGCCACCCGAGAGATTTGCCAACAAATAAGCTCCTTACTTATGAAAATGTACTTCAAAGTTGCTTTCAAGAGAGATTTGAGTTACCTAGAAAAGTCAATAACACGAAAATGAGTTTTTCCATTGTTAAGGACAAAAAGTTAAATGTAACTTTGATAAGGCCTCGATTCCTATAGTTTCCCTGAAAAGATTTGCTCAGCTCATTGATATCTTCTACAAAAAATATCTCAATTTCATGAGATCTTACAACCGAGACAAGGATAAACTAAAGTTGATAAATTTAAAAGTGAAGAAGGAAACTCTTTGACGTCTCTGCCTGTAAGTGCGTAAAGAATGTTATTTGCACTTGTAAAAAGACCCTAGACATTTGTGAATGTCCAATTTACATGAAATGTACGTGTGAAAAATCTGAAAAGATACTGATCTCTGAACAAAGATTTCTCTATCTTCAGAAGAAACATGGCATAGGAAAAATTGGAACTTTGGACCAAATGATTTGTCAAATCGTGACCCCGGCCCACTCACACATTCCAGATGGCTCACTTGTGCAAATAGAGTTCTTAGACTACGTAAGTGTATCGATCCTATCAGGTGAGTTAAAACACATAGTGACTTTTTATTTTGCGATGTTACATATCGGTCTGGTTTGAAATAAAGAACCGCAAAAATTTCACAGACGGTGCCATTCATGTTTACAGAACAATTCAAACCTGTCGATACTTACCTGACAATCTAATTAATGGCAATGGTGTTTGATGAAAGGAGGCACATAAGAGAACTAGCGTTTAAAAGTGTGTTAAAAGCCAGAGAGTTTCTTTCTAAAGGCAAGAGCATTAGAAACTTTGTCATTCCATCTCTACATTTCGAAGCAGAAGATTACACAGAGATTATTAATTGGAGCACGACAAAGCTATCTTCACCTTTTCCTCGAAACGGTCATAACAAAGACATTGAAAAACTTATTGTAACAGGCACTATACACGACTGGGATATAAAACTATTCCCCTGCCATACGCAAGCTGTCAAAAGATGTGGGAAGTTAGTGACGGAGGCTTCACTCAAAGTGTGGGGATTTAAATCAAGAGATGGCTACATAAAAGCAACATTGAAATCCAGATTAATTATGCCCGAATTTTCCAAAAAATCTGATTATAAATTAGCTTCCACAAGAAAACACTTAAAACAATAAGACTTGTATACTGGATTGTAAATTTGGTAAATATTTTATAACTTTCTATTATTTGAAAATATTTCATTATTGTAAAGAATGGTAGTTTTGCATGTTTAAAAGATACCTTAAAAGTCAAAAAATAAATTAATGTTTATGTTTATTATAGGGTTTTTTAAAAGGCTTTTCCCTGTAACACCGGGGGGGGGGGGGAAAACAGCAAGAACAATTTTATTTTTAATCACTAAGAAAAGATGAAATTCTCCCTTTTTTTTACTTTTCATTCTTGTTCCTGGATCAGAAGGTATTATTCGATTTCAACGTGTTTTTTTTTAATTTCTGAAGGCTTCACCAATCGTAACTTTTCCGTCTTAGAGTATTAAAAAGAAACGCAGGAGCAAAATTTTTAAAAAATCGCTAAAAACATGAAATTTTCCATTTTTTTCAAATTTTTAGGCTCGTTGCGGGATCGGAAGATATTATCCGATTTTAAAAATTTTTGTTTTGTTTTGTAAGTCTTCACCAATCGCAACTTTTCTGCACTATTACGATTCGAAAGTAAAAATTTAGTTTTTTTCGTACCACCCTATTGTGCAGTCTTTACAAGATATTTTAGTAGATTCGAATCAAAGTTTATTTCCTATTTTAGTTACCATAAACCTATAGTATCAGTTTTGAAATATAATGATAATAATGATAATGATAAGGGAGTAAAAAATCATGGATATTTTTTAAAAAACAATTAAAAACTTTTTACTTCAAATCAGAATGTTTTGATTTAAATCTGAATTTTTTGATTTTTTTAAAAGGCTCTATAAACTTTCGCAATTGATTAATTTATACTTTTAAATATACTTAAACTTAAAATCGATGTTTTAAAATTTTAAAAACAATTAAATTTCAAACAACACGTCACCAAAACGTTTTCATATTATCACGCAAAGCCAGTTTCATACAGCTGCATATGATTCAAATCAAACTTAAAATAGATTCCGCAATTGCACATATATATGCATAAAAACAGGGCGATTAAATTGTCATTTGGCTTTTGCCAAATGTCTTTTCCTCTATAAGCTCAATTTTTTTTCCCGTAATGAGCTTCGAATTTTCTGGCATGCTGGTCAATATCACGGCATATTCGGGGAGGAGGATTTTGTTTTTATTTAATATTTTTTTATTTTACACTTTTTAGTTAATTTTCATTGACTTAGTTATTATGATTATAAGATGGTACATTTTGAAATCTTGTCATTTCATTGAAAGAGTTTCCATAGTGCGGTGGTCTAAACTACCGATAATTTGTCCCTCTAGGGACCTAACTCGGCTTAAAGCTACATGTGCTTGACCTTCAGCAATAATGCGCGAACTTAAGTCAACCACAACTATATAATAGCCAGTATAACTCAGGATGATGCGAGCTCGGAAACGTCGTCAGTCAAGTCCCTCTCGCAAAACTAAAAAAGCCTGTCAAGAAAGTACACGTCGCGAAACTCAGTCCCTCGAATCACGACAAAAACAAATGCAACATGTTAGAAATGAAAATCGAATTAGTAGACTTTCTTTCTTTTGGTGCTTATTGCACGGGTTTATTTTGATGAGGACTACAATCTGAGTGTCTTGCCTCCCTTACGCATGATATATTTTTTATTACAGTACAGAATACATATAAACAGCAGATGAAATAATTTACACCACAAAGAGGGGAAAGTACATCCGGAGTGGGTGTCGGAGTCGAACCCACCGCCTCAAGTGTGAGAAGCAATCGCTCAGACCACTCGACCACTGAGGCCCCAATTAGTAGACCTAGTAAATAAAAATATTCAGGCAGCGAAAGCTACCTGTTGCACTCATTTGTAGCACGCTGTGTCACACGCAGGTAGCATGCGACACGATCCCGAAATGACAAAATGGCGACTGATTGTTGATATGGTGAATTTTGATTACTGTCATGTGTTTAGTGACACTCCAGAGGTTAAGTCAAATCGATTGAAGTAAGAATTACCAAAATTGGCCAAGGCGTTTAGCCTCTACAACGCCACATAGGAACAAACATACATACATAGGCTTATCACGGAACGCGGGAGCGTCCAGGCCGCCAAGAAAACCAAATGCCTACCGACAAGGAAACCAAACGTCAGCAGCCAACAGAAGCAAATCCACCACCAAGAAAGAGGAAAAAAAATAAACGTGACTAAGTACAGTTTACACGACAGAACAAGTTGGGGTTTTCTGGGATTTTCACCCCTTTGTATCCCCCTTTAAGTTAGAAAATCGCTGTTCAAAAAAGTTTTCGCTTTCTTTGACAGGGCTACAGCCCAGACGAACAGAGGAATCAAGCTGATATTTCGCACACATTCCTTGTGCTCTACTGATGTGCCTTTTGTGCTATTTGACCCCCCTCTCCTCTCGTTTTTACCCCCCAAATTGTACCTTCCCGGGGTTCTGTCACAGCCCTCCGGGGGACTAAGGTAATGATTTTTTGTATACATTTTCTTGGGGAGCCATTCAGTACATATACAAAAATTCAACCTCCAGGGACATCATGAGCCGGAGTAATTAAAGTCTGAAAATCACTAATTTCCCCTAAATTCTTATGTACTTACTCTCAGCTCATGGGGTTTGTTAATCTCCGACTACAACTGCAACGTTAGAACAGATCTAACAGTTATTCAAAAGTTTTCTTAGGAAACGAAATTCACTCAAGACTAAAACAGATCCAACAGTTGCAACTAGACGTTAAATCGCGGATATCTCAAATTTGCCAAAGCGGCGCGGACTTAGCTCATTGGGCTTTCTGTTTTAAGATTTCGTGTTGCTTGTTTATATTTAAGCAGAGAAACAAATTGATGAGCATGGACAGCATTCTAATCTCAATTGATGAATTGAGATTAGAATGATGTCCCCCCCCCCCAACCCCAAGTCTTGCCAATACGAAATTTCCCTCCCCCTGTTTTTCAGTTTTGATATATTTAAGGGGGGAAGAAATTTTAAATGTCGGCGCGAAACTTGGGTTAAAACATTAGAATATTTTGCGTGACATATTATATGAAACTATACGCATATGAATATGATACATCTAACTTTATAATTGAAAGCGAAAAATAGTGGCAAATTTGGGATACCCGCGATTTGACGTCGAGTACAGCTGTATAGATCTTCTGACACATTCAAAATTAAATTACTTAAAGGCTTAGTTTTTTTTTTTTTTTTTTGCTTGGTGATAACATGCGTTATTTCGTCCTTTTAATGAACTTTTAAACAAAACTAGGTATTAAACAAGACAGACTTCCATCAAAAGAAAGGTAAATTCCCAAATAATTAAAATTATCCCATAAAACGTAAAATAATCCACGATTTAAAAAAAAAAGTCATTAAACAAAAAGTGAAAAGCTAGATTAAAACAGCCCGCAAGCTGTAAAACATTTTTAAAAAAAAATCATGAAAATGTTGAATAATCCATCAAAGAAAGAAACTGCAGTAGAATTTATTGCGAAATTGTAAAATACTCGAAAACCATGTAATTTAAAATATAGTATTTTATTATCCAAGAAGTTTTCTTTGCAACAGATAGGATACAAGAACTGCAATAAAATGTAAGCCGCCCAATACTCGCGAAACGAACATAGAAACTTAATGGTCAGAAAATAACTTGACGTAAAATTAGGCTTGCCATTATTGTTCCTTAAAAACACAAAACAGTGTTGTTTCAATTGAAAATTTTCTTACTTGAAGTTCTCAATTCTAAAAATACAAAGTAATAATACCAACGCAAAAAGATGTGATAAGCTCATCAAAAACAACCCTGTTGTAAAAATTTCCATGCCAAGAAAACCTTTAACTTTTCGCGCACAAAAAAGGCAGCCTTCATCCTAAACCCCAAAACCCTCAGCCTTAAAAAGTTATGATATCTAGTTTGCCCGCCAAGTATCTGCCAAATTATCATCATCCCTCTTTTTTTTTCATCACACCTACTTCCATTAGAACCTCCTCCCACCTTCAACTCCTCAGAAATATGGATAGATCCTTTAAATTGTTTATCTTCTTTGGCGGAAAGCTTTTTGCTCACCAAGCAACCACTTCACTTTCTTCCCGCCAAACAGGATAAACAATCTAAAGGATCGATCCATATTTCTGAGGAGTTGAAGGTAAGAGGAGGTTCTAATGGAAGTAGGTGTGATGAAAAAGGAGAAAAGGGAGGATGATAATTTTGCAGATACTTGGCGGGCAAACTAGATATCATAACTTTTTAAGGCTGAGGGTTTTGGGGTTTAGGATGAAGGCTTTCTTTTTTGTGCGGAAAAGTTAAAGGTTTTCTTGGCGGGGAAATTTTTACAACAGGGTTGTTTTTGATGAGATAAACACATTACCCTCCTTTCCGTCGCGCAGTCGGGTAAAAACATATTAGTTTCCAGAAAGTCACAAAAAAGAATGTCACTGTGTCCCTGCTATCGAAATATGAGGTCTTAAAGTTAATTTGAAGCCAAGTCGCGAAATTTAGTGAGTTTTTGAATCACCTTTCCCACGCTTTTCAGGTCGATGTCTTGCCACTTGCAGACGGTGAAGTCCCATAGTATAAGTAGGGGAATGTGGGGCAAAGTGAAATGGCTAAGATCACTAACTTTTTTAAATATGAACAAATTGGAATTTTGTTCTAAAATTTATGGTTCATAAAGAAAGAACAAAATATTTTACAATAAAATTTGCACTGAAACATTTTTTATTTTTGGCAGTAACTTTGTACTTCCATAAAAAAGGTGGAAATTTCACTTTTTTTTTCTTATGGGGCAAAGTGAAAAATGATTTTTTTTTTCGGATGAAATATTTTTAGTTGATTATTTAAGATAATTTTGATGAAATGAACAAAAAATGAGTGGAAAATGAAAAGAAAAGGAAAAAATAAACAAATAAAAAATAAAATAATAAGAAAAAATAAATGAGTGAATGAACAAAAGTGAATGAAAAAGAAAATAAGTGAATGAATGAATAAATATATTAATAATTAAATGAAGAAATGTAAATGAAATAATAAATAAATACGGAAGTGATTTGATAAAGGATTGAATAAGTAAACGAAATGAGCTATTTTACTTTGCCCCATCCACTTTGCCCCGCATGCACTTGAATAACTGCACAAATCATTTTTTAAAACACATATAAGCCTAATATTAAACAAATAAATACTGCACCGAATATTAGTAGATCTCAATTAGTATTTAAAACGTTAATAACAAGAACTTTATCATTAAATAATAACAAAAATCATTTTTGACTTACAACAAAATATTACAATATGAGTGTCAGTTTTTGAACATTATTTTTATTATCATATTGTTTGATTTTCAGAGGTAACTTTTTCGTGACTGGAATAGACTTAGTTTGTAACTACATAGTTAAAATGTTACAAGGTAGGTGGCGGTAAAAGCAAGAGTAAATATTTCACCATTTCACTTTGCCCCGCTATTTCACTCTACCCCACAATCCCATACTTCACATTTCTTACTACATCTGTACATCTTTTTAGTAAAAAGTCAACTTTGAATTTTTAGTAAAGGGGTATACACAAACAAGGGAACACAACCCTTTTTGCAAAAACATGCTTGTTTAAGCTAACTTGAGCGTGTGTAGGACTTTTTTCACAAGCATGATGATTCCGCAAGCAGTTTCTTTGGCATCATGCTTAATTTTACTTCAACAAACATGTTTTTGTGAATATGCTTTTGCGTATGTAGGCACTTTTCGAAGTTGACTTGGTGGCCTACGCAAACCGAATGCGGGGAGGTCTCCATCTGTCTCCTTAAAACGGAATTTATCTTCCTCATAAACTAGAGTGAAATCAAACTCGAGCTTAGATGTCTTCCATGCGTACTGGAGCATCTCACTGCATGGTTTTGCGAAAATTACCGACTGAAGTGAATACCAAGCTTAACTCATTTGAATGGGAAGGTAACTGGCATACTTTGATTTCAGTAACTTAATGACTGAAATCAGACACTGAAAATAGACACTCTTAATGTCAGCTTGGCATTAAGAGTGTCTATTTCTTCTTGGGATGCTCATTAAAAGGGAGTCTAGTTTTTGACTCTGACCTTGTGTTTGGTTGCCCTCTCAATACCAATGTGAAGGCAACCGAGCTCAAATCCGCTGCCAAAACTTATCTTTTTTTCTGAGCTCCATATCGTCGCCCTAGAGCAACAGTAAGCTATCTTAGTGTTATTTCTGGGATTAGATATCTTACTGTTGCTCTGAGGTGACGATATAAACTAGTTACATCAAAACTATACTTAATTGCAGCACTACTCTTTGTCTTTATATTATATTTAATATACCTTTACTGCTGAAAGAAGAGCTTCTAAGTTAAAGTTTAAGTCGAGGAAATTATACTTTTGTTGCATTAAAAACAATCGTCTTGGAAATAACGACAGTGAAATAGATTTACTGAATGTAACAAGATAGAAAACGGAGATCTGAAAAGTGTAAAACATGTTGTTCTAGATTAAAATATATCAAGTGAATTTGTGAATTTGCAAATACAAGTACTAATGAGGAAAATAAGCATATCGGCAGATTTCAAAACGTAATACATTGATTAATTGAGAAAATAAAAATCGGAAAAAACGGTTTCAACAAGAAAAACACATAGCCATAGTGTTACAAAAATAACTAGAAGTTTCTCATCCTGAATCAAAATCAAAAATGTCATCTTCAGCCCACTTATAAGCAAGGCCACCTTAACTGACTTCCATTTGTGAGTTCCTATGCAAATCGCATTTAATTAGATGTTAGCTAATTCCATTCTTAAGTTTTTATCAAGTTTCATATAGTACACACACAGAACACTGCCACCCGCCCTGTCTAGTGGTCAGAGGAGTCTGACTTCGATGGAGAGGTCCCGGGTTCAAATCCTGGCTCGGGCAAGGATGTTGTACTTTCTCTCTTCTGTCTTTGTCCTTTCTTTGTGTGAATGTGTTGTAACGCTGTGAATCGTTGCCTGCCCTATAAACGGGTCATTATGTCATGTGTGTACTGTGGAAGTCGAACTTTATACCAAATTACGGTACAGTTGAAAAAGTGAAGCAGCGCATCCCAAATCTCCAGCCTAACTGGCACAAGACAACAACAACACTGTACTTCCGATGAACGTTGAAGACGGCGCTTTACGCGGAGAAAATAAAACCCACCATGATTTGAAGTCAATGATTCAAAACATCGTGCGTTGGGGGAAAAGGAAAGAATATTCATAAGACGTTCGGAGGTTGAAATTCTGTATAGCTTACAATAACCCTCATAAATAAATGAGACAAAAAAAACTGCAATTTTAGGAAATATTACGACTTAAACAATTTACTTTAATTCAACCACTGAAAGAAACAACATATTTAATTATTATGTGTTGTATTTGTATTAAATCATATGTTATATTTCATAGGGGACCGTTAAATTACTGTCTTGACAAGCATATTCTTAGACCAAAACACAAATGAAATACTCTTACCAAAGCTCCCATAGCCCATGCAGCCAGAACTCGTTTGCAGGCTTCCAATATTTTTGGCTTGGATGGACTGGGACATGGTCCATTCCATGGAGGTAATTTTGTCGTGGCATCAACTTCGCAGTGAAAAACTTCCATGTGGTGCACTAAACCTTCACTTTCTTTCTGAATTTCAGCAGAAAACTAAAAATATGGATTTTAGTTTTACTCAAAAGGCACACAACACAAAAGTGTAACATAATTTTAAAAAAAAAATTTTAAGAAAAAAAAATTAATTTTAATTTTGTCATCTTGAATTTAAATTATGTTTTTCGCAATCACGAGTGTGTGTTTGTATGTGTGTGTGTAGGCATGTGTGTTTGTGTCTGTATGCAGTCATGAGTGTGTGGGTAGTTGTGTGTATGAGTGTTTGTGTGCGTGGGGGCGGGGTATGTGTGTGTGTGTGTGTAAGCATATGTGTCTGTGTGCAGGCATGAATGTTTGGGCAGTTGTGTGTATGTGTAGGTGTCTGTATGCATGCGTGTGTGTATGTGTGTAGGGGTATGTGTGTATGGTGGTGTTTGTGTATGTGTTTGTGTGTGCGTGTGTGTTGGTGCGTGTATGTATGCGTGTGTGTGTAGGATATGGACGCAACCTTTTTGCTAGAGGAGCAGCATCGTGAGGCCGGCCGACGCGACGGGTGGTGCTGGCAGAGGGTGGCGCCGCGCCGGTGGGAAAAATGATAGCACGCCAAAAACAGTCAAATGAAAACAATAAGCAATCGTGATTGCTCAAAAAAAAAAACAAAACAAAACATCTTTATCTGTTGATTTGATATTTATTGTCTTTAGAATGCGTATTCTTGCTTGTTTTTTTTTTCTTTAATTTTTAATAATTCTTTTAACTTTCTTTTTTTGTTTATACGTCACACACAACTTACATTAATTTTCAATCTAATTACGCTTTACGGATAAGGAAAGTAGTACTGTAAAAGACTGATATGAAAAAATATTTCCTCTTTCTAATTAAAAGAATTGTCCATGTCAACCAAAGTATTAAGTTAAATACACTTTACAAACTTCCCGTCAAACAAGTTGTTATTAATTATTTCAAAAAAATGAGTTCATTTCGACTGAACTCAGTATGAATCGCTGCATAATAATTTTGGACGTCATTCCGAAGAAGTCATGCAAACTTTACTCTGACGTAATTTGTTTTATCGTTCCTATACAGTTACGAAAAATGTTTCATAAAATTTTCGTTTTTTTTCCCCCTTTGTTCAAATAATTTCATGTTCATTTATTTGAGAGCTCCTATAAGCTTACAAAGTGGTATTAGCTTTCTTTTATGCAAAAAGAAGATATAACCTTTGAGCTACTAAGCCAAAATGGGGGGGGGGATCTAAATCGTACCTAATGAAAAATTATAAGCTCGTACTAAATCAGTATTATTTTGTTAATACTTAGGTATATCAATCAAGTCACGATGAGGCGGATCTTCACACAATTGTTTACAAACTTTAATTGGTTAATAACAATTAACATCATTTTGTTAGAACTGGTGTCATAAAGCAAACGAAAATTAAAGGACAAATGCGAACCGCTGATTTAATTCCCTCAAAAACTTAATTAAATGTCGAAAAACTTTTGCATAATTAGTTAATTTCAGAAGAAAAATATTTGTTTAAACACAAAATTAAGATACCTCCTCCATTGCAGAATTAAAACTAATTACCATTAACGGTTACAAAATTCTTTCGATTTTGATCCTTACTTTGGTAATTTATTTGTTGCGTTTTTTAAGTTGCTAATCAACTCCTAATGCCTTAAAATGATCAAGGCAATAGGAATCGCTTTTAAGCGATAAATTGCACTTCTTAACACATAAAGTACTAAATGTTGCATTTTTAAATGCATCGTGTTTCACCTTCAACTTATATATCTTTCATAAATACTATTTGTTACCGTAAGTTTCATTAAAAGTCTCGAAAATACCAAATGTTAGTGCTAATTTCTTAAAATGAAGCAATTAAACATTGCTTATATTTTGCTTTATTTACTGAAGCGTTCTTCGGGAATTTCAGAAAGTTGATTTTGGCAGCTAGCCAAAATTTAATTTAATGGTGATCTGATAAAAGCAAGACGTAATGCATTTAAGGGTATTTTTCACCTTCCACAAATAGAATTAATTACTTTGCGGGCGTTGTTGTTTTTAAAAAGCGGAAATATTGTTCCGAGAGTTTTTTTAGGATAAATGAGTTTTGCTGTTGGAAATTCTATTTCTCACGTAAAAGAAAACAAAGTAAAATGTGTGAAAACGGAAACATCTTTTCTCATTATTTTTAATTACAAAATATTTAGAAAAACGAACAAAAAGTTTTAAAACATTTAAATGCTTTACTAGATAGGCTGCTTCGAGAACATTATTGAAAAATATTTTGAAAAATAGAATGGCAAGGAACAAAATGAAAACTTTTTTTGTCAAAAACTTTAGTAATTGAAAATAACTAATCGTTAAAGTTTCTCATTGCAAAATTTTCCACTTTAGAAAAAAACAATAGAAAAATCAAAAGCTGAGCCTCAAAAATTAATTTGTAAATTATATGAGAGATTTGTAAGGGAAATGAAAGTACTTATACTTAAAACAATCTTACTTACAACTTATTTCTCCAACGAATATGCTTAATGGAGTCAGAACGTAAGCATATGTAAAATTATTAAGTTTATTAGTAAAATAGTTTTTTTTTTCAGGGGGGGTCATACATTTTGCTGCTGTTTTACATCCTTAATTATAATAGAATGTGCGCCATCTTCAGAAAAATTTCTGATAGTTTTTCAAAAATGGCGCATCGAAATGTCATTTTTCTACATGATTTCTTATTGGATTCAACGGACTGTGAAGCAAATCACGATTAAACATACCATATAAGTATTTATATATGTTTAAACCTTCCAACTTCTGTATACATTCGTTAAAAGTAAGTTTACTAAACAGTTATCATACTTAAGATTAGAATCATTAGTTACTGCCTAAGAGAAATGAATTCCTACCAATTATTCCAAGTAATCTATTTAAAAGACAAGGTTTTCACATAGATAAAATTTCGGTTGATTCAGATATCAGTTAAATTCTGTCAAAATTGATATCGCTTCTTAAATACAACTGCATATTGAAATGCTCTGACTAATTAAGTCGAAAGAATAAACAAAAACATAGCATACAGTCATTTCTTCACCCACATATCGCATAAACTGCTTTGGAAAATAAAATATTGTCAATGTATTCTCTTATGTGGGTGACATTAAATAAGATCTGAAATGTCCCTTGAAAGAATGCTTATTGTGTTAAAGGCAGGAGTAAGGAAAGTTGATTGTTACTTGGTATTGATGAAGTTTCGAACGCACGTTTTATTATTTCTGAAGTAAAATTGTATAAAAACGCTCATATCCACTGAATTCTGCGTTTTTGAAATCCTTTCTCATTTTGGAGAATTTTTCCGACTAAGCAGATCAGTAAATGGTTTCCTTATGTAGGGTCAACTGCAGTAAATGGGGCAAGGATCCAAAACATTTTAAATTGATTTTCCACTAGTACTGAATGAAACTTTCTTCAAAACAACTTTCTTTAAGTATCTACACTAAAAAAACTTCGAAACGTTACTGATAGTTTCCATGGAACGTTTCGGGAGTTCTCTAACGGGTTTTCACCTATATCCTGCTAAAATTAAGTATCTTTATCAAAAAGTTTCCTGAGTTACTACAAGTTGCACTAATGCTGACTTCTCACTGTTATGAAAAATATTTTTAGTTATCAGATTAAAGATAAACCGAACGTATTTATTAAGTGTAGCGGGTTTGGTTCGATTACGGCCCCTCCAGGTTGACTGGAAGTGAATATGTCTCCGAATTCCGTAGATTAGAATGATTTGCAGGTAAGCGAGATATTGTTATTTAGGATGATTTAAGAATAATTCCAGAAATGTTACTGACTCTTAGTGAAAAAAAAATCTGTTTTTTTTTTCAGGATGTGTTACTGGCAGATATTGGGCCCATTATTTTCGAGGAACGTTCCTGAACTGTTTTTACAATTAATGTTCAAATTTTAAAAGTTTGCACATCTGATGATTGTTTCTGTTTGGCTTCAAAAATTACACTGCTAAGGAATCTAGAAAAACAATTTCAAAGATAGTTTACTCAAATTTTAAAGTAATCTCTTGTAAATTAATAACAAAAATAACTTTTTGCCTGCATCCTGGTTCTAAATAATCAACGTCTTCTAATGCTGGGTTATGAAAAGCGAATATGTTGGTGGTTTTTTTTTTTTTAATTATTATTATTTTCTCTAGTTTTCAAGATACACAAAAGCCCGCTGAAGCAAGATGTACAACAACCGCACTGGTTTGAAGGTAAAGTTAAAAAAAGAAACATTCTATGCAATAAATGTTATTGAAGAGGTCCTGTTTCATTAAAGAATGTGTATTTTTCCGATAGCAGGAGGTTACTTTTGGCCTTTATTTTCGATTGCTTCTCGTACCTCAAAGAAGGATCATCTCTTGTAATAGTCCAACAGCATTTGGCGAGTATTAACTCAGCTCAATGACACTCACATCTGCGTTACATAGTAAAGATAGCTCGGTGAAACATTTCCTCGTGGTTTTCGCTCATAGCTTTATAGTTTTAAGTAAATATCATGGAGAAAGTGGATGAAATATAGTTCAATAGAGGTCATTTCATTAATGGTCACAGAACTTCTGTAGAGAGTTTTTGACCAACTGTTTTTAGTTCTCGTTTATCTGATGCTAAGAAATACTTTTAATTTACCCTTAAAGGCGTCCTCTGGATTTTTATAATCGCCTTCAAAAATTTTATTGAAACGAGCTGATGTGTGCATCACATGACTTCCTTTTACTCCGATTTAATGTCATTTCCCCATTATTCGCAATTTTAATGTGATTCAATTGTTTACTCTCTAAATATCACCAATAATATCCAAATTTAAACCAAATTAAAAAAAAAAAAAAACAATCGCTAAATTTGTCGCCAAGTTGGCGACAAAACTTGGCGACCAAAAGACTGGGGATATATTGCCAAGTGTCCGACAAATTATAACACCACTTGAGTTTACATCGAAATTAACGATGATTTCCCCCCAAAAAGGGGCAAAAGACCCCCTTAGGAACATCCGAATGCAACCAAAGTGAAGGTGCACAACTAGACCCCACTAGGAATCTACGTACCAAATTTCAACTTTCTAGGACATACGGTTTTTGAGTTATGCGAGATACATACACACATACATACGTACATACGGACGTCACTAGAAAATTCGTTGTAATTAACTCGAGGGTCGTCAAAATGGATATTTCGAGTGTTTGTAGGTCGGGTCGAAAAAAAAACTCAACATTCATTCGGGGGTGAGAAAAATGGAAATTAAAACTGATTTTTGAGTGAAAATTTTTTCGTGAATACAATACTTCCTTTTTTGTAAAAGGAAGTAAAAAATGATTTTTTTAATTCCGCGTATTTGAAGAGCTGTTAAAAATATTCTCCTTAACCTTAGCTTTAAAATATCTCAGGGATTTCCCTCTGAGGTGTTGGAAAGCCATCCTTGTTCACAGCCTTGATGAAGTTCTTCATTATTCCCAGCAGAATGAGCATGTGTGGAAGCAGAAATGGGAGGATCTACTAAAGGCTAATTTCGGGCATTTCTCTTGTCAGAGTTTAAATTTCTTGAATTCCATTTGCGTTTTATGTACTGAAATTTCATATCCCATTCAGGGGTCGGAGTTTAGAAGACAGTCAGTTCGATGGGGGGGGGGGGGGGGATTGGCTGGTGCTTCTATCTGCCAGGAAAAAGAGCATTAGTGAGATTTCACTAGCTCAGTTGGCTCTGTATCTCAAAAACTAGTGCTAATCTCTACTTTTTATGGTTGTTTTCGTGTTCAGAGAGGTATGATACTTTGGAAATAACTCTTTTGAAGCCATTTTCGGTGTTGGGTAGTGTAATTAAATTGAATCTTACAGCAAAATTAATAAGATATCGTTTACATATTTAGTGCAAATAAATTATATTTTTTCCCTGCGATAAAAGAAAAAGCGATGCCACATTTACACCAGGTAAAATATGGTAAGGGTTAACTGTGGCACCTCATTTGAATCTGGCCATATATATATATATATATATATATATATATATATATATATATATATATATATATATATATATATATATATACAGTCTGAGTAAAAACTTTAAGGCTAGTAAACTTTTTTGAGAAATTGGACGTATCTTTAACTGAGAATCAAAACGTAACTGAGTGACAATTATCAACCTTAAATACAAGTAAAAAAGACAAAAAAGTCATTTGTAATTATTTCATTATTAGAAAATATTACAGATCAGCATTTGAGCCTGAGTAAAATCTTTAACGCCAGCATAGAAAAAAGCCCAGGAAGAAAAAATAGAAACATTTAGAAGCTTGTGCAGGAGCCACTTATTCGAACTGTTTTAAAATTTCTTGTTTTCATAGATTGGAACAAGTTTTTGACAAAGTTCGGGATCTCTTTTATACCATTCATCTTCGACAGTAGATTTTTGCTCTATTGATGAAGTAAAATGTATCTCATTTGCATAAACCCCTCTTGCTAATTCGCCCAATAAGATCTCAATTGGTTTGAGATCTGGAGGCTTAGCTGGCCGCTTCAAAGTTTTAACATAGTTCACTTGGAACCAATTTTTTGTACTGTTACTCGAATGGATAGATGCATTGTCTTGCTGATATTTCCAATTTGTTCCAGCAATAAACTCAGCATTTGGTGAAAGATGACTCGCGAGGACATTTTGATATGCTTGTGAATTCATTTTACCTGGAACAAACGCAACTGATTCCATACTATTGTAAGCAAAACACCCCCAAGTTATGACAGAACCTCCACCTAATTTGCCGTTTGGAAAATATTTCTTTTACCTTTCGTAAATCATGCCAAAAGTACTTCCATCCAACTGGTCGATTCAAATTCCACTTCTTTTCATCGGAAAAAAATATTTGTATCCATTAGTTATCCTAGGTCATGACTTTCTGGTTAAAGTTGAAACGCTCTATTTCGTACCTATTCAATAACTGAGGCTTAACCAATTTTGCTGCATAAATAAAACTTTCACACCTTCTAATTGTGTTATACATCGTCTTTTGACAAATATTTAAGCCTGTCGTCTGAATAAGTTTCCCGATTGAGTACTTTCCAGTTGATGTAAATTTGCAAACTCTTCATTCATCACTTAAGAACAAAGCTCTAGGCCTTCCACCGATGCTATTTTTACAATAACTGTCTTTCAATCTTAAAAAAATATTGACTACAGTCTTCGATCTTCCTATTTTTTTCGCAACAGTACAGCTAATCATCCCTGTTGAAGAAAAAGCCTCCAGTTTGCCTTCTTTCACGAACAGTTAACTTCTTACCTTTCGACATCTTCACAAAGAGCACCAAAACTTCGAAAAAATTAATGAAAAAATTGTTAGTTAAAGGGTTTCCACATTTTCATTAACTGCTGTGATATTTTTTATAGTATATGTACATTTATTTTTTAAGAAATACTGGTGTCCTTAAATTTGTTACTCAGGCTGAAACACTAACTTTGAATGTACCACTTTTTTTTCTGTTAGTTGCATACGTCACAAAACCTTTCTATTGCGTTATTTCTTACAAATGAACATTAATAAATAATAATTCAATAATATTAAAATCCTTTCAATTCCATTTTCACGTTTTCTCAAAGAATTTTTGCTGGCCGTAAAGTTTTTACTCAGGCTGTATATATTTGTCAACACCCTAAAATGAGAATTTTCTACGTTTTAATTGGAATAAGTATCGATACGGCTGAGGTTTTTTCGAAGAAATTAATGATAAGAATAAATTATAAGTCATTGGACTAAAGTGCATGAAATAAGTAAAACTGAATTCCTACTCAAAAAGGAGAAGGTATTTCTTTCAAAGCTTTTGTTTGAAACTACTTTGTTTCTCTTCTCAAATCTGATGATACATAGATTAGGTAGTAGCTTAGTGAGGCTGTCAATGTGTATGAGGCCCTAAAACTAACTATCTCACAAAATGTGAATTTGTATTTAGCCTAACGTACTAACACATTCTAAAAATACTTTTTGGAATTCCTATTCATGAAACTATTTATCTATTTACGCATTACGTTTTTCATTATTTTCACAATAAAAGTATAATTTGATTAATTTTCGTGAGACACATAATTGTTTTGAATGTCAATAACAATCGTGCAGATTAATATTTCAGATTTTCACTTGAATAACACTTTCACATAATATATGTTATTTATAAAAATTACAAAAAAAAAGCTTTACACTTACCGGGTTTCAAACCAGTTGTCCCAAATCAGGGGGTAAACGTGGCATTAAACTAATATTTAAAAACAATCAATACTTGGAAAAATGTGACATATTTTTCCCAGATTAATTCAAAGACTATTAACCCGTCAGATTGTGCACCAAATAGTGTAAATATTACTATCAGAGTAATGTTGTTTTTTATGCCACACTTAGAACAGTTAATCCTAAAGTTTCTACTCAATTCTCTAAGGTTTTTTTTTTTTTTTTTTTTTTTTTTTTTTTTTTTTTTTTTGCGGCAGTGTTGAAATCTACCCGTTCTTTTTCTGATAATTTTTTTTTTAAAGAAAATTGATTCACAAATACTTTCCATGAGTAAACGTACACACAAAGCATTTCTTTCTCATTCAGATTACGCTATTTATGTTACCTAAATATTCTTCGCAGTGAAGAATATTTCCTTGCACCTTCATTAAAACGTACTTTCAGTCCCGTGGCAATTGTGTACTTTTGTTGTTTTTCTACATTTGTATTGGGTCCCCTATTTCCGTGACCAACTCGGTAAATATATTTCATTTGATAAATATAATTTCATTTAAAACTTAGCTTTCGCTTTTGCTGAAAACAAAGCCAGTTTTCTTTTTTCTTTTTTTTTATGAAATCAGTTTGCCATTCAAAAATTTTCTATGCTGTTGCAACACAATTTTAATTATTGTTCTAAGCATTTGAGCGAAGTTTTATTATTTTAAAAAGGGTTGCCATGCTCTTAGAAAGTGATGAAAATTCTACACTAGAAATGAAGTAAAAAGTTTATACATAAATTAAGCACTTATGCAGACACCTCAGTAAATAAGTTCTAAACTGTACTATACCTGAACAACATGGTGTTTGTTCTCAAACTCTTCAGGCAACCGATGCAAGCTACACCAGTACGTAGTTTCAGTACTAGGTACCGCCACCTATTTTACAAAAGATCAAAATGAAGTATGAAATTTAATATCTTCCAGATAATATGTATTTACTATAACTACAGAAAAAATACCATTTCAATATGCTATATTTTATTTAACGTTTCCAAACATATTCGTATATCGAAAACATTTTCTTAAAATTTAATTCACTTTCTTGTGAATAATTTTCTTAAAACATTAAAATAAAGTTGGCTCTCGGTTATTAGATTACATCGGATCCGGAGTAGAAAAGTCTGAATTAAAGGACTATTAACTATAAGAAATCCAAAAAGTAGGAACTGATATAGGTTCAACGTTAGAAAGTTATCCTGGTTGGCCAATTGCAAGTAGAAGCAAATTTATAAAGTGCTATTCTTCTGATCATCACATTTTTTGTTAAAAAAAAAAAGTAAATTTGCGACGAATTAGCTACTAAATCAGTTGCTACTATAACAAAACAAAAAATATCAATTCAAATAAAGATTAATGTAACGAAAAAATATCAGTAACGTTAATCGATAATACAGATGAGCTAAGGAAAAGGGACCACCAGGTGGCGATTGATTTAAAAACTTTTAGTCGCCTTTTTTTATTATTTAGTTGCCACGTGATGAGGGGCGCCCGCTTATCTTGATCGTTAGAAACTATGCGTAGTAAACCGAGAAAAAAAAGATTTTAGTATAGCGTTGTCAAACAAATTTAAAAATGCTTATGTTAAATGACAGGAAGCTCTTATCAAGCGAAATAATTTTGACCATCAGTACGCTAAGCAGTAACCTGATACATAATTTTTTTTCGCCTTAGCAAATAAGAGCTCCTTGCAGCCTCAAAATACGATTATGCAATATAGGTTGCAATTTGTCGTTCACAACGTTGTTCTCTCCTAATTAATAGAAATGAAGTGTGTGTGTGAAAAGCTAGCGCTTTTTTCTTCCTTTTACAAAAAAGGAAGTATTGTATTTGCTAAAAAAATTTCAGTCAAAAATCGTCCTTAATTTCTATTTTGCTCACCCCCGAATGAATGTTGGGTTTTTTTTTCGACTCGACCACACGTGGATATATGCCTAGGAACGTACAGACACCCGAAATATCCATTTTGACGATCCCCGAGTTAATTACAACGAGTTTTCTCGTGACGTCTGTATGTACGTCTGTATGTGTATGTATCTCGCATAACTCAAAAACGGTATGTCCTAGAAAGTTTAAATTTGGTACGTGGACTCCTAGTGGGGTTTAGTTGTGCACCTTTCCTTTTGGTTGCATTCATGTGTTTCTAAGGGGGTCTTTTGCCTCTTTTTGGAGAGAAATCATTGTTAATTTCGATGTAAACTCAAGTGGTGTTATAATTTGGCGGACACTTGGCGATATATCACCAGTCTTTTGGTCACCAAGTTTTGTCGCCAACTTGGCGACAAATTTGGCGATTTTTGTTTAATTCCTTTTTCAAAAAAGGAAGTATTGTATTCGCGAAAAAATTTTCACTCAAAAATCAGCCTTAATTTCCATTTTGCTCACCCCTGAATGAATGTTGAGTTCATTTTTCAACCCGACCACACGTGGATATATGCCTAGGAACGTACAGACACCCGAAATATCCATTTTGACGATCCCCGAGTTAATTACGACGAGTTTTCACGTGACGTCTGTATGTACGTATGTATGTGCGTATGTGTGTATGTATGTCGCATAACTCAAGAACGGAATGTCCTACAAAGTTGAAATTTGGTACTTAGACTCCTAGTAGGGTCTAGTTGTGCACCTCCTTTTTTGGTTGCATTCGGATGCTCAAAATGGGGTCTTTTGCCTCTTTTGGGGGGGGAATCATTAATTTCGATGTAAACTCAAGAGGTGTTATGATTTGGCGAACACTTGGCGATATATCGCCAGTCTTTTGGTCGCCAAGTTTTGTCGCCAACTTGGGGACAAATTTGGCGATTTTTTTTTATTTATTTATTCATTTATTTTTAAATCTGGTTTCAATTTGGCCACTGTTGGTGATATTTAGAGAGTAAACTATTGAAACACATTAAAATTGCCAATAATGGGAAAATGACATTAAATTGGAGTAAAAGGAAGTCATGTGATGCACACATCAGCTCGTTTATTTAAATGCTTGTACTAAGAAGGTAAAATCATTTTTTTTAACCCAAACTACCTTTCACCGAAAGATAGTATACTTCAGATTATTTATTCAAGTATTCTTCAGATTATTTGCGAGGTTTGGTTCATTTTGTATCGTCCCAGAAAATTATTTCATCTCCAATCAATACTTTATGTTGATGAATATCTGTTGAATTAATCACGTGACTTAATTACATTTTGCCGCAATCTTTTTTTTTTAAGTTAATGCGCCTTTAGGTTCTGTTCGGTAAATAGCATCCAACACTAAGATTATTCAAAAATGCAATTCAAAACTAGTTTCAGCAAACATTAATTTCAATTTTACAAGTTTATTCAAAACGCAGCGAGGAGAGGTTCTAATTGCTTGCAAAGTTTAAATGTTTAGCCACAACAATCTCAGACAATTCGCGTTCTGGATGATCAACTCCCAGATTTCCATCATGACTACATTGACTAGGAAGCAACGCTTTATTGATTTAACAGTGGTAGTGAATGCTGGCAAGGACTGTCATCTACTACTAATAAAGTATGCATGCATTGTTCCATATAATACTGCCGTCAAAATCAGGAAATTGATTATTAATTTCTGGTATTACCTTTCTCCTCAGCTTTTTTGATGTTCTCATTAATATAAATTAAAAGTTTTACTTTAATATATGGCACCCAATAAGCACGCTCGCATTATCCGAAATGCAATAAGGATGCAAACAAAGTTTGTTTCCAAATTGATAAATTAATCTGAAAAATTAAATTTTCTGAATAATTTTCACGTTTAAGATACTTGCAAAGGCTGTCCAGAATCATTAGCTTTCGGGATAAGCTACTCCATGGATAATCTAGAGATTACTGCTTTTTTTTTCTTGTGACACAATGAATCATGTTACAGTAAGAGAGGGAAAGAAGAAACATGCAAACATTGAATGCCATAACATTTTCGTGAATCAGCTATTTTATTATTGCATTTAATGAATTCAAGCTACATATCAAGGTACTGAGTTAGTTGTGAATTCTCATTTTAATGTGACCAAACGCACTCTAAAATCGAAATATATAAGGGAATGTGGGGCAAAGTGAAATGGTAAATATTTACTTTGCTTTTAGCACCAACTTTCCAGTAATATTTTAACTATGCAGTAACACATGCAGAGTATTCCAATTAGGAAAAAATTACCTCTGTCGATCAAAGCATATGATAATACAAGCAGCATTCAAAAATTGATACTTAAATTGTAATGTTTTGTTGTGTACCAAAAATTATTTTTTTATTATGAAATAATAAATTCTTGTTATTAACATTTTAAATTTTAATCCTAACCTTCTAATATTCTGTAAAGTATTTATTTAGTTGATATTAAGCTTATTTGTACTTGAAATATTTTGCTCAATTAGTCAAGTGCATGCGAGGCAAAGTGAAAGTGTCATTTCACTTTGCCCCATCCACTTAATAAATGGTCACATAGTTATTCATTTATTAAATTGTTTACTTACATTCCTTCATTTAATAATTCACTTATTTATTCATACATTCACTTATTTTTTTTCTCATTCATTGCTACTTTATCCACTCATTTTTCCCCATATATTAAATAATTTTTTTTATTAGTTTATTGTTTCCTTATTTTTAATTTTATTCACTCATTTATTTGATCAAAAATATTTTTTTTACAATCGAATAGAAATTATTTTAGTAGAAAAATATTTCATTTTTCCCTTTGCCCCATGAAAAAAGTTTCAATTTTTCACCTTTTTGTTGTAGGCACAAATGTACTGCCAAAAATATAAAATATTATTTTAATGTACGTTTTATTAAAAAATACATTGATCTTTTTTATGTACTGCAATTTTCAAAACAAGTTTCCAATTTGTTCATTCTGAAAAAGCTAAGTCATCTTAACTATTTCCCTTTGCCCCAAACTCCCCTACTTGAAGAATCTTCCATATTATTATTGCATTTAAATAGTCGGTTCAATAGAATATACTTTCCAAAATGGTAGTACATGAAAATCGAAAGAACCCAGTGGTTCGCAATCTTTTAAAGTTTGCGAAGCAGATCACATCAAAAAATAATAAAACTAATAAACAATTTTGTGCATTTTGACGTTAAGCTAATCTGTGATCTTAACTAAAATTCGGAACTTCAGCTATAGAAATTTGTCTGTGATGGTAAATAATAGACCCCTACTGCTTTCATTCAATGATATTTTAACTCAATATTTTCTACTCAATTCTTTAGCTAAATAACTGAACTTACAGACCTTCAATAAACCTTAGCTATTACAAATGTTTGTCATAAAACAGAAAAACATTATGTTTTATGTTTATAAATCGATAAAACCAATTAAGAACAAATTGGGTGTTTTCCATGAAATTGCATATTGAAAATTGGAAATTATTGCTTTTATGTAAATAGCAACTTAAAATCCATTAACGAAGCATCGAAATTTCACTTGTGAATTTAACAATGCTATTATAAGAAAGATTCATAACATGCTAAATCCACTGTCACGGAAGTGACTTTTTAAGTACATATTTGCACTTTACTCCAAGAATTTTAAAACTTGGGTTTTGATTTTTATGTGTTGAAATGTAAGGATTCAGTATTTATCATAATAAAAAGTATGAACTTTCTAAAAAACCTTTTTTTTACTTGAATAATAATGATTTGTACGAGTTGCGGTTGTTACCATAGTCACAACTTGTACAAATCATATTTTTACATACAAATTTTGTTCTGTAAAGGTCATGCTTTATATCATAATGTATAATTTTTCCATTTATTAAAATATATGGAAATGAAAAGTTAAAGTTTAACGTTCCGGAAGAAAATGCAAATATATGCGCAAAAGTGTCACTGCCGACCAAATGGATCGAGCAAACGAACAACAACAAAAAGATAAATTGATTGGTATTCATAAGGTAATAGCTAAAATAAAAAAATACTCAAAAGGTAAACCTTTTCATAATCGTTTCGGTCAGCGTTAATGTGTGTTTTACTTTATTATGTCAGAATATATTTCGCTTTGCTTTTCTCTAGTTAAATTAATAAATTTTCCGCCAGGTTATTGTTTACATTACGGACTCTACTCACAGGTTGAAAACATCTGTTTTAATTACAATAAATCACATTACATTGCGATCAGGATAAAAATAAATGCAACATTCCGAAATTTTGAAAAGAATAATGAAAATATTGCATAATGTTGCTACAATTTCACTGCGTTTAGGATTTGCGGTTCATTGTTGAAATAATTAAAAACTCAAGTTAAAAATATTTTAAACACATAAAAAAAGGACAAAAAAGTTGTTATGAGGCCTTTTAAAGATATCAATGAATGCAAATAATCATAATTCCAATTTTTTACAATACAATTCAAAGCTCATCCTACTTGCATTTCGTTATTTTGAGCATTTTCCACCTGTTGCACCGGTATAAGTAGGCGTGGGCAGATTTTTAGATTTGGGGTACCATTGCATTGGGGGCTTTAAAGATTTTGATTACGCCCTGAAGGTAGGAGGTTCCGGGTTTCCAAAGAAAAGTTTAGAGTTGGAGAAGAAAAGCATTTTTGTCTCCAACTCCGTTTGAGATAGAGATTTAAGGAACCAAAAACAAAATATTTTGTGAGTTTTGTATTAAAGTAGGATTTCATGAGCTTATAAGCCACAAATCATAATGACCTGCTTCTGCAAGTAAAGTAATACTGTGAAGCACCGTTCATACGTTTCTCTTTTATACGTTTTTATCATTTATACGTTTTTTAGTTTGGTCCCTGGAGAGTAATACATATTAATGTATCCTGCTATACGTTTTTTTCATTTGTACGCTTTTTTCATACAGTCCCTTCAGAAACGTATAAACGGTGCTTCACTTATAATAGTAATAATAATAATAGTAATAATAATAATGATAATAATAAGTCTATCGCGCAAGAGCCTCAGTGAGGTGTGTACTGTGCACTGTGTATGATTATGTAATGATGTGTACGATTCTTCAATGATATGAGGAGAAAAATTACTGACAAATAAGAAAAACCTGTCCTATTTACGAATAAAAAAGAAGGAAATAATAATGCAAATTTTTTTGCACACCATCTAACAACAATCAAGAAAATCAATGAAGTTAAAACCAAAAATTATTTTCGACACATAATATGATCTTTAATGCTATAAAAAATAAACTCACTTCGCGCTTTGTTTAGCAGGAAAAGCCCTTTTGAGCCTATGTATGCTTTTTTTTTCTCTTGTAATTAATGTTTTATCTAGAGAGGTGGTTTCGCTTAATTTCATTTACATAAGATTAATTTCCCTTCATTTTGTGTCTATCTTTTGCTATCGATATTATTTGCAAACATTATTAAATCCAAAGACCAAGTTTATTTATTTCTTTTTTTCATTTGCCTTACTCGTCGTAAATCAAATAAGTCAAATCTGTTTGGTGAATCATTTGCAATTAGTATTGTGCAACTGTATTTTTATTGTAATTCATTTTATATCATTTCTTTATTTTTTTCTGTGACTAATTACACTGGTAAACAAGGTTTCTGTTCCTCAATAAGTAAGTAATAGCTTTTATATTTTAGGGGATGTTGAAAAAGAATATGACAATAAAAATATTCCATAACCCACAGATTTTTGAAAAATCCAAAATCTTTAAAATCTCAATTTAATGACATTTATTCAACACATGTACAATTTTTTTGTCATTTACCATATTATATAAACACAAATATTACAAAGCTTAAAACTAAAATAAAACCCAAAAAATATATATTGTTCAAAAAGTTGTAGAAGAATAAAAGATTTTTTCAGAAAAAATAAAGACATTTGTAAAAAAAATTCTTAATTTTCATACTTTATGTCGCTGTAAGTGCCGTAACTGCGGATACTCTCTTATAGGCCCTATCACAGACTTCTTTAATAAGATTCCAACAGTAGTCCCGAGTGGATTAGGATTGAACTGTCCTTGATATCGCTTTGCAATTGCAGAAATATCCTGGTGAAAGCGCTTCCCATGCTCGTCACTCACAGCTCCCATACTTCCAGGGGGGAAATTTAAGTGAGATGACAAAAAGAAAAAAAAAAACAATGACATTGAACATCCTAATTTTCTGTAACTTTTTAACAGCTCTTTAACTACGTTTTCGTATTCAGGACTTCTATTATTTCCTAGGAATTGTGTCACAGCATTTTAAAAATCAAGCCATGCTGTTTTTCCTAAATCACTACCCATTAAGCGCCAAGGCTCCCATTTTGGGAACCTTCAATTAAGAATTTTTCTCCATGAAGTAATTAAGATTTCATTTTAAAATTTTTTAAAATGAATGATAGAGAACCAAACTTTATTGGTAATTTTTTCAAAAAGGTTTGAAATGTAAATTATTTTTTTTAAAAATTTTTAATTTTGCAAAAATTTCTTGTTTTCGCATTATACGGGAAAAAATCCCTAAAAATAATTAATGCGAATGCAGGAAATTAGAAACATGAAATATGAAGCTCAATAGACCTTTTTTCAAATCACAACAAACAGGGGCCAAGAAAAATAATTTAAAGGAGTTTTATATGACTTTATTTACTGAAGTCCCAAAATGGGAGACTTGGCGTGTTCTGATTAGCAGAGCAAGTCATGCCTAGTAGAAATTGTCTTCACCTATTTTGTATGAATGAACTCTCCGCTTTTTTTCCTGTTGAAGCCACAGCCTCCTTTGTATTTTCTCATTGTAAACACTCTTTTGTTGTTCAAGGTCAAGAGCAGGTGCTTTTATCAAAACAAGTGACATTCCATTCGTTTAGAAGAAAGTTCTGGAAAAACAGAGGTGCCAATCCTCCCTAAGGAGGATGACGCATCTCTCTGAATTTCTACAGATCACGAAAAAGATTCCCGTAAAAGGAGATCAAAATTCCCTTTAAAACTATTCCTCCCTCCCCAACCCCCATAAAAATATTTTGTTGCTCAGTCAGCGCCATGCTCCCCTCCCCCTTGAGGGCTCCCCCTTCAGTAAGGGAAGTTGAATTTCAATAGAGAAATCTCTTCACTTTTTTTTAAATTAAAAATGTCGTTAGAATTTTTGACTTTGCTACGAGCTTCAAACAATACTAAAATAATATATTTAAGCTCAAAACAAGAAGATAAGTGCAGTATCACTTGTTTGTAAATTGCCAAATTCTGTTTAGATAGTTGAGAAAAAAAAACTTTAATGGAAATTGCTTAGATCACAGATAATGCGATAACTCTCAATTTATTTTTTTACAATTTATCGTAATTTGTTGGATGAAATCGGAGCTATAACCGTTGATAATTTCTCAATGTGAAGCATGCTGGACATTTATCTCTAGAAACATTATGATGATGCATAAATCATGTCATCAAACATTAGGGAGCCCAAAAATATCTTAGTTAAATTTTATAAGAGCCATTTTATATAGTGCTTCGGGTCATTGTCATTTACCGTTGCTCGATCCCCGACATGGTTAATAGAAAAAAACCTACCTCTTGGCTTTTTGTGTATGAAAATCCTAAGCCTTTTTGCTAAAAGGTAGTAAAATGTGTGGGAAAAGTTCCGTTTTGTACAAAAATGTATAAGAAGAAGGAATGAAACAATAATGAAAACCAGAACCGGGGGAGTGACGTACGGGCAGAGCGAGGGGGGGGAGACGTTTAAGGGGCCCAACGGCTAAAGAAATTGAAAATAACTAGCAGACTAATACTTATTAGCGTTGCAAATATACACTGCTAGCCTCTGGGGCTGACCTCCACAGCTTTCGTTGCAAGGGGGCCCAAAATTTATAGCTTTGGGTCTCATGAAAACGTAAAAGTTCTACATTTTAAAGCTTGAATATGTTAAATATGTACTTAAAGTACCAATAACTAGCTATATTAATTACATAAAAATGATTTTAGGGCTTTCTAATTGGATTTAGCCAGAAATTATCCAAGTATCAGCATAGTGGCAGGGATATGTATGTTATCCCCATTAAACGCCAAGTCTCCCATTTAGGGACCATACCATATCTCCTAACCTAATAAATATTTTAGCGAAATTTCAGCTACATATGATTAGAGATGTGTATTGAACATCAAAACATATGAAAACTCAAGTATTTTCAATGTGGTTCATATAGCGGCGCTTAATGGGTTTCAAAATTTCGGTCCTTCATAAGCTTTCTAATTTGTGGGTCATTGAAAATACCCCCCTTGTGAGGAATAGGAACTGTTCCTGCAAATATTGAAATCTACACGCTTTTTTATCCATTGCTTTAACGAAATTCTTCATTAATCCCACCTTTATGTGTGAAGGTGGGAGAATATTTTTTTTTAATCAATTAGAGGAACGTTTTGGATTTGTTTTCACGTGCAATATATTGTTTGCGCTCCGGCCATTTCTGTTTGATGTAATGTTCATGTTTGCCCTGCTGTCCCACTTGCACAGAAAATAGCAGTATTTTGTATCATCGAGTTGCAGACCAATGAGAAAGACAATTACTTTAAAAAGTTTACATATGCACCAATTATGATGTGAGTAGTCGATTTCATGAAGCAATATCTTCATATTTTCGTAAGATTCTTTCAATATCCATAAATAGGCTATGGGAGCCGATGGCAGGGCATTTCCACGCACTGGAAGTCAACTTCAACTACCGTGATCTTGTGTGAAATGATATGGAACGACTAGCGCCATCTGCTCAAGGTCGCAAACTTAAAACTTATCAAAGTGAATTCGGTTTCTACTTTCTTATTATATACTCTATTGCTGTAATGAGTTAAAAAATATGTGTATGGATCAAATGCAGCTAAAAGAAAAATGTAGTAAACTTATAACTGCTATAAGATAGCCTATATAATCCAAAACGTATAAATGAAATTCCTCAAAATTGGAGTGTGATAGAACATTTTTGCAAACATATTCTTTTTCAGCACCTTGACATCTACAAGAAACACCCAAAATACATTGGGGAACAGAAAATTCGTTAAAATTTGTTTTTCAGTGTTATTATAACAGTTGGGGTTTTTTTTATCGATTTCTAAGTAATTTATAAGCATCAAATAAAACTCGTTATTATTAAACTAAAATTTTACACATATACGTGTACTTTGTTTCATTATCCTATAAATGATTTGAATACATTCATCGTACTATTCTATTTCTTTTTTTTTTTTTTTTTTTGGAAATTACAAATTTTGATTCATTTTAAAAATCATTATAAATTTTACTGAGGAATAGTACAATAAGAAATATTAATCACCTTCAAATCGTAAAAGTGGGTAGTATAAAGAAATATTGTTGTTCTTTACTGTTAAACGGTTAATTATCTCAATTTATTTGTAATACATAACAAGTAATAAGTTGCTATTAGATGTAATACTTTCGTATAATGTTTTCTGCAACAATCTCATTTTAAATGCTTCAGCACTCAAACATCAAACTTCTCTCCTGACATACTTTTGAAAACTCTGAAGAAAATTCTGTATAGGCACAAAAGGCTAGACAAAAATCTATGTTTGTTAATGATTTCAAGAAAATTTGATTATAGGAATTGTATTATTTTTTTGTTTACTCTTTTTGAATTTTAGTAAGTTTATAACTTAGTATTCATAGCACGAATATAATGTAATGTTTATGCGAGATATAAATATATATGTTTGAAAATTTTAGTGAACAGCGTTTTCTAAATGACTCTTTCCAATACAACTGCAATAAATGGAATTTTTTTTTTTTTTGTTTTTGAATTTTTTTGACTTTTTGACGCATTTTTTTTTTTTTTTGAAATATTAGAACATTATACGTTTAAAAAATTTAAAAAAATAAGTTCTCTTCTAGAAATTGAAGCATCGTACAGAATGAAAAAACTGCAAAAAAAAATCATTCTAAGCCAGATGATTTTTTTTTCTTTTTTGCAAGACAAATCTGATTATTTAATCTCAAGTTCGAAATCGTCGTTCAACTACTTCAGAGGCTGAAAAAGTTTTATCTTCCCCCCAGATGTAAAACACTTATTCCCTCTCAGGATTCTGTATTTTCTCTTTTCAGATTGCACTGCTTCAATTAAATGAGCCAAAATCGTTAATTATGCAAAACAAATGGATGTTTTCTTTGCCATTTGGTCATATTAAAATGGCCTTATTAATGGCCAAATAAATGAGAATTTTTATTTAAAAGTTTTATTGCATTTGTTCACTATTCATCGCTTTTATTGATCGTAACTTTATTAAGAAATTAATTTTAGTACACGCATCATAAAAAGTATATATCAAACCCCTAATGACTTATTGAAGGATTTATTTTTCTAGTTTTGTAAAATGTCTAATGGATTTAAGTGTGTTTTCAATACGAAGTTATTTTTTATGTTTCTGAAAAGTTATTACATTAAAATACAGCAATGAAATAAATATATCAAATAACTTTAAATGATGCAATTACAATACAAATTTTCATTGCTATTTGTTACGTTTTGTTGTCTAACTTTTAAAACAAAGTTTTACACTCTACTTACGCAAAGAATGCGCATCATTTAATGGATTATTGATTGGATGCTTCACTTGCCAAATCGATTAACTCCATAAAACAAAAAGTCGAGAAAAGTGATGAAGAAGATAGTGTTAGCCATAGGAGAGAATGGCCCTCGTGTTACATTTTCTGCCCTCGCAGGATCAGAAATGTACTGAACCAAAAGTTTAATATAAATCCACATTCTATGCATTGTTTAAGCACTATTAAAGCAGAAATGAGAATTTTTTTGAGTTGCCAAATCGATTAACTCCACTTTTAAAAAATCCTCATTTCTGCTTTAATAGTGCTTAAACAATGCTTAGAATGTGAATTTATATTAAACTTTTGGTTCAGTACATTTATGATCCAGCGATGGTAGAAAATGTAACTCTACAATGTAACTCTACCAAGAGGCCCTCGTGTTACATTTTCTACCATCGCAGGATCAGAAATGTACTGAACCAAAAGTTTAATATAAATTCACAATCTAAGCATTGTTTAAGCACTATTAAAGCAGAAATGAGGATTTTTTTAAAAAGTGGAGTTAATCGATTTGGCAACTGAGGCATCCAATTATCATGGTATATCATGAAAATCTTAACTATTGTGTTTTCTATAATAATGTAAAAGCAATTAAGGGGGTCTAAGGACCTTTAACCTTCAAAATTTTCGACTTTCTGGAAAAAATATATGTTTTGCATAGTTTAATTCTGAACAATTTGATACCTTATTTATTACCATACGCAAACAACTTTTCAAGTTGTCGTAAAAGTGCGTAAGCTTTCCCCATAGAGATTTATGTTAACAGCAGCTGATTAAGCCTCTTTTTCTCAGGTGCTGGTTTCTTGTTTTGCGTGCGTGATATCTCGGAAAGCTTCCGATATATTTCCGTAAAATTTTTAATGCATTTGTGTCTGGTTTATTTTTATGATCTGAACCTGAATTTATTTTTTTTAAATTATTTATTTATTTTTTTGAAATTTTATAAGTTAATATCAAAATTTTCCAAAATTTTTGCAAAAATATATTTTTTTTTAATATTAACTTTCATTTTTAGTTAAAATTTAGGTTTTTGGTCATAAAAATGAACCAGACAAACATGCAGTAAAAGTTTTACGAAAATATATAAAAAACTTTCTGAAATATCACGCACGCAAAACAAAAAACCGGCACCTGAGAAAAAGAGGCTTAATCAGCTGTTGTTAACACAAATCTCTATGGGGAAAGATTACGCATTTTTACGATAACTTGAAAAGTTTTTTGCGTATGGTAATAAATAAGGTATCAAATTGTTGATAATTAAATTATGCATAGCATATTTTTTCCAGACAGTCGAAAATTTTGAAGGTTAAAGGTCCTTAGATCCCTTAAACCAGCCGAAACCTCGATTAAAAAATTTTTGGAAATAATACTAACGAAAATTTACACCAAAAATATAAATTACTTATTCAACTGTTTAACAAACTAGAGTATCAAATAAAAACAACTCACGTTTAAATTATTACATTCTAAATATTTAGGGAAAAACTTAATATGTACTTAATGTAAGCAATACTGCTTAACAAAACGTACCTTATTATTATGGATTATAATAATCTGTGTATCATCTGGAAAAGGGGGATCTGGAATTATATTCTTCAGCAGTTGTACCCTTTGAAATCCATGAATTTCTTTAGCCAAATTGATGCCATCCAGTCTTTTCATTGGTCCTTTACCCATAGCATATACGATGTGAGTTGTTCCATCCTGAAATAAAAAAATCAATAATATGAACTGCAATTTACTGGAACGCTGCTTCAGATTAGTTAAACAGAGGCTTCAGAAGCTGTTTGCGAGAAAAAAGACGATATGGTTTCATCTTGGGCAAACTGGTGTCCCATCTAAAACGCTTCGGTTCGATACTAAATCATAAATTCATGCCTAAACTATCATTGTTTATGTTGGGTACTTGTTAATTAGTTTCTAGGCACTTATACTCATGAGTAATGAAGCAACCAATTTCCTGACACTGGAAATAATACTACAATGTCATATTTTCTTTTCCAAAATACTAATTCTTTCCCTTATTTATAATATTACAAAAATAGTACCTAATAAAAGCTCTTAAATGTAATTTAATATATTATCAAAATAAGAAATTAAATGTTTAACTTGTAAAAAACATTTATATTCTGTATTTAAAATATTTACATTATTTGCATTTAATCAATTTTGTTTCGTAAGACAGTGCCAAATAAAGAAAACAGTGGATATTTGGTTCATTTTGCGGCTTTTGGGAGAAGCACAGAAATTGCTTTACTGAACTAAAACTTCTAGAAATATTAATATTATTTAGAGTTAATATTTAGATCCTCAATTATTTTCGAAATAATATTTTTTCAGTTTCGTAAAAAACGTTCTAAAAAAGTTGGGTTTTGGCACTTTTGGATTTTTTTGAGGCCGTTGAGGAACCTAAAGATGTTATCAAGGAGCCTAAAATTTAGATGGTGATCTATTGATGCTAAAAGGCAAATTTTGAGACACCAGGCGCCTTTAAATTCGAAATTATTTTGTTTCACTCCACCCTAATGCACATGCTCAAGGCATCGTTACGATGTTTGTAGCAAGTGAACAAGTGAATTTGCGACTTCAGACATGCCAGAGATGGTGAAATGTAGCTTGACCATTCTCTCAGAAAGTAAGTCTTAATATTTTATGTGTGTTGCAATTGATTCAAGACCACCACTAAGCATTTTTTTAATTTCTTACGCAGAAAGAGATGCTTTTAGTCTTTAAAAAATATTTTGGAGCAACCAAATAAACTGAATGTTTTCAATTAAGTAAAAAATTTGCTTGTTTGTTCTATCTGCTTAGAAAGTATGCACTAAACTCATTTTATTAATAGCGGAGACCGGGTACAGTTGATGCACATTTTACAGTTTGATTTTTCTAACTTTTGTCATTAATGTTAGTTACCAAAATAAAATTTTATATAGTACACGTACAATTTTAATACCAAATAATGATTTCAACACCTTTGTTGACATATGTTTGTTCATATAAAAAAATTAACAGTTTTTTCGAAGTTCATCAACCGTACCCAACGTGATACACTAATAAATGAACTGTTATTCTAAAGTAATAAGCAGCGAAATGAAGTTTCTAAGAATTGTTTTTAAAGATTATTGTCCAAAAATTTTAGAAGTTTAGTTCGAGTTAGTTAATACACGTAAATTCACTTCACAGTTAATACAAACGGAAGTATGGATATAATACCTCAGGAGGAATTTCTCACATTTAAGTTATTTTAATAATTTTCAGTATTTGTGGAAAAAGTACCTAAGGTTTGTGAATTAATTTATTACGCATACCAACTAGACCCCCAACCCCAAGCGTGACATATCAATTATACCCAAGTGTGATGTATCAACTTGACCTAAACAACGCCATTAGATTTACTCAAAATCAGCGAAAAACAACTTCGAATATAAAAAAAAAATTCTATTAAGTAAAGTCATGCCTCCTATTCAAGAAATACAGTAGTATCTTACTTAACAGGAAATATCCAAAGTTGTTTAGCACAAATAAACGTATTACAGAATACACGGGTTTCGGGGTTTCAAGGAACTCCTTTTTCAATTCAAAGGTGTGAGCCTTCTACATGTAAAGACACCCAGTAAAAACAATGAAAATGGACAGCAGACAGCTTAAATAAGCTGTCTAAGCTAATTTAAGCAGTCTGCTATCCATTTTCATTGCTTTTACTAGGTGTCTTTACATCTAGAAGATCACACCTTTGAATTGAGGAAAGGGTTCCTTGAAACCCCGAAACACGTGTATTCTGCAATCTCTTTATTTGTGCTAAACAACGATGGATGTTTCCTGTTATTCCTCGGCACAAAGGTATTTATTTGTCGCTTAGTATCTTACTTAGTCTGATGCAATTATTTAAACAGAAAACATGACTGTTGAAAGCACACGATATTTGGGGGGGGGGGGGGTCACACACAAAAGAAAGAATAATTTTTTGGGAATAAATCTCAAGCAAAAAAAGACAGATAATCATACTTACGTATGTCGAATAAATATTAACAAGTTAATTTTCACAAAATTCTCAGTTCTGGGTATCTATGCACTAGAAAGTTAAAGCTCTTGTATTAACTCAGCCTTGTACTAACCGAACACGGTCTCCCCTTTAATTTTATTTCGAGTTAGTTAAATGGAAGGTTTACTTGGGTCTGTATGCTTCTTGAGAACAAATAACTTATGGGTTTAATAAGTATATTGGCTCTATGAATGATTGAACTTCTTTGTTAAAGAAGGTATCTGATACTGCTCTGGTGAAAATTAGTTTTTCGCAAAAATATTCTTATTTTATAATAATATGACACTAGAAAAATGGCACATTGAGATGGAGTCAACATTTACTTTTAATCCACTTAAGAAAGTCTATGCTATTCTGAAAACAGTCACGCTTGTATTTCCCGCTTTCAGAATTAGGGAACTTGTCATTTTTGATGTTACGAAATCGATGCTTTGGATATAAGATTTTTCGCACTCTTTTTCATGAAATTTGACATTGGAGTTATTGAACATAATACATATAATGAAATTCAAACAACGAAACAAACTGGCATGAATGCTTGGAAATATATATGTATTGCATATATATGTTTGAAAATAAATATTAAATCATAATAAGTGACGTTATCCCATGAGGTTATCTAGTTTGTTTGAATACATTTGAAAACGCAGAAAAGAAAATGAATGAAAATATGAGAATTAATGCGTTCATGAATTTACAATTCTTTACCAATAGCCATAGGGAAAAATCGTCTGATTATCAAGTTAATAGATCGGTGCCTTGATTTTTCTACCGTCTGATAGTCACGCCAAGTAAAAATCTTAGGTTACATTTGCAAGCTTTAAGGGCCCTAGCAGAGTCAAAAATGATTTTGGTCAGTAAAGCCCCCCAGTTAAAAGCATAAATTTGATAAGTAAAAATACGAAAAGGTTTCAATGATGTGAATAATCAACATAAAACACGAATTGTTAAAGAATTTTTATGCACTATTTGTGCTTGGTTTACTTTGGTTTTTCATAGCATGAAGGAGTTCTGATAATTTTTCTTTTAAGTTTCAAATTTTTAGAAAACCTCTTATTGTCAAATACTAACCGCTAATTTGTGGTAAAAGATTTCGGCAATGATTTGAAAGCAATTATTTCCCTTTTTACCGCATTAGCTTCCAAGTGCGTAATTTTAAATGTACGATATCTCAACACAGTATGACATTTTGGTAATGAATACTAACTGAATGTTTTACTTTATATATTTTAGGTTTCGGTTGTCAATTCAGTTTTACTCTTTAAAATTGATAATTTTGGTAAGTTTTCTTTCATATATTTACACATGTCTATATATATATACTTTTAGAGGATGTTTTCAGAGTGGATCTAGTCAATATCAGAATGAAGTAATGAATTTTTACGTATGTCAATTTAAAGTAAACAGTATCGATATTATGTTACGAACTCTTCTAAAGATAAAAAGGTCCTATATTCATTCAGTAAAAGAAAAAGAAAATAATTTCAAAACAGGTTAAAAAATATTTCAACTAAAATATGCTTTTGTAACTAAAAGGAAAAACATAATCGTTTTAGTGTTCGTAAACGCAGTTGTTATTTGAAATAGGCTTGAAAAACTTATGGAAACAGTTTTCTCGAAAGTCATAGTTGTGTAACTTTGACCTCAATGTGAAATTTATCCGGTTTAGTGGTTCATAAATGGGCAAACAACTTGGAACAATTGAATGCTCTTTTAAAGTAAAACTTACAAATCAAAAGGATTTTCGAAATGAAATGCTTCAAGTTTCTCAGCAACTCTATCTTAGATGGCATTTTATATGAAGCAAGGGCGCAGTACCTATCTCTTGTGCTCAGCGAACTACTGCCAAACGAATGCTTTGCATAACACTTCAGTGATGGTCAAACCTTTAATGACGCCGATAGAAGTTTGGTTGTCATGACCACAGACTCTTTAATCACTTTAGAGAAAGTTTTACTCTTGCGCTATTTGTCCCAATTACTTCTAAGGGATCTTTCGAATTTAAGAGCATTTGCTTGCTAGTGAGACTGAAATATTACTTCCTCTTTAATCAGGCAAAAGTGAAGAAGATATCGCATTTGCATACTAACTCTCACTTACTAAATTCACGCTCATTAAAACAAACTTAGTGCTATATTTTAAAAAGTACCGCTTCTCAAAATTGGGTTAAAGAAGCAGTTTTCGCCATAGAGCCTCTTTAAAAAGGATTAATCTGAAAGTGAAGTGTCATTAAGGAAATTAAACCGATGTTGTCTTTTGACCGAATTCATTTAATCTCTAAGACTGATTAGTAAAGATTTATTTTATGCGTAAAACACTCATTAACATTATTGGAAAATTAATTCTATATGAAAACTCGGTTTCGAAGTAGGATTGGAGAGTATAATTAAAACAATGAAATTGCTAGTAATCCGAAGTGGGTTATTATTTAACCAAAATTGAAAAGTTTCCAAAAGGAGAACGTTTAATGTTGTAACTGATGAATTGTTGCGCCAAGATACACTTCCATTAATTCGCATTCGATTTAAACTATGCGTCTCTTAATCCGAAAATTTATTGTAATTCGTGGAAAAAGTAAACACAAAGTTTTGACGTTAAACAACTCTTGAATTTTTTGGTAAAATGCGTTGAAAAAAATAGAAATGAATCTCTTTAATGATATTGTTATCATCTAAGGAATGTGTGTATGAATTTATTCCTTATTAAAGTGACAATAAATTCAGTAGTTTATTCGAAACAGTGAGCGTGTCAACTGTATTATTGAAGATGATCTTGAAGATTGCCATACGTGACACGTTGAATACCTTTAATGTATCCATGGAACACATACCGTGTTTAATGTATCCATGATAAGACAACCGCAAAACGCGAAAGCAGTCAAATTTCTTTGATAAAATAAATAATTCTTATTACAATTCAGATATGTATAGTTATTACAATGAAAAGTTTAAATATTTCTTACTTCTATATAGTAGTCTTGATTGTCACAAGTGTCGAATTTTCTCGCCCATGCATACCTCGTCACAAACCCTTTTCTCTTGAGGCTAAGTAGTTGGCAGTCGTCGTGATCATCCACAGAAATATAGCCCACTTCATCCGTGTAAACGTCCTAGCAAAAAAAATCAGAGGAATGGGCAAAAAATCAAACAGCTCAATTTCACAACTCAGTTTTGCGATAACTCCTTTTGTTTTCATGGGAGCACATCATTTTATTACCCATCAGTTACTTTATTTAATTTTAAAACGTCAATAGCTTAGGAAAGTGAAAAAAAAGAAACTGAAAATAGATAAAATTAAATGACTGAGTACAATAGTAGCTACCAAAACTGAAAATAGAAACGAAAACCAAAAGTATATCTACAAAATTAAAGATAGAGATAAACACGGGATACGAAATCATGGATATGGTCCCGAAAACAATTTCAGACTTTTCGTTTAAAAAATTCAACACTTTTTAATTTTATGAAGGAAAACAGTAGGATACAGGCATGATAAGGGTAAAATAGAGTCAATATGAATGCCAAATCATTCACCTGGTCTTTGTGGGACACAATCTTAATCCATCAATCAATTCTTTTCCCTTCAGAATTATTGTCCGTTTTTCACAAGAAGGCACTCGACTCCTCCCTCGTCACGAGGCATCCGATGATTCTATTTTGCTGTTTTCGACAGAAGGTATATTCTGATCATAGCATTTTGTTGTAAAAGCAGCAGTTTTTAAAAGGTAAGAATAACTAAAATGCCAACAGACAGAAGGAAGTGACGTAAAGGGCACTAAGACTTTTGAAAATGCACGCCCAAGTTAAGGCTGTCTGGTTGTCTCCTTTAGAAGTGCGTGGATTGCGTACCGATCACCCCAGCGTAAAATGGAACTCTGCATTGGAGGGGGTGTGGCGAAGTGCCTTCTCTTGAAACACGAACAATATCAGGAGGTGGACTACGTATTCAATTTCTCGTCCAGACACGTCCCATGCATGCGCTCCGGGATTCAAATGGAAAAAGAAAGGTGGCTTTTCTAAAGAGGTGAAATTTTCTTCGACGCTGCTCCCTTTAAAAATGTTCATCATTTTGTAGTAGGGCATTTCGTTACAAAAAGCAGTTTTGATCTCTGCTTTGACTTAAGTCTCGGGAACTCAAGTTAATGTTGCCCCAAACAAAGCGTTAAGCGCTTTGCGCTGTTCAGTGATTTTTACTTCCTTTTACGAAAAAGGAAGTATTGTATTCATGAAAAAATTTTCACTTAAAAATCGGCCTTAATTTCCATTTTGCTCACCCCCGAATGAATGTTGAATTTATTTTTCAACCCGTCCACACGTGGATATCTGCCTAGGAACGTACAGACACCCGAAATATCCATTTTGACGATCCCCGAGTTAATTACAACGAGTTTTCTCGTGACGTCTGTATGTACGTATGTATGTGCGTATGTGTGTATGTATGTTGCATAACTCAAGAACGGAATGTCCTAGAAAGTTGAAATTTGGTACTTAGACTTCTAGTGGGGTCTAGTTGTGCACCTCCCTTTTTGGTTGCATTCGGATGCTCCAAAAGGGATCTTTTGCCCCTTTTTGGGGGGAAATCATTGTTAATTTCGATGTAAACTCAAGTGGTGTTATAATTCGGCGGACACATGGCGATATATCGCCAGTCTTTAGTCGCCAAGTTTTGTCGGCAACTTGGCGACAAATTTGGCAATTTTTTTTTTAATTTTTAAACCTGGTTTTAATTTAGCCACTGTTGGTGATATTTAGAGAGTAAACTATTGAATCACATTAAAACTGCCAATAATGAGAGAATGACATTAAATTGGAGTAAAAGGAAGTCATGTGATGCACACATCAGCTCGTTTTTTTTTTTTTTTTTTTTGTAGCGGGAATTGATTTTTTTTTTCTAACGGGTATTGACTCTCGGGATCCGTCTGTACTAGAGATGTGTCGTTCATGAACGAACGGGTCAAAAGAACGAATCTTTAAAATGAACGACCGTTCTTTTGAACGGTGAGCAGTTTAGAACATTGTATTGATGCACTTGTGATAAAATGGCATTTTTGAAAATTCAAAGACATTAATCTTCATTTTTTTTTACATTCAACGAATCTCAAATTTCTTTTATCTCAGTGCATAACAATATAGGGGAGGGTGGCCCAAAGCGGGTAGTTTAACAAAGAACGCTCGAAAGTTGTAATTTTTGGATTTTTATAGCAACAATTTCTGTTTTATTTCCTATTAGGGTCCTTGAACTTCAAAATAAAAAGTGATTTTCGCATGATTTCAATCCCAATATTTATTTATAAACAAACATTACAAACACCTGAAAAACCCGCTTAGGGGACCTAAAGCGGGTAGGCCGTTTGGGTAAAGCGGGTAAGCTCAACTAATTGTGATTTGATACAATTACCAACCTAATATGAAGTTATAATTGATTTAATTAATTGACTAGCTAACTGCCATAAAAATATAAAAAAGTTTGAGTTATCCAAATTAAATTGTAAATCTAAGTCAGCACATTTGTTTATAAAACACTAGAGGACCCGACAGACGTTGTTCTGTTCAAACTTTGTAAATTGAAAAGTTAAAAAAAAAATCGATAAACTATCAAGTGTTTGAACCGTTCTGTTGAAAAAAAATTCAGCGACTAAAAGTACTTCTTTTGACTGAAAGAAACAACCCCATTGTTTGCTTCTGCAACTATCAGCAAGGCCATGGCCGATGAACTTTGGCCCTTGGTCTTTGGCGTCCACAAATTTGGCGACAATTGGAAAAATTGCTAAGACTCCTAGTTTTCAAACTCTTCCCGCAATTTCTACATTGTCTGGGGGAATTATCATAACGTAGATCGTAAAATATGCAGAATTGGCGAAAACATTTCCTTAAATTCCGTGGGAGCCAAGTTTGTGGACCTTTAAGAGATTAAAATGAAGCGAAGCTAAAAGACGTAACAAAACATCAGTAATTTTAATGGAGATTAGATTTATTCGAACTTTATTTTTAACGGCTTGTAACTTTTTTTCCTTTGGAGATAGAAGGTTACTTTTTCGACCGAAGGTCGTGATATTTCTGGAGTAAAAAATGTCGCTTTTTCCAACGGTGTCAAAAAGAAAACTTTGAGACAATTCCTTCACTTTTTATTGATAAATTTAATGAAGAAAGTATTGCCAAAATTTCAGCTAAGCCTAAAAAAGTTCGAGATTGAAACGCAAATTGCTCCCGTCATAATGAAGTTAGAGCATTGAAACAAATTGCTTAGAACGCGGAAAATTCTACCCTTTTCATCGATATAAAATATTGATACGTGCAAGTAATTTTTCACCCCTTTAATAGCCAATAATAGGCAATTTACGTGAAATTTTGGGCCTAAATTAGAATATAAAAAGAACTATATATCGGATTTTTCCGAATTATAGCCTATGTTACTCAGTAAGAAAGCACCTTTCATGTAGTGAAAGAATTTTTGAAATAGGTGCAGTGGTTCCGGAGATTACCTCGAACATATAAACACACAAAAATCTGCCCTCTCTCTTTATAATATTAGTAAAGATAAAGAAATGACTGTTTAAATTAATAGACTAAGTAATTGCCATCATAAAAAATAATTTTTTAAAGTCACACTTATCCTATTGAAATAGAAAATCTAAGTCAGTACGTGTGTCAAGAAATCTATATAAATAAAACAAAGTGTGCGTGAATATATATATGCTCCCTATAGAAATCCAGTTTTCGTCGGATCTCGACCAAATTCGGCAGGGAGACACTTAGGCACCCGAGAAGAAACGTAGAGGGGGGGGGGGGGGTTAATAACAACCGAACCGTTCGAATTTTAATTTTAGGACCCGAAAATGACATTAAATGGCTCTTTCTCTCCGAAATAATTATCCGATCAGATCGATTTTAACGCCCATTCGAAAGCCTGCGAAAAACAACCATAAAGTTCTTTCCCTTCCTTCGAATTTAAAAAAAAAGGCCGTAAAATCACTGGGAAATAAAAATAAAAACCTTTTTAAGCCTAATGGAACAGTAATTTTATATCGGAAATGTATCGTTTGTTTGATCTCATTTTCAATTAGCGTGAAAACAATTCAGAAGGTGACCTCTTTATTTCTGGGCTGCGACTAAATAAAATTTTATTTTTGTTTTGAGATAAAAATATCCCCTTTTGATTATTATTTGGCGATTTTTTTTTTTTTTATTTATTTATTTATTTTTTCTTTTTTGCACTACCAGCAGAATATAATCACAGGGTTGCCATCCTTGGATAAACTATTTGAGGAGCATCTGTGGTGATTTTGCGGAGCATTTTGAAATTTTGCGGAGCAGCTCGGTATTTTGTATGAAAATCAATATAAAATAATTAAACCTCTATTCTAAAATTGTTTTTGAGCTTTGATAATCATTCTAAGCACTAGCATAAAAAATTACTTTTAACTTAATAAAACAGCCTTAAACACTATGCCATGCTTTGAGTAAGCATCTTTAATTTCCCTTATTTACACGTCTGTTATATTAAACTAGCAAAATATGATAAGCATAAATTTAATTTTATTATAATCTTTGGTAAGGCTAGTCGGAGTTAAGACCAAACTGGAAATGTGAAGCAAAATAACTAATTTGCAGAGCTGCGGAGTTTCGCTATTTTTGCGGAGCAGTTGGCAACCCTGTAATAAGGAAGGTTGTGTTTAATTTGTTCGGGAATTTTTGATTCGCCGTTTCAGTATTTTTTTTTTCTCTAATTGAAGCCTGATCGTTGAACTTGCGTCACTTGACATAACTTTTATTTTCAAGGTAGACCGTGCAAAGCCGGGCAACGCAGCTAGTTATAAATAAAATATGATTAAATCTTATACCCGCCTTGCCCGAAGGCACGTTTTTCATTTCAATAATTATAACCTTAAATTAAAAAAAGAAATGAAATGATTATCGTAGTTTGTAGGTGAATGGTGTCAGACTAACGTAATATTATTGACATTCAAAAAAATAAATAAATAAACTGCTCTTCGACGAATCACAAGTTACAAAACTTCATTTTTTTAGAAATGTATCATTTTGTACCTGACTGCGCGTGCGCGACGCAAAGGAGGGTAATGTGTTTATCAGTATATGTATGTATGTCTGTTCCTATGTGGCGTTCTACAGGCTAAATGCCTTGGCCAATTTTGGTAATTCTTACGTCAATCGATTTGTCTTAACCTTGGGAGTGTCACTAAACACATGACAGTAATCAAAATTACCATATCAACAACCAGTTGCCATTTTGTCAGTTCGGAATCGGCGCACGCTGGGTGTCGCACGCTACCTGCGTGCGACAAATGCAGGTAGTTTTCGCTGCCTGAATTTTTTGTTTACTAACAAGGAGACGGCACGACCGTGGGGTCGGAGATTTGCGTCTTTTTTTTTTTTTTTTGAGGACTCCTAGTACCTTACGTGGTTAAAGTAGTACGACGCAATACTCAGAAAATTATGAGAAAAATCTATTTAAAGTCGTCATGCAGTCTCCTAGGCGCCTTATGAGTCTGAAATTTATTTTTGCTAAAGATCGCAAACTTTTTTATTCACTGAAAAACATTCTTGCTCGTTATTCTGTACGGTTTGTTTAGCCAAGTAAAGGTTTTTGATCTGTGGTCCCCTTAAATAAGGGACATCTGCTCATAAGACTGCGCGACTCTGTGAGAATTGCACTGCAGTTAATTTTTCTATTTTGTGGTGAACGTGAATCTACGTGTCCATTCCATTAAACGCAAAGTTATCGTACAATCAAAATTAAAAATGTTGGCTGAAGAAGGTTACTAGCTCTTCTGGAAGAGGAGAGGAAATTCCCAATGAATCCATGTACAATGCACTTCCTTGGTGCAACCTTGTGATGTTTACTTTTACAGACCAAGTCAAAAATTTCATAAAACGCTTGCAAAATTGCAGCGAGTTGTTAGAGCAAAATAGAGAAATTAATTCCCGGGAAGATTGTATAAAAACTAATTCAATTATTCACTATCAATTATCGTCACCAATATTCCAAGACATGATTCAATACGCCTGCTTTGCGTCTAAATTATCCACTATTCTAAATATTTTCATGAATGTTAATGAGGTATGTTTTTCTACTGATATATTGCAAATTCCCTGCAATTGTAAAAAATACGCTTTCATTTGTTGCGCAAGATGTCGCAAAAATTATTGCTTTGTTTGTTTCTATGATAACTACCCCTGCGTTTTTTGTACATAATCATTAAAAAAAAATTGAATTTTTCCATAATGACTTGGTTATTCTCATTAAAACGCAATGTTCTTCCTCACATACTTTAGAATGAAAAATATGAATTGTTTTAAATTGTTTTGCCGAAAGAAAAAGAAAATAATTTTAAAAAAAATGATGTAAATAAATTCTTAAAAATTATGAAGGGAAGAGAAATTATATTTCAATTATAGATGTGATTAAAAAAAAGATCCGAATGTCCTATGAGCAGATGTTCGATATAACCGTAAGGGGACCACATGTCAAAAACCTTTACTAGGCAAAACAAACCGTACAGAATAACGAGCAAGAATGTTTTTCAGTGACTGAAAAAGTTTGCGATCTTTAGCAAAAATAAATTTCAGAAAGTAATATAGGGGTGAAAAGCGTTACCACTAATTGTTGTGATAGCAAAAAAAAAAAAAAGAAGAGAAAAGGGTCCAGAGTGGGATTCGATTGTGCTATCTCTGGAGCCCAATATCGCGCCTTAACCAACTAGGCTAGCGGCGGCTCGTCAAAAGACTGACATTTTAAACTCATAAGGCGTCTAGGAGACTGCATGGCGACTTTAAATCGATTTTTCTCATAATTTTCTGAGGATTGCGTCTAATTGCTTCAACCACGTAAGGTACTAGGAGTCCTCTTTCACCACAAAAAAAAAAATTGACGCAAATCTCCGACCCCACGGTCGTGCCGTCTCCTTGTAAATCTACTAATTGGGGTCTCGGTGGCCGAGTGGTCTAAGCGATTGCTTCTCCCACGCGAGGGCGTCAAGACACCCTCGCTCCGGATGTTCTTTCCCCTCTTTCTGATGTAAATTCTTTCATGTGTTCTTTATATATGTACTTTGTACTGTAATAAAAAATATATCATGCGTAACGAAGGCAAGACACTCAGATTGTAATCCTCATCAAAATAAACCTGTGCAAAAAGCACCAAAAGAAAGAAAGTCTACTAATTCGATTTTCATCTCTGACATGTTGCATTTGTTTTTGCCTTGATTCAAGGGACTGAGTTTCGCGACGTGTACTTTCTTGACAGGCTTTTTTAGTTTTGCGAAAGGGACTTGACTGACGACGTTTCCGATTTCGCGTTATCGTGAGTTATACAGGCTGTTTATATAGCTGTGCTGTGGTTGACTTAAGTTCGCTCAACTTTGTCGAAGGTCAAGCACATGTAGCTTAAGGCCGCGTTAGGTCCCCAGAGGGACTAGTTATCAGTAGTTTAGACCACTGCAAGTTACTTACTAAACCTCACGATACAAACAAACTCTCTCAATGAAATGACAAGGTTGCGAAATGTACCGTCTTATAATCATAATAACTAAGTCAATGAAAATTAACTAAAAAGTGAAAAAAAATTAAATAAAAACAAAAAACCCGACTGCGTAAAAACCAAAAAAAACTAAAAAGAAAATTGTATAAGCCAGAAGTTTAGAATGTATTAAGTACTACTGAATAACTACACCGTTGAAATATATTTATAACCGTACACAGATAAAACAAATCATAAATTCAAAAGTAGAATAGAAGGATCAACAGTCGGAGCCAATGCAAATTTTACGGGGTTCCCTGAATCAGAAAGGAATGAGCCTCGACTGTTGATCCTTCTTTTCTGCTTTTGAATTTAAGATTTGTCTTATCTGTGTACGGTTATAAAACTATTTCAACGGTGTAGTTATTCAGTAATACTTAATACATTCTAAACTACTGGCTTATACATTTTTCTTTTTAGTTTTTTGGTTTTTACGCAGTCGGGGTTTTTTGTTTTTATTTATTATTTTTTTATTTATTTTAAGCCTGATTGCGCCATGCCGCTTCACTGCTGCTTCGCTGGGACTGATTAAAACTCGGGTGTTACTCGGGTAAACACGACATACGCATACATCGCAACTTGCACACCACGCTGCTGCATACGAATGCCTATCCGCTTTGGGCCACCCTCCCCTATTTATTTGACCCATTTTACTTTATGCTTTATTAATCATTTTTTTAATCGTTGCAATTCACTTGCAATTTTCCAATGCATCTATTAGTAATGTTTTGTGTAACTTGTTTGGGCTACTAACAAAATGTTTGGACATTCCACTTCTTGTCCCACCACCTGCTAAAATCTTTCTCACGCTTTCTGTCGCCAATATTATTTCTAAAAATACCTTTTATCACTTTTATTACGATCCTTCTGTCTTCTATAACATCCTTATCAACTATACTAACATATCTATATTGATTTGGCTTGATTTTTTTTTAACTTGCTTGGCAACTTCCAAGTCGCTTATTTTACGTTCAATATCCAGAGATTTTTAATAAGGATTATTCATATTTAATTTTTTCCTCTTTTAAAAGTGTTGCGGGGTTTTTTTTTTTTTTTTTTTCTGTTTTCATGGGTACTGTGGAATAATTTGAAACTCCCTAATATTTAAGGTGAGTCTTTTTTTTTTCAATTAAGTTATCTGGTACTCTGGCTGAGCTACCGATATATGTGTTGTTACTTTATTCGTTATGCAGGTCTATTGGTAATACTATATGTATAATATACAGCGCTGTAGCTGGAAAAGTTTAATAACTTAATTTTTTGATATGCTGAAATGGTGCGATTTTTGGAATGGAAAACATATCTTCCCATTCGGCAACTGAAAAATATCTTAAAATCAACTATAACTGCTTTATGCATCTAAACCTGAATAAAGTTTTTTTGATTCATTTTTCATAGGCTTAATTTTTTACTTTTAGATAATTTTAGTTATCTTTCCTTCAAAGAATATTGCTGATCTAACGAAACATATCGAATGTACGTGGGTATGTCGTGCAGAGAGACCACCTGCAACTTTTTTAAATGAACGAAGTCGTTCAAATGAACGAGTTAAATGAACGGATCAAAAGAATGAAAAAAGCATGGAAAAAAGCATAAACTTTTCTCATCAACTTCAGCGGTGAATATTCTTAAACCGTTTCAAATTTATCTTTAAAAAAAGTATAAAACCATCTTCGTGCACCTATTCTGAGTCGAAAATAATTTCTGATAAGGTTTGACCGATAAATACAACTTATTTAATTAAGGAATATCAAGTTTTGTGTGCGTGCAAAAAACCATAATTCTAGAAAATTTGGGCTCTAGAATTATGGTTTTTTGGATAAAAAAGTATCAACTTTTCCTCACATTAATGACAGCGTTGAATATGCTCAAACTTTTCAAATTTGTCTAAAAATAATCAAGCACAGTAAACTCTCGATAACTTGAAGTCTCAAGGGGCTAAAACGTTTGAGTTATAGAGAGTTTCCACAACAGTCTCAAGAGTTTGAGACCCAATAAAAACTTTAAGATAAAGGAATATTCGAGTTATAAAATTTGAGTTATCGAGATTCGACTGTATAAAAGTTCTTTCGTGTATTTCTCATAAAGCTTGCCCGCCAAATGTATCTTATTTGATTATGGAATAGACGGGGTTTTTTCTCCATTTCAATGATTAGTGAAGTTTCTTATCGGCAAAAAATCAAAATAAATAAAAGCATGCCTCAATTTTATTTTTAATACTTTTATTTTAAATTTTTAATGTATTCTAAGCACCGAACTATTATTAATTATCTCGAAGCGGAACTTAAATTACTATCAGGAAAACGCCATATTGCTTCTGCAATAGTTGAAAGCTGCGATACATTAATGTTACATGATGAAAGAATTTTCGTTCATGTAACCGAACAACTTAATTGCTTATTTTTACTGATCTCCAATTACCTTTTTAATTAACCCCAAAGTTAGTTTCATTACAAAATTTTCTTTAATGCTTTGAAAATAGCACTGCAGGAAATTTTCTATTCGGCGAAGTTTCAAAATATTTGCGGTTCGCAAATCGCTACAGTAAAAGTAAACATTAACTTTAAGATAATTAATTGACTACATTTTAAAAGGCTTTAGTTTCATGGAATTTAGTTTTGCCAATTAATTGTCATCAGTTAGTTCTTATGCCAAATTATGTGGCGCTGAAATTTCTCTGCAACTGGAAAAGAAAAAGAATTAATTGTTTTGACTTTATTGTTAGCTTTAATTTTTAGCTGCCTAAAGTACTTATTTTGGAACTCTTTAATCATGCAACTTTATTCTTAGCTAAACGTGATCATTCATCGATAATACTAGAATTGTTAAAATTGTTCTCATACTCTATCACTATACCTGCTTTGAATATAAAAGGAGAAGAGAATATTTCGCACTTCCTTTCACGGGGTAAAATAAAAGGAAACTCTTAATTAAGTTTAAAAAACAGATTTAGAAGTTCTTCCACAATGAGGAACATTTTCATGTGAGAGAAATTCAAGACATTTTGTAAATTTATGCAACGCATTTTTCAAGTAACTTCAAATCATCTGAATACGCTTGTGCGGCCCACGAAAGCAATATCTATTTTTTTTTCATTTTATTTATTTAATTAAATTTTTTACAGTTTGTATCCACTTTACAAATAGTCGAGACAATTTCTTAGTTTTTAAAGCCCCATCTGCAGAAAAAAAATCCATTGTATATCTACTAGTTTTATGATTCCACCTTCCATTTTGAAAATTAAAAATAATGCTCCGTAATGTCTAGAATCTAATTGAACTTTCAAAACATAAATGCTGTTAAAATGGGTAAACGGAATAAGCGTGCTTTAAAACGGATAGTAAAATTAAATTACTTCTAAGCCGCGCTTAAAAGAAAACGATGGTATTTTTTTTCTGCTTATGGCAACTGTACAAAAGCATGAAGCAATGATTTTTTATATGCTAACTTGTTTCATTCTTGCGATCCGTATCGTTAGGCATTTAATTAAAAACCATTTGTATTCCCTCGTAGTTTTATAGTTTCGTCTAACGCAGTGAATATAGGTGTCAGTGGCAAAAAAAAAAAGATTTTAAGTAGTGTAATACAAAATAGATTTATTTAGATTAACAATAAATGAAAATGTTAACAGGTTTGAAATGACTTATTTTCTTTATTGCTTGTGATAATACTTATTGTTTCGGTATTGTTAATTTTTTTGTTTTGGACAAACTTTTTTTAACATCCTTTTTCACATTCATTTTTACCGTAATAAAAGCTCTGTTTCTGCCGTGCATAAAGGTGCAGTCATAAAAATAATCCTATGCCTATAGATACAAGTTTTATGTACCGCTTCTTAAAAAATGAGTGTCTTGATAGCCTTTTTTTTTTTTCTTTCTTCAGATCTAGAAGTTGGTTTTGTTCTTCTCAACTCCAAGAAAGTACTGCCCTTTTTATTAAGATACACCTGATAGCTGCTCTTAACACAGACCGTAGTAACTAGCGGACGCTCATAGTAACCATCGAGAGATAGCGCCATTAGTCGTCTGTAATTCAACAATTTTGATATTAGCCTGCCGGGAAGGAATACCTTTGCCTGTTTCTTTTTCCCATGGTATAGCTGCTCAATGTCCAACTGCAGGACTTTTGAGGCAAAGGATTAAATGCATGTAAGGGAGAGTGGTAATGAATGGGCCAATTTTTGGTTTTTAATTTTTATATTTTTTTCTAATACTTTTTTTTTAAAACTCAGAATTGGCTCTTTACTTACTTTACTTATTTGGTTACATAAAAAAGTCATAAAAGTTGGATTAGAAAATGTCTATAATGAATGATAATAGAAAATAAAAATGTGGAAATTTAGCCCGTTCATCCCCACCCATGGGCCTGAATAGCCCCATTACCATTTACCTGAATGGTCCCATTACCATTGAAGGTAAATGGGCTACTAAATGAATTCAATGAAAACATGCGGAAATAATCTTTTAAAAAACCCTCATGAATAAATAAAAACACAAGCAAAAATGTTAATCAATTTCATAACAAGTACTTTTAAATTTTATATATTTTTTTCATAGTTAAAATTTTAATTGCCCCCCCCCCCCTTTGGTAAAATTCAATATTATCATTGCCAAAGAGCTAACAATAATTAAGAATTATTACCTAGATTTTCAAATAGACAAGTAATTTAAAGAAATAAAAAGTATTATTTTATACACCAGCCTACAAAACCAAACAATAGGACACTTTCAAAAAATCATATAAAATCAACAAAGCAAAAGCACACTATTCTACTCTAACCTATTTATTAAATACTAAATGGAATCACTCATATCAAATCCATATGGTGAAATACTGGTAGATGTGGTCAATAACTGGACAGTTCATCTCAATCAGGGACCTATTCTGCATCAAAAGTTTATTGAATTTCACTTATGTTTCTAATAAATTATTTCTTCGAGCTAAAACGTGAAAATTTTAGAAATTACTATAAACCTATTCTAACAAGATAGTAATCTAAATCTATGACAGCCAGTCATGTTTCCAATTAAGGAAAAAATCAGAAAAAAAGGAATAAAAACCATATTTTGGTGGCTCATCCATAACCATGATACGGTGGCCCCATTCAGCCCCACCTATACTTCTAGAATATATTCAGGTTTTCTTAATACATGAAATTCAAATAACAACAAAATACATTTAAAATTAGTTTACAGAAGTGGAAAGACTTGATAATACATACAGTGGCTCCCAAAAGTGTTCGTACACCTACGACTTTCAATGAAATAGGCCCTTATCCATTGGTTAGAATTAATATTTCGGAATAGGTATTTTATTATAAGATCTATGATCTATTTTTAACAAAACTACACAAAAATTTTTAATAAAACATTAAAACTTAATTTTAAAAAAATCAAAAACCAAAAACTTACGGAAATTTTATCTCACAAAAGTCTTCGTACACTTTGAAAAAATGTCAAAAATTAGTAAATAATCTAACTTTTTACTAAGTTATTATTTAGTGGGATATCATGCAATAACAACAACAGCATTTAAACGTCTGGGAATAGATTTCATTGTTTCTTTCTTTCTTTTTTTGTGCAATTTCTGAGTAAGTGTTCAGCCGCACTACGAGTCTTACTGTTTCTAGTTCGCTTTTCGTTTCAATGGTGTATTTTCGTAATCTAGCCACCAGATATCTCCAAATATGTTCCATTAAGTTTAAATCTAGCGATTGAGGAGATATTTCCAAGCTTAAGGACAAATTTTGAGGCACCAAACGCGAACGTGTGCTTCTTATCGTTATCTTGATAAAAAACAAAGTTGTTTCCGATTACCAAATTTTGGGGTAATAGTTTTAAATTGCTTTTTAAAATATTTAAATGAACAGCATAATTCATTATTTCATCAAAAAATTCCAAATTTCCAAGTCCTGATGCTGAGATGCACCCTCACACAAGAACATCTTCACCGTTCTGATTAGCCGATCCAACTAAGTTCTTAAGATTAAATTCCTCATTTTTTCTTTCATTTACAATTATACAACAATTTAACCCAAAATGTTGAATTTATTTTCGTCTATAAATAAGACGTTGTTCCAAAACGTATTGAGCTTATTTAACATTGATTTTACGACGGAAAGTGTAAGCTTACTGTTTTTCGCACGAACAAGAAAATTTCTGCGGGAAGAGGTCCCATTTAATCTAGCTAATCCGAGAACTTTTCGAACAATTTTAGGTAAAAATTAAACGTAAAATGTTTCATTCAATTTTGTAGAAACTTTTTCAGTTCTGAAATGTGTATTTTTCATATTTTTTTTAACTGTAAACCTCCGATCACGCTTTGTTAACTTTGCCAGTTGACCTTTTCTTACCTTGTTTTCGATCCGATTCTTGTCTTTAAAGCATCTTATCAAGCCCTTCACTATAGAATGGTATAAATTAACCAATTTAGAGACATTTCAAATCAATTTACAGCTACTGTGAGGGAAAAAACCAAATTTCGAATCGTGTTTGTTGTTTTTTACGCATACCTGCCATTTTAAAATAATAAACAGAATATTAGGGAATAAAAACACAAAAAAATAAAGTCAAATGACTTTACACTATCATTACAATGCAAAAATAATAAAAAAACCACATATGATAATTTTAATTATGAATTTATTCGAAACTATTTCAGTGTACGATGACTTTTGTGGCGTATTTTTTCTCTGTCTCTTCGTTTTTTGACAAATTTCAAAAATAAAATCTGGCAATATTCCAAAAAAAAAACTACTGGGTTTTATTCACAATGGCATAGGAATGGTGTGAAAAAAAAATTGGACTTCATATTCGAATTCAGTTTTGCGTTATTTTGGTTTTACTACAAAATTTCAAGGTGTACGAACACTTTTGGGAGCCACTGTATATATGCAGTGAAAAAATAGATACTTCTTAGCTAGTATTTATTTTACTGTAAAAGGAAAAAAATATTTTTCAATCAGATTCTTGACCATCCAACTGTAGTGGAAAAATGGCTTCTCTCAAACAATTGAAAATTGGATGAGTTTAGTAGAACAAATAGCTCCATCTATTTGTGGCATCTAAAATAATGTTATGAAAATACTTTCTCATACTTTGTTAGTGAACCAATCATCCCCGTGGCCCATTCATTACCACTCTTCCCTACTCAGTGGGCCTTTTACCGTTTCGGACAGTCTTTGTAACATTAAATGCAAAAAATGACAATATTAATGATTATGAGAAATATCCTTTTGAAATGTTTTCATTCATTCAAATTATACTTTCTTCGGTATCATACGTGTCACAAGACAATGTTTATCTTAAACTCTACCAAGTTCGCTTGAATTTGTTTATTAAATTTTTAGAGCAGTGCTAGTAGGGGCTTGTTCTCTAAATTTGCAGATAAGTCTTCCTGCACCTTTCCATCTGTTAATCTATGTATACGAGCACTAACAATGGCTATCCTTTTCTCTATTTGCAACACGTTGCAGATTATCTGTAAGGAATGTGGAATTAGAAGATATTTTTCTAAAACTTATAGAGCCTTTATAAACACCCCGTGTTTGACTCAAATGCGTAAGATCAGTATTAAATACATACACACTGCAAAATAGCTATTTCTCAAACGCAATACTTATTTTTATCTTCAAAATGTTAAAAGTGTCTTACAATTTAGTACAAAGACTTCACTTCAAAACGTCAAATTTCTATTTTTTTTCTTATTAACATTTTTTTAATGTCATTATTGTTGCTATAGTAACGGTAAGTCAAAGTCTAAAACAAGATGAAAATTAATTCCCCCAGGCAACCTTACTTTTCTATTTAAATGTAAAGAAACGTATTATACGTCAGTTTTTAATGGGATTTAACAGGGCTATTTTTAAGCTGAAAGTGTCGGTGGGCATAAACATTAACGACAGAAATCCTCCTGTTGCTATATTTCAAAAAAATAACTGGAATAAAATTATTCTTCTGACATCCAATATTATAAAAAAAAATACCCAACTTTATCTGTAAAAAATGTATTGCATGAGCGTAATTTTACTTTAAATACAGAATTTGCTATTACTACAGTTTAAGGAAATTTCAAATCCTACTACCTATACTTAAAAGCCTTCAAAATAATCTGTTCATGTCCACCTTTCGGCAAAAAAAAAAAACGCAAGGATGTTATACATGTTAATTTAAAAAATAATTTTTCATTTAAAATAAAAAAAAAAATATATTTTTTCTAATTATTATTTAATAGCTGCGTCACCGGCTTTACACGGTCCACCTCTAAAACAAAAGTTATGTCAAGTGACTTATGTTCAACATTCTAGCTCAAATGAGAGGAAGAAAATAGTGCACAATTTCCCACTAGAATAAAAACAACAGCCCTTAAAGATTCATATTTCGATTCGGACATCAGTCCCTAAAAATTCCCATTCGAATAAAGAAACTTGGTAAATATTCCCTAAAAATCCAGATTCCATCCGGTCAGATGGCATCTGAAGGTGCGTGAGCTACAGCAATTGTTGCATCCATACCTGCCGAGAAAAAGAACTGCGAGTACATGAGGCATGTCTTTTTCTGATAAAAAAAATAAGGGTAAGGCTAAAAGGGTTGTTATAACAAAGGAAACAGTCCTAGAGTAGCGTCAACGGACCCTATAAATTCCCATTAGAAAAAGGACAACAGTTCACAAAAGTCCCCTGTACGAATTTGACGATAGCAACCCCCCCCCCCCCCGCCAAAAGAATCCTTTCTTGAATTAAGATCACGCTCCATAAACATCCTTATCAAAGTAAAGTCAACAGTTCGTCATTAGGAGGAGGACAATAGTTGCTGAAACTCTATCTGTAGGAAAAGGAAAAACATTCCCTACCATTCCCTGTTAGGGTAAGGACATCAGTTTCTAAAAATCCCTGTTAGAATAAGGCTTAGGGTTTTCAAATAATTTCAACAATCCCTCTAAAAATATATCTGGATAAGGAAAATAGTTTCAAAAAATCCTTTCAGACTGGGACTATCAACATTCTTTCTTTTAAACCACATCAGATTTGAAACAATAGATTCAACAAACTCCCCTTTGAAAAAATTCAGTATTTTCTAAACTCCCCCATTAGAATAACGACGTCAGTCCATTAAGATCAAACATTCCTAAATACCGTCAACGGCATATCTAAAAGTCCCGATTGGGTTAAAGTCAATAGTAAAAGAGTCTCCATTATTACCGCTGAAATCCTTTATTATCTTTCACCGGAAGTAAAGTCTCGTCACGGCAATTTTAAATTCCCCCATTACAGGAAAAGCTTTAACGCAAAAGCAAGAATTTCAATGATTAACACTCAAGCCAAAAATAGCAACAGAAAAATCGTTCAGCTATTTCTTTTCAACAATTTCTTCAGTTAAACTGAGCTCGCGCAGATAGCTATCCAATTTAAAATTGAATTTTGCTTACTTTAAAATTTTGATAACTTTTTTTCCCCTGATTATTTTAGGCACTTGGAGTTTTCAAATCCGCTGGAAAAAAATCTAATATAGGGGTATTTTTCACGGAATTTCCAATGAAACTAAAATTGATACGATAATTATTTCTGGTAGAAAGAGGCATTTTAAGCCATTTTTGGGTCCTACAGTTAAAATTCAAACGGTTTGGTACTTTTTTAGAGTTGGAAAAACTCCCCTGCGATCCCAATTGCAAAAGTACCTCCCAGCCAAATTTGCCCAAGATCCGACGAAAACTGAATTTTTGTAGAGAACATACATATTCTGTTTTGTTTATATACATTGTTATTGCTAGTGCGTAACATTATATGCACTATGAAGTATTCTTTATCCGTATAAGTTTATATCTATAATTTTATCATAAGTTTCAAATTTGTTTCAAGGCACTAATATCGGAAGCAAATCCTGAAACGATATGTAAAAGCATTTGGAAAAATGAACCTACAGAGATCTTAGATATTAGTTAATTTTTTAAAGGCATTTATTTCAATGTAAAATGAGTGTGCGTAACTTTTCATGCATTATGCATACACATTGCTTTTCACAACTGTCTTCTTGCGGCTTTGGCATCATTGTAAATAGCTATTAAATGATAAAAGCATACCAAATTCTAAACTATGCAATAAAATTGAAAACATGATCTTCCAGACATCCTAGTAAACTAATAATATGTAATAAAAACTGAATGTATTTACTAACATAATCTAGTTATTTCTTTAGTTAAAGCAATTCGAATGGACAGTTTTAAGATATAAAATTATTTTTATTCTTATTAAAATCAAAAGCCAGAATCCAGAAACTTCAAAAACTTGCAAATGACAGTTATTCCTTTACCATTTTATTTATTAAAGTAAACATTCTATAGGAAGAAAATATCATTCCGTTTTATAGTTTTCCTTTTTTTTTTTTTTTTTTTGAACTGACGTTAAATGCATCATTTTATTATTCTTAAACAATGTTACATTGCGATTTTAATTGTATGCTGTTATTTACATACTATAGTTAAATAGCTATTAAAATGCTTTTTCCATACTTTTCTCTTTTCATTGTTGATACATTTATTAATTACTTTTTTCCTCAGATTGTCCAATCATTTAATATACCGTGTACTGTAATGTATGAAGAAGATCAAAAGCAAACGATGAAAACACTGAATAAATAACTATAACAGGGAAAAAACAGAAACAATATATTTGTTTGATACACAAAATAAGTTCTCTTAAGAAGTCAACATTAGGGGAAGCTGCTGTACCCACGGACGGTTGTACCTACGGACGTTGGTCGGGAAATTCCGGGCATTGTCGAGAGAGATTTTAATTGGGGTTCAACGTGTGTGTCACAGCCCTCTCCAGTACCCCAGAAAGTTTCAACGCCATCAAACGAACATTTAAGATTCGATCACATTTTTTTCAGTTTTAGTAGGATCTAAGTAAAAAAAACACGAGCAATTTCTTTTTTTTTTCGTCCGTCGTGGATTGTATTATTTATTTTTGTTGTAGGTATCGTGCTTCCCTATATTTTGGTAAAAAAACCTAAGGTTTTGTTTCTGATTTTAATGTTGTGAAACTGTGGTCCTGTCGATGTGTCTGGCTTGCAAAACCAAAATGGCGTACCTTTGTACCCAAGGACACTTAACCATGTGTACCGACGGACGGCAATTTTTAGTCTCCTTGTGTCAAACCTGAGTCTTCTTACAATGTGAAGTACCTCAAAACTGTGTCTTGTCATTAACGTCCGAAATTTGCTTTCAACAATGATGATGAATTTGAAGTAGGACTTGAAGATATAGTGTTGAAGTAACCCCCACCTGTTGTAGGATCTAAACCCCCACCTGTTGTAGGATCTACAGACCGTCTATCCCACCTGTTTTCATTTGAAGTCGACTTTTCTAGATTTTTGTTGGTTTCATCTAAACTCAGTTTTTTGTAATGAGTTAATTTTGTCAAAGGTTTCAATTTTCATATAAATTGAAGTTGTTATGTAGGTACATAGAACGCCATGCTATGATGAATATAGTTAATTTTTTGTTTAAAAACATTAATTATTCTTAACATCATTAACTCTCTTAAAAGTAATATTTTTTAAATAGTTTACTAATGCTAAAAATTAAAGAAAATTTTAAAAAAAGAGAAAAAAACCTTCGATTAATTTTCAAATTTTAATTTCTGCTTTATATTTTGTTTAGTGTTATTTTCAATGGATGTTTGAAGTATTTCAATATAAACTTGCTTATGAAAATGTATTGTGTATAATTGAGTTCCTCAGACCTATTTATACATATTTTTTTCATACGTCCATGGGTACAAAGGCACCTGTCCGCGGGGTGAACGGGTGCTGTACCCAGGGACAAAAAATATGGTTTTTTAGAAAAAAAATTTAAGTTGAAAGCTTTGAGATTTTCACCGGACAAAAATTACCAAATTAGATGATGAGTTGTAGATTCTGCCAGAAAATTTTACCGATCGATTATCCATTCCCAGAGACCAGCAAAAATTGTAAAGTAAATTTTGACCGTGGGTACAACAGCTTCCCCTACATTATTTTTTATCTTATTTTATTTAATTATTCTTATTTATTGCTGTCGAGTGTTTGAAAAAAATAGATCCATGAAGCTAATAGGTATACATTTCCTAATTTTCAAACGCACCTGTTTAAGAGTCGTTTCTAAATAATGTTAATGTTTTTAGGATTAACTTTTTTTCAAAAAATGTAAATTTATGCTACATAAAATGTATATTAAATGTTAAGTAAAATGCGAAGTCAAGTTCATTCAAACAAGTAATTTTCTAATAGTCATTGTGCAGATCTTTCCAAATTGCATAGGCATTGTTTTTCATTATTATTTGTTTTATTTAGTGTTAGTGCATGTTTCATATTATTAAACTATTTTACAAATTCATTAAATACACATATATCAAATTCCTAAGGTGAAATAAAGGTAATGTATTTGTAATATATATGCTTAAACATACTCCTAAGTGGTTTACATAGCACATCAAAAGTCTAACAAGATTCGATTCTTATTAAAAGATGTATGCTTTGTTAATTAATGAAATTACTCTCATCGTGTTCTTTTCAACAACACGAAAACTGTTTAAATCGTCACGGACGACAAGGTTGGCAGCTGTTATTTCCGCGAAACTAGACATATTCCCTTAAGATGATGAATATGCCATAATTTTAATATCAGACGCTGTAATGTGATTGATGAGCTATCAAATTGAACCTTTCTATAAACAACCTAACACATTTGAGATAATATTAGGCTTGATAAAATATCTGAGGCTATAAAGTGACTCCAATAAAAGAAGAAAAAATAGCTTTAGTTCTGAGACTTATACTTTTAAAAATATCACTCCAATCAAGCTGATTTATATGTAAAACATTATTTTAAAACAGAACTTTTTAATTGAAGAAAGTGTCAGAAAAGTGTTAAGTACGATAGCTAAACTTTAGCAATGAAACGTATCACAACTAATGTTAAAATAAAAACAAAGAGTTACTTCATTACGCAATATCATATGCATTATAAATAGCTATTTTTGTGTATACAATGGTACATGTGCATATACTGCCGTGTGAAGGTAAACGGCAGTATCTGCAGAAATGAGTTTTCGAGATATTTGAAGAAATATGTAATGGATTCAATACTAACAATAGGAAAATGTTGGAAATTGACGTTTTTTTTCGTGCCTTGTTTTAGCGGAAACCAAGTAAGCGAGCCTTGTACAAAAAAGATAACGTATAACTGATGACATAAATGAAAAAAAAATGAAGAATTTGCAGTTACTGCCCTTTACTTGCACACGACAGTATATATCTTTAATATGAGTCATAAAATGTTTGTATATCATGTGCTTTCTAATACTCAGTACATTTTTTCTGCCAGCGTTCATTCGAAAAATGTTGATCAAAATAGCACATAAGAGAACAGTTTGCATGAGTTTAGAGGCAATGTATTAGAATATTATAACTCAAGTTCTAAGGGATCTACAGAGCTGTATAATAGCTCAATTAAAAGACAATAATTTCACTTTCATTTGATATGTAATTTGAATGATTTTCAAAACGAAAGAAGTTTTTCACAAAATTTAAAGATAGTGTCCTTGAAAGATTTTTTAAATCATTTATGCTTTAAAATTTTTAAGAATGAAACCATAAATGGATAAGCATTTATAGCAAATAATGTGGGGAAAATTTTGTTAACATTTTGCTTTGAAATGTTGTTACGCAAGTTTTATGAGAGATACAGAGTTGTATACTGCCGTGTGCAGGTAAACGGCAGTATCTGCAGAAATGAGTTTTCGAGATATTTAAAGACAATGTGTGATGGATTCAATACTAAAAATAGGAAAACGTTGGAATTAGAGTTTTTCTTTGCGCCTTTTTTTTCCAGCGGAAACCAAATAAGCGAGCTTATACAATACAGATAACGTACAATAGATGACAAAAATGCGAAAAAATGAAAAATGAAAAACTTGCAGTTACTGCCCTTTACCTGCACACAGCAGCATAATAGCTCATTTTAAAGATAATTACATGCACTTTAAGTCTATATGTAACTTGAATAGATTTTGAGAAACATTTTTTTCTTCCACCAAAGTTTGAATTTTAAAAATCATGCCTTTTGAAAATTTTGCAAGAAAATATGATTTTTTGATGTTTTTTTATAAATAAGTCCAAAATGTTTCAAAGTGGGACCATGAAGGGATCAGCAGTTGCAGCAGTTTGTTATTACTTTTTCCGAAAATTGCAATTAAGTGTCTTAAACTATTTGCTGTAACTGCTGATCCTTTCATTGTCCATTCATTTAAAATCATGGGGTTTTACAGAACAGTTTTACAGTTTGCATTTTTAGCCTACTTTCCCGTAAAAATAACTAAAAAAATGAGAGAGAGAGAGAGGAAAAAAAATGAAAGATAAATGAAAGAAATCATTAAGAAATGCTTAATATCCTGCACTTTATAAAAACAATTAATTAAAAAAATCAAAGAAATATTAGTATTTCACAAATGCGTATCTGAAAACAAATGTAAGTTTTAAAAATATCAAGTTGAATCGATAATTATTTAAGCATAAAAATTTCAAAGTAGGGTTATATAGATAGTTGAACTATGTGTATGTCTGTCTGTTCGTCTCTTACTGTTAATTTTTGCTTAAGTAATCTGATTTGCACAAGATATTTTTCATCTGAACATTCTCAGTTAAGAATCTCATTTGCGTTTTCAATCTTTCGATTTGAACTGTTTTTTCGTACGAATTCAATATAACCTAACATTAGCATCTACAGGGGAATTGAATCATATAATATGCATGTCCTGATCTAAAAGGCGTCTTCATTCAAAACAATATTACTGAATTTAACGCTTGACATGAAACAAGTTCAAAAATGGATTTTATTTACTTATTCTTTAACTGAAAAGATATTTTTCAACAGTTAAAAAAAAATTTAACACTAGTGCCTGCAGGAGGAATTGAAATGTTTGTATCAAAAACACTCGTGTCCATAAAACTTATTTTTAGGATCAAAAGAAATAGAATCAGAAGTTCGAGAGGTAATTTTAGTTTTTCCCGAAAAAGAAATCAAAGTGATAAATAAAGTGCATTTTTTTGGTAGAAAAAGTTTTATTGATTAAACTAAAGTAAAGTAAAATAAAACAATTCATTTTTCGTTCACTAGAAATAGCTTAAAATGGTTTTATTTCCAATAAAATTTAATACTTATCTGTGAAAACTTTATTTTCATTCTAAATTTTTAATAGTATTTTCTTTTTTCCAGGACTAAAACGAAAAAGGGTCATTCCACATAAAATCAACGCAGTACTAAACTTAACTCGAATTTTCATGAAACTTTCAGAAATCGTATCTTTAAAATCATAAATAAAAACAATTTCTTTAAAAATCTATCATTTATAATTGGTGAGTAAATATTTTTTGAAATTCGTTAAAAAGTACTTTTCTATTTACTGGCAGTGCTTTAAAATATTATAACTCAAGTTCTATAGAATCTACAGGGATGTATAATAACTCAATTCAAAGGCAATTACTCAAGTTCTATAGAACCTACAGTGTTGCATAATAGCTGAATTCGAAGATAATCATATGCACTTTCATTGATACGTATAACTTGAATAATTTTCAGAGCAAAATTAGTTTTTCACAAAATGTAAAAATTTAAAAATGCAAAAATATTAAAGGTAGTATCAAATTTTGAAAACAAAATATGTTTTTTTTTAATATACTTTACTAAATACATCCGGAGTCTCCGTGGCTCTATGGCAGAAGCTTCGCTTCACATGCCGGAGGTTGCGGGTTCGATTCCCGCCGGTGCCCTGGGTGTTATTTCTTCTCTATGTGCTGTAAATCTTTCTTGTGTTGTCTTATCTGTTAATAAAGAAGTCCAACCTTCGAGGCAATGGCACCAATCTTTCCATAGTAGTTTATTACAGACACAACAACAACTAAATACATCCAAAATTTTTGAGTTTGGGACAGTGGTTCTCAATCTGTGAGGCGTGCCCCCCCCCCTCCCCCAGAAGTATTTCAAAGTGGGAGTGAGGGCACATCAGATAAAATAAAAAAATAAACAAACAACGTTTTATTTAATTTTGTAGTGACATGAGAACAACAAATAAGTGTCAACTCACTGATTAATGTGAAAATGACTTTTACCAAATTTTAATGTTCAAAAAGTCAAAAATTTTTGACGTAGCGTCTTTCAGCTGCTAAACATTTTTAGGAAGAATTGCAGTTAAGTGTATTACATTATTTGTTGTAACTGCTGATCCCTTACGGTCCATCTAATTAATCACGTGTTTTTTTTTTTTTTTTTTTTTTTTTCAAAATTTTCAAAAGACATCTCAAAAATGCTTGAATTTTAAAATTCTGTGAAAAAGAATTTTTTCTGAATTATTCTTGAAGTTACATAACAAATTAATGTGCATGCAAATCTCTGTAAAATGAAAAAACATACAACACTATCTCCCATAAAACTTGAGTTTTGCATTTTAAATCTAAATTTTAGCCAAAAATTTTACAATTTTTACTGTAACAGGCGATCCATTCATGGTTTTGCTCTGAAAAGTTTTCGATGTATTTATCGAAATCCTTTTAAAAACACATAGTCTTCAAAATTCTTAAAATACACCATCTTTATCATGTTTATATTTTGAAATTTTGTGAAAAAGAAATAGGTTTTAAAACATTATTCATGTTGCATATCAGCTGAAAGTGCATATAATTGTCTTTAAAGTGAGCTAAACTACAACGCTGTTGCTCCAACAGAATTTCAGTTATAACATTTTAAAGAACAGTTGGGAAGAAAAAAAGTGCTTTTTTACGAACTTTCAAAAACCAGTTATGGATGAGATTTTTAAAAAACAATTTCCTAAATTTAAGATGTCAAAGAATAACATTTTTGATAGCTTCATCAAAATCTGAGATTGTCAGGTTGAAAAATATATTTTTTTCGTTGATTTTCATCACGGAATGACCCAAGATAATTTTCTTATTCAATTGAATTTGTAAGTTTCAACCTTAGTTCTTTTTTGACAACGGTTAAAAAAAAAAACCTTCTTACCTTACCTGATTATATGTACTTTTCTTGTCTATTCATATTGAAAATTTTATAACAGGCAATACAAATTTTGCAAGTTACTGCTGTAATTCAGTTCAATTAGTTGTGTCCTTTACATGTTACGTGTATAGTTTTGAAAATGTGTTCCTAGAATTTCAGAAGCTCCAGTTGGAAATTACTGATACATAAATATTGCCTAACCGTCTGATGCAATGAATTTTATATCATTTTTATATGTAACAATCGTTTCCGTTTCACGTAAAATACAATGTTTTAAGAAAATTGCTGTGATTGCTGAAAAGGTGTTCTTGAATAAGGTTCATAAGGTTCACACTTAATCGCGAAAGATATAAGGTAAAAGCACCAGTAGTCGTACATTTAAGAGATCGATTGTTGATTTTTTTTTTTTTTTTTTTTTTACCTATAAACTTCAGCAATCATTACAACAGAAACATTGTAAACCCTTTAGGCTATACCTTTCTAATAATGATTCACTAACTTGTTTCAGGAGCAAAAACATTTTTATTTCAAAAAATAAGCTATTGCCAATACGAGAAAATGCTCCAGTAGTTGGCCCTAGACATCCAGTGCTCTGCCATTAATGAGCCCAGTAGTCGGCCATTTTATTTTCATTACTCTTACGGGTGCGAGTGAATAAATTTAATCAAATTTTAATGTGAAACTGGCACAGCTGCGTACTTACGAGATTAACTATGCTAGTAATTATTAAAGAATTATGCATTCTTGGTGTCTTCGTAACGTTATCTTTACATTATTTTTCAAACTACAACCAGTTTGAATATGCATCATATGCAATATTTTTTTTATTATTTATCTTCGACATCAGCGGTTCTCAACCTGGGAAAGGATAGGCAGGGCGCTCCCCCCCCCCCATAGGGGGTCACAGAAGAATTTCAAGGAGTGCGTAGGTGTATATCGAAGCTTTTTCTAATGCTTGGACTTAAATTTTGAGCTTAAAATCTTAATTGTTGGAAGTGATTAAGTAGCGAAAACTGAACTGTCTTCAAAGGTTGAAATACACTTCGTCACAAAAAAATGTATTCATCAAGAATCAATTGATCTGCAACCAACAAACTCGGCAGGAATGTAGTTTGGTAAGAGATGATTTAAATTTCGTCACCAGTGAGGGAAAGGGTAAGCCCGCTATACGCATACGTGATACACAGATATTTACGATTGAAAGTGGGAATGCTTTTGTCAAAGGGCACTTCAAACGAAATGGTCGAGTTTTAAGGACGCTATTGTGACTAGGACCTTTTAGAGGTATACGAACAATTGTTGGACTTTTTAAAGGGACGTACAGTAGGTCTCAGAGCAGCAGGTTGGTTGTACGGACGTATCTCTCGCCATATCGGGCGGAGCGACATGGTAGTAGCTTAGTGTAGGCGAAAAAAATTAATCACTCCATTGGCGATCGGTTAAGGCATTCTTACAAACAGAAATGAGCACGAAGATCGCACATCATAAGAGCGGCTACCACCGTATCAACAAGGTCGCTAACATTAGTTCCATGTCGTTTAACAACTTCCAAGAAACTGATGGTATAAAGAAAAACAATCCAGAGTAGATTGGAAGATGCTGGTACTTCGAACCGGCGTCCATTGCGATGGATTGGATTTTCGACGATTGGATTTTCGCTGCACTTGATTAGCTGGGTTGTGACAGACAGGAAGCGTGTTATCTTCAACGATGAACAACGATTTAGTCCCAAGTGGAAGTTTGACGCTTTATTGTGAAAAAAGGGTTTCATGTTCATTGTTCAAAGTATTGTCCATCGTTGGCCACTGCCTTTTCCTACCTTTTTGGCAATTTTCGGATTGCCAGCTCAAAAAAAAACGAAGCGTCTTTTGATGCGATCCACGAATAAATCCAATTTTGGTCTTCTACAAAAGAGCGGAAGTGCTGATCCTCAAAAACATGCGTCATCGACGAAAACAAATAGTAGTCGGAAGGGGCAATGTCCGGGCTATATAGCGGGTGGGGTAGGACTGCCCATTTCAGGCTATCGAGGTATGTTTTTACCTGCTGTGCAACATGTGACCAGTGGCGTAGCTAGGGAGGGGCGGAGGGGGCGGTCCGCCCCGGGTGGCACTTTTGGGGGGGCTGCAATTTCACACTTTTGATGCGGAAAACTTTAACCCGTTTTCCCAATAAGGAAATCATGTTTTTGATCTATTACTGGAGCCAAAAACGAAAAAGCCTTTGAATTTAAGATTAGGAACCCTTAATTTTGACATATTGTTTGTCCTGATATGTACTATCAGCCCTTAAAGTTTTGCCCAAGAGTTCAGAAATACCCTGTATATACACAACATGCATAAAGAGCTCATAAATTAATTTAGTGTTTACAAAAAGGAGCTGGTTATGAGAGCCTTTTGGCAGTCATTAAGAATTTTTTTCTCACTTCTTATGGCGAGATCTTTCACTAACAAATCAAAAAGATCACTTGCTATTGTCAAGAAATGGCTCAAAATTGTCAATGTGAACGTTTTTAGTTGCGTGTCATCGATGGTATTCTCGTTGGTTTCGTCCTCCTTTGTCACTTCTAAAAGCTCTTCTTCCAATTTTCTCTGAATTGTGTGAGTTTAATGGAAAGAGCTCTTCAACCAATCGCATAAAATGTCTCCAGTGGCCCAAGGTCGATTATTAGCATGAAAAAATGCAGTTCATTAAGTGTTATATTCAATCACAGGAATTTGGATTTTAAAAGAGGATATATTTTTATGTGTCTGCAGTGCCCCGTATCCGCGTAAAATCAAAACCCATCCGCGTAAAATAAATTAAAGGTGTCAAATCTTAAACCGCGTGTAATCAAAACCGCGTAAAATAAACCCGCGTAAAACGAGTCTACTGTATACGCAGCGCTTATGACGTATGCGAAAAATCGATCTTTTATGCTCGTAATTTTAACATTATATAACTTGTAAAATACTATACTCTTTATAGTAGCAAGTTATATAATGTAAAAATTATAAAAAATATGAATTATATAGTAAAAAAAATACTTTTAAATAAAAATTTGTACAGATTAATTATAACAGACAAAATATTAGTCATAACAAGATGAGTGATAATTTCTAAAGTTAAAAGGATTTTTTATTTTTTTTTTTTTTTTTTTTTTTTTTGCGTAATATATTTTAAAAGAGAACTGACTTTCTTATTTCGTGTATAAAGATCATTAACGACTTTGCGTTCAGACGCTAATTGTAGAACTCGACTCGAAAAAAGACCTAACTATATTAATAAATGTCAAAACCACAGGATGTAGCTCCAAAAAGTAAAATATTTTTGACAAAAGTAAAACATTGGTGTAAAAAATTATAAATCAGTTTATGGATTTTAGTTTCCTAGTACTAAAGATATAATTAACTTTCATCACGTGTTTTCTGATCAAAATATTTTTAAAAGCTCTTAAGTAACGAGAAGATTAATCTCATATAAAAATTTTCAAAGAACAACTTCCTTTTTACAGCTAAAACCTTCTGATGAAAACTGTTTAAAATGAGCTAAAAATGTAATAAACCACGTAGCTTACACGAGAGAGAATATTAACTAGTTTTTTGAGATTCAAAGTTTATTAATTGCTGCTATGGAAATATTTTTAAAATGAAGCGTAAAACAATGTTTAGCTACGTCAAAGCTATTTTATAAGTTAACGTGGGGGGGGGGATTGATTTTTTTTTTAAATGAGTGATGAACCAATAGGTCTGTTACTTATTTTGATTCATAGTATGCAAGGTTACTTTTTTTTTTTTTTTTAACAATGCTCAGCGTATTTTTTTAAATCCTACACCAATTTCTTCCTAAATGCCTCCAATAAATTGAAAAATGTTAACAAATCGTCTGTTTGAGTCTGTTTCAGAAACATATATATATATATATATATATATATATAACGATGGGTTCGCTATTTAAGTATTTTTTAGTTCTAAAGTTCCAACAAAATGTTTGCCACTCATGTACAATGCGATGTCGAAAATTTCTTCGTGTTATGGTCATAAATCTGTTCTAAAAATAGCTACGGGAAATGAAAACTCGGAAATAGTCAATGTTTTTATTTGATACAAGCTGTGTTGCTCGACGTTACACGATTACATTGAAAACAAAACTTTTGTGACGTGACGCATATTCAACAATCATGCTGAAATTAAATAATCCAAATAGTTCAAAATTGCTCGTCAACGTGTAGAAAAGAGCAATTTTATGAAGAGCAATTTTATGATTCAAAATTTAAATTCATAACTCTTCGGGTTTTTTTAAATTTCCAAAATGTTAGTCATTGTTATCAAAAATGGGCCTAAACATTCCTTTTCACGGGTTTTCCGCAGTAGGGGGTCTTTGCTCCCCCCTCATAGGGTGGCGAAACAACCCCTATGTGAACTCCTATGTAAAGTTTAAAATAATTTAAAGTACATCATACTCTGTATGAAGCTTAGAAGCAAATACATAAAAAAAATCTTTACATAATAAAATATTTTTTGTTCCTAGTAGTCTTGAAAGTTTTTTTTTTTTTTTTTGTGATCAGAACATACTACGAAATGTTAATATTAAACAGCGAGCAGCGTTATGTATTTGGGAAAAAAAATTTCTAAATGACGCAATTACAGGAAAGTTTAAACTAACAAAATATAGGTTACAAACTATTGAATGTAATTGGAATACGTATATTAGGTTTATTACGTATATTTTACCATAGGGTCATCGTCCTATGGTAAAAAAAAAAAAAAATCCGATTTTCATCGGGCAGGGCAAGAAAATGGTGCCAAATGACGTTTTAAGGTTTTTTACAAAATTTCATTCAATTAGGAGTTAATTTTTTGCCTCTGGATTGAGTTTAAAAACCCGTCTTTAAGGAAAAAAAGTATATTTTTATTAAAAAAAACTAAAAAAGAAAATTCTAAATATATATAACAACTTAAGGTTATCCAAGCATTAATCATTTATTTACAAATACGTTTATAATAATCATTAATTTTCAAAATTAAAAATATTCATCTGAAAATTGCTTGAAAGTGCTTACTATCTTATTTTGGCATAAGCTTCCGAGACTCCAGTTGGTTTTTTTCATCGAAGGTTCTCTTTTTGCACAATGTAGTTGAAATTTACGTCAATTTTAACTGCCCTTCCACATGGGTGCCCATCCCCATAGGGTGATGGCACCCCCCCTCCCACATGTTGGGAAGTACCCCCCAGAGTGAGAGCCCCCCCCCCCCAAAAAAAAGGTCAAAAATCTGTAAAATCAACCCTCTTAAAAATTTTAATGCCGCAGTCTGCGCAATGAACCCCCCGGTGAGCACCCCTGCCTTTCAATAGCCTGTGTGTATGGCATGGCAGGCATAGTAAAAAGTTCTTTTTTGCCTGAAACAAACAGTTAAATATCTTCTTCGGAGATTAATTTCAGTATTGGTGGATCAGACACATTTTTCCAGTCATTGAGATCAATGTAAGATTCTGCATCAAACTTAACAATAAAAAAAGTGAAAAAATTTGTCTTTTGGGAGTTGATTTTGCTGAACACTACGAGTTTCTAAAATCAAACAGGCTGCAATTCATGGTTGTGCTGTTCCAAGTCTGTCAGCATTGTAATAAATTAATTTTTAGGACATACGAAAACACTTTCTTTGGATTTGTGGGATCAATTTTGCACTTCAACTCAGTGGATAAATATCTAGTTGCAGTGATTTTGAACAACTGCCGAGCCAATCTGCACATAAATGGTAACTTTTGATAGCAAACCAGATTGGAGCATAAACGTTGATGACTTATATTGCAAGAATTATTAAATTTTCAGAAGGAGATTTCACTGAAACACACAAATGTAGAATTCGATTAGCACGAGTTAGCCATAGAACATGAGAGATTTTGCTAGGCTTTGGCTCTTTGCCAGGGCAGATTTTCGTGCTATTTTGCGCTTCCGACGAAGCAAGTTTTTCTCAAAAATTTCTAAAGTGGTGGGGTAAAGTACTGCTGAAGCAATAGCTACTCGGCTACTTCGTATCTATCATATGCCCGTGAGAGCAAATTAAAGTCCACTGTATTGCTTGTAGTAGTAAATTAATCAATGTAAGCGTTTGTAGTTTGAAGCTTCTAAAGAGAGAGGTCCCTTGAATTCATCCTCACTGTCCGTATCTGATTAAGAGATGCGATGAAGTAATGATACTGAAACTGTCTTCACTTTCTTCTTGAGGCTGAAACTGCAATTTCTCTCCCTCTTTTTTTTCGGACAAATGTTAGTCGTTAAAATCTTTGCATTTGCAAGATGAAGTATCAAATAGCAATTTACTAGCTTGGTAAAATGATTCTGATTATTTTCTTAGTTATTTTTGAATAGGATTTCGAAAGATTGCTGCTGCATTTCAAGAGGTAGATTTTTAGCATCTTTTACTTATTTACGTTGCACAGTAGGCAGGGAGCGTTTGACCTAATTCACACATTTCAGTCAATTCTAACACCTAAAATTGCAAGTGTGAATTTGAACCAGGAGTAAATTGAAAATGTCATTGCCTGTTTCTGTAAACGAAGTAATATTTATTCTTATTACAGTCTTACATGTAACGTATCCTATTTGGGTAAGGAAATCCAAACTTCAAACTCAATCCGGAGGCAAAAAGACTTATCAGAATGGAATAAAATTTCACACATGTTAGTTTGAGACCATTTAGCACCTTTTTAATCCCCTGTCCCTTAACATTTCGAAAAAGAAATTTTTTTTGACCCACCTGAACGTATATGTTTTATATTAAAGAGTTTTTCATTAAAATATGATGCCTGTTCTGCATTTCTTAATCGTGTTCATATGTGAACAATTGAATACATTTTTAAAAATACCATAAAGAAAAAAATATTTTTTGAAAAAATCTCGAAAATGTCCATGGCACAAGGAAAAGACTATTCAATCATGGGTACATATTTTCTCTGAGAAATTGATATTTTTTGAAAAATTTGGAAATGAAAAAGAAATTTCCCATGTACACGGACAACTACGTTGCCCGGAGTTACACGGTGTATATACCTCGAACATAAAAGTTGTGTCAATTGACGCGTGTTCAACAATCAAGGTTAACTGAAAGAAAAAAAGAAGTAAAATTTCCCGTCAACGTGTAGAAAAGGGAAATTTCATGGATCAAAATTTAAGTTTAGACCTCTTTGGATTTCTTTAAAATTCCAAAAACCCAGTCTTTGGTATTAATAGGCGTAAACAGTCCCTTTCGAATATTTGCTGGCGAAAACCCCTGAGAGGGATTCTTCCCTATAGGGGGGGAGCGAAAAAAAATCCTATATGAGTTCCTGCGCATCAAAGGATCTCTGTGCCAAATTTGACAAAGACCGACGAAATCTGGATTTGCATTCGTCCCCCCTCGGAAGAAGACCCTCTATGACAATTCTTAAGCATCAAGAGAACTCTAGGCCAAATTTGGAAAAAATCTGACATAAACTAGATTTCTATAAAGAACATACATAGGGGAAAGTGGGGTACACAAGGCATAGTAAGAAAAGTTATATTTTCCTACGATGCAAATTCTTACAAATCTGAAAAAAATATACAATTTAGTAAACTTGTGTCACAACATTTTGGAAACTAGTCACTTCTACATTTCATTTTTTAAGGAAGTTTCAGCCATCTTTATTTCTACTATCAGTGCCGTGTAAATCAGGTAAATTTTAATGTTGAATATCAATGAATTAACTTAAAGCTACAAGTTTCTCAAGTATAGTACGTTATTTATTTTTTTTTCTTGAAAAAATTTTCAGTTTTTGAGTTGTTTTAAAAATACTGTTTTGGGGGTGCAGTGGGAGATATTGATGGGCACAGTGGAACAGCGTTCCACTGCTTCCTGGTCAACATAATTCACTGTAAAGTAAACATGTTTCAAGAAATTGCATACTAAATATGTTTTTCATCTACATTTGTCATTAAATAAATTATGGTCATTAGTTTTAATGAGATATCATACGAACAATAGCTTTATTGACATTTCAACATCCTTTTGAAAATTGTTTCTAAGAGCCTATATTTTGCTGGTACTATTATATTGATATTGTTAAGCGCTCCATATAAATTGTAATATTGATTCATTTTTTTTTATTTATTTTTTTTTTCATGTTCCAACATGTAATTAAAGTGTTATCTTTAATTGAAAAATTAAAATTATATAAAGAATTATACTACACTTCCAATTTTGTTTTCCTTTTACTATTTTGTTTAATGTTCCTTCTGTATTTTCATTCCCTCAAACATTATTTTGGGAAAATATTTCACATTTCAAACGTGGTTTATAATTATAACTTGCTTTATATTCCTGTTTCTAAAAACTGCTTTTATATCTTCTGTGTACTGTAATCTCAATCTGAATTTAGTAATAATACTTATTGTCAGAAAATAGCCGATTCTAAATGTGCATTTCTCGAAGTCCCACGGTTCCCCCGCATGGAGCATAGTGGGACACTTTGACAGCACTTCCAAATTTTATTTTTTCAAATAGAAGCAAATGAGGATAAATTAGAGGAAAAAATCAGAATCAAAAGAAAACTGTCCCACTGTGCCCTGCCCCTCCCCATCATACACATTCTTAAACATTTTTGATTGCAGAGCTTTAATTTAATTTATCAAATGATGCATTGTTTTTTGAAATGCGTATTTTATCGCTGATGAGACAGCATCTGCCGAAATTCCGCTTTAAAACACGAATTTTTGTGTTAATAAAAAATGAGAATCGGAAGTGTACAAAAAGATATTTTCAGCTATAGATGTACTTCACATTTTCATGCAGCAAACGTAGAGCATGTTTTCTTATTTATTTGCATTCGCTTACTAAGTAATCCTACTAGGTTCGTTGTGAAAAACAACTCCCTGCATATTATGAATGATTTATTTTAACTGGCAATTTCAGCATTGCTTTACATTATTTTCCTTTAAATTGCGTCTGATCTACGCTGAATGTCGAGGAAAATACTTCCTGCTAAGACACTAAATGGTAGTTTGATATGTAGACAGCTGTTTTTTTTTTTTTTTTTTTTTTTTTCATTTTTATCTCCAGAATATTTGTGCATAAAAGTACGTTTCAAGCCCTGTGACAGTCCACTAGATCCACTAGGGTAATTGGGGTAATCGGAAACATGGAGAAAAGGAAAATAATCCTGTAACCACATTCGTTGCAATTGTTGAAACTAAATTGTTATTGAGTGAAGACTAGGTAACATACAGAAGACATTCTGAGAGTTCTGAGTTTTTCCAAACTATTGTGTAGGCGTGTTTGAAACTATTGTGGAGAAGTGTGAAAAAAGTTTTTTTTAAGTCTAGTGATCTGACATTTTCCTCTCCAGCAGGTCTACAAATGAGAAGTAACTGGTTTCAACTAGTTAAACTTGTCATATGGAAGATTACTAAACACATTTAGTAGTGAATTTCACCCACCTATTTTAGATACATGTGCAATTGAGGTGCTTTCATTTACTACATAAATCCTGCATTCTCGGGTAAATGGAAACAGCGAAGTTTATCATTCTTTCAATTTTTTGGAGGATTAAATTTCGATGTAAATTACACCTTTGTGTTTATTTTACATGAATTCAGCACATAATTAAATTTTTTGTACATTTCTTTTTAAATATGACAGATTACGCTTGGACGATTCAGCGGGTCACATGCGACCTATGGATTACAGTGTAGTTATTGTTGTAGAATTTCTTAAGCTTCTAAACTGACTGTGTATACTGCAATTATCTACCTGCATCAATCTCAAAACAAAACAAACGGGATACTCTGGGATAAAACGAAATATGATTTAATTTGCTAATACACAATCATAAAATCAAATTATTCAGCTCAGTTACTCTCAGAGAATGTAGTCTCTAACACAATGAGCAAAATTGAGTCTCTCAATTAATTAAAAAGAAAGGAGATAATCTGAAGGTGAAACATCGTAATTCCGTTTTCTTTTACCCCTCTCACGATTATACGATTACTTTCTTACCATCTTACGACTATTTGATTACTTTCTTACCATCTTACGATTTACTTTCTTACGATCACATTTTAAAAAAAATACACCGTGAGTAAAATTTCTTTCATTTTCATGCAATTTGTTTTGTTCCTTAACAATGCTGTAATTGTGAAATGGTTCATTTTTACCTTTATTTTCTGGTTTACAGTACCATAAGTCAATAACCCGTCGATCGCGGTCAACCGGTCGATCTCGAGCACATTTTCAGTCAATCACAGCAACATTCTGGTTTTTCTTTCTTTTTCATACTCAAAATATCGTTAATATATTTTTTTTTTCTAAAAAGGAAAAAAAATAGACTCAACTTCAAAATTAAAAGTTGTATGAGTTTTTTTGTAAATTTTTTGTAGCTGCTGGAAGTACCTCAAGTTTTTTCTTAAAAAAATATTCCACAAAACTTACTACGCATTTATAGATAGAGCTTGATATGGATGATTTACATTTTTTTTAAGTGAGAAAACATTGTCTTGAATAGGATTTTACGTATTGTTTTATTTAAAAAACTGTATAACATCTGCATCAAGGGCTACCTCTGAATTTAAATTAATCCTAAGGTTAACAGATATTACTTCAAAAAAAAGGCTAAACCTATGCTTTGAAAATTAAAAAAATTTGAATTTAATGTCAAATTTAAGAGTTTAAAGTCAAATTTAAGAGATAAGTTTAAAAATTTGGAAAGGAAAAATGGGTATTGAAAGCAGACTTAGTCTTAGCTTGACTGTATATGCAATGCAACTTTTTAAGTCTAATCATGTATGCATCAACCGCCCCCCCCCCCCCCCCAGTCGATCTTGGTACTCGCCAATCTCGGAAAGTAGACCGCCAGTTAGTTTAGGTTGCCGTAAGTTAGCATTTCCTCCCATATTAATATTTCATAATAACAATTGTTTCTTCTTTTTTTATTTCATCTTTGTTCATCATACTTTTATATTCGAATATCTCATGTATTTCTTGCATAAAATCGCCAAGAACGGTTCTGTATCAAGTATTTTTTGTTCCTTTTTCGAAAAAACTAATGCCGATATCCCGCTATTAAATTTTTAATACTGACTTCTACCTGTTGTAAAGTTTCGAAAACTTGATGTTGATTGTTGAAACCACCCACAAACTCTAGGCCCATACTCATACTTACAGAGCGTAAAAATCACCACATTCTATACTATATATGCCGTGGAACTGTCAAATTGTATCCCTTTTATGTAATTCGTATTTTTAAACTAATTAAGTAGAACAAGTGACTTATATTTGCGAAATTGCTTGATTTTCTATTTTATTCATTAGTAAGATAATGAAGTCGTATATTAGAAATTATAGGGGTCCAATAGATGTGAATTTGAACACTGATTACGATGAAATTAGTTTTCGAATCTAATCTTTCCCCCAGTTATTGTAGAGGAGTTTAATAATTCAGTTCATTCTTGAACCGTTCTATATATCTATTTATTCACGGATTACCCATCCCCGAAAAGCACTTAATCCTCTCAAATCAATTATTTCCTATGGTGTCATTTCAAACTGCCTGGAACTAAAAATTTGCTCTTCATAAGTGACATTTAGTATATGTAATGTATGGCTATTTGAAAAACAAAAGTAAATTTCAATTTGTCTGCACTCTACTTCAGAAGTACGACATAAAAAAAATTAACTAAGAATTTGCGAAACTATTGTTGAAGATTGTTTACTTCGTTTTTAACTTAAAAGAAAAGCATTTGATTCAAAATAACAAAATAAAAAAGGTCAATGCAATGAAAAGGTTACAAATTAATATTTTAGGGCTTTCTGAACAGATTGAAAGACTAAAAACCGCGTTAAAAGCAATTATACTTTTTTTTATTGCTACTTACATGAACAGTAATACATATAACTAACAGTTATCTGCACTGTCAACAGTGACTCAGATTCGGGAGAAAAAAAAATTCAAAAAGATTAACAGATTATTAAAATTTCTATACAAAATTTATCGAATTACGACTTAGATTTTTTCGAGGAATGATTTAAAATATTTTAGAGCGAGATAAATATACGACACAGAAGAATACTGGAAAACAATGTAAAAGTAAACGTAAAACGAATGCTTACCAATGATACAAATACTTTGACAAACAGAGACTCTCTGAGCGACACAACACTTAACACATGTAAACAACTTGCGAATGTCGTAGTATCAGATTCCGAGTCACAACTGACTACAACTGTATTTATGTCGAGGACTGCATACTAAGTGCCTTGCCTCCATTACTTTTTATACCGATAGATGGCAGCACCATCACCGGATCGAACAGTTAATGAGAATTTAGAACTAGACCAGGAGCTAATAGCTACCTGGTGCTAGCATCCCCAGAGGTATCGTTTCACTTGGAGGACATTGAGACCACGAGCATATTTAACGTCGCCCAGTCTCCTCTAATGACGACGGTGGATCTTCGACCATCGAGGTTCGAACTCAGGACCCTCCGGCCCCGAATCCGACACTCTACCGATCGGGCTACCACGGCCCCGTAGTATCAGATACATCACCAGTCAGTGTGAAGACTTTACAAGTTACAGTTAAGTAACACCCAATCGCCATTCCGTAGCATTTTTTGCTGAGTTTTATTTTCTTTTCTTTCAGTGTAGATATTGTAAGAGAAGCGATTCATGTACAACAAAAAATAGAAACTATTTAATTAAATCAACAAATTAACCATTTGCGTAAAATAAACGAAAATATAGTAATATATTAAATAAAAATATAACTGAAGGAATTCCGTGGCACTGGGATAGAAGCTTTGTCTTCTAAGCTGGAGGTCGTAGGTTCGATTCCCGCCGGTGCCCTGGTGCTATTTTCCTCTCTTGTGTTCTAAATCTTTCCGCTGCGTGTCTGGAGGAAAGACGCTTTGTACGCAGCCCAAATATATGAAGCTGTTTAGCTTCGGTCTAAATAAAACGATTTACCAAAAGAAAAACGAAATATTTTCTTTTTAGGTAATGTGCCTTTCGCTAAAAAACATTACGTTGTCTAATAAATGATAATTAAATAGTTTTTACCCGATGATCAAATTTTATATTTTGTTCTTAATTAACTTATTTCAAAATTTTTCTCTTCATACCAAAATTTTTTCTTTTGTCTCGTGAGAAACTTATAAAAGTTGGGAAATGTGGGGCAACGCGAAATGGTGAAATATTTACAGTTTTTAGCGCCACCTATATTTGTAACATTTCAATTATGTAGTACCACATGTAATACATTCCAGTCAGTAAAAAGTTATCTGCAAAGATCAAAAAACAAGATAATACAAAAAATTTTAAAAAACTGATAGCCATATTATAATAGTTTGTGGTAAGTATTTTTTTATGTTCATATAAAATGATAAGAAGCCCAGGGGCTCAGTGGCACCCACGCTACAGGCTCAGGCTCTATTCCTGGGTTGGGCATGGTTGACTGAGCCGTTCATCCCTTCAGTGGGTCGATAAAATGAGTACCAAGCGTACTTGGGAACCAAACACTGGGGGTTCCGTGTCAGGCTGACCACCTAACCGGAACATCTGCCTCGCACACCAGAGCCCCAGGTCAGGAAAACTGAGTTGGGCAGAAAATGTCTTGGCCCTCACGGGCTATCGTACCACAGAGTTTGGTTTGTTTTGGGCTTATAAAATGATAAAGTTCTTGTTATTAACATTTCAAATATGAATTTAGACCTACTAACATTCGGTGCCGTATTTATTTATTTTATAATAAGATTATTTTTATACTTATATTTTAGTACAATTAGTCACGTGCATTTGGGTAAAGTGGATGGGGAAAAGTGGAATAGCTCATTTCATTTACTAATTCAGTCATTTATTAAGTGACTTAAGTATTCATTTAGTAACTAATTTATTTGCATTCTTTCATTTAATACTAATTCATTTATTTACTCATTCTCTTATTTTCCTATTCATTCACAATTTATTCACTCATTTATGTTTTCTCATGTATTGATTGGTTATTATTTTATTCATTTATTTTTTACTGATTCATCATCTATTCATGGCTTCATTCGTTGTTTTATTTACTCATTCATTTCATCAAAAATAATTTTTGATAATCAAATAGGAACTATTTCATTAGAAAAATATTTTATTTTTCACTTTGCTCCTCTGGAAATAAAAGTGAAAATTTTCCACTTCTTTTTAAAGGTACAAAATTACTTCCAAGAATTAAAATTAATGTTTTAATGCAAGTTTTTATGAAATACATTGCTCTTCCTTTATGTAAAGTACTTTTCAAAACAATTTCCCAATTTGTTCATATCAAAACAGTAAAATTTGTTAATTATTTCACTTTGCCTCACATTCCCCTACATTGACAGGTTTTTCTCTATGTAAGTAGAACACACCCAGTCTGGAAATATAGAGCATGCATCATAAAATAGGACACATTAACTACAATTTTATGGTATTGTAAAATAATTCGGTACACTAGGTTTTACACTTGCCAGCTTAGTTACGCTACAGTCAAGTTCACTCATATGGAATATTGGATATTACAATATCCCGTTTGTTAGAATAATGTTTCGTGGCAACTGGCCAGGAGTGCCCACAGGGGGGGGGGGGGATTATGGCGCAAGTTGCGCGATAAAAAAAAATTTGGGGGGGGGGGATTTTTTTTTTAGAACTTTTTTTTAGAACATGAAATTTTTGATTTTTGAAAGAAAAAAAATATTTATACTTATTCAACACGAAATACATGTATAAATAATACCTTTTGGACGTACGCATTCCAAAATTTACTAGCCGTGTCTCTTCTTTATCTTTGCTAATAATAAAGCTGAAAGTCTGTGTCTCTGGATATCTGGATCTTTGTCTCTCTGGATGTCTGTTACGCGCATAGCGCCTAGACCGTTCGGCCGATTTTCATGAAATTTGGCACAAAATTAGTTCGTAGCATAAGGGTGAGCACCTCCAAGCGATTTTTCAAAAATTCAAGTTTTGTTCTTTTTCTTTTCCAATTTTAAGAACATTTTACTGACCAAATTATCATAACGTGGACGAGTAAATTATCAAATTATCATAACGTGGAACCGTAACATGGGCAAGCAAATTAATATAGCACATTGGCAAGAAATTCATCATCCATTTTAAAAATATACAGGCGAATCAAATGATCTTTTAATTTTCTACTACGGTCCAAGGCCAAGCCGTGCGGGTACCGCTAGTTTTGAATAAAGGGATCATGAAAGACGGGATGGAGTCAGTGCCCGTTGCAAGTCAGGATCAGACGATTTGATTTCTTATTAATTTATTATAAACTAGCTGCGTCGAACGGCTTTGCAAGATCTACCTCGAAAATAAAAGTAATTTCAAGTGATGTGTGTTTAACAATCAGGCTTGAACAAAAAGAAAAATAAAATCTGTAAAATTTCCAGACAGATCGCGGAAAAATAACCAGAAAGGAAAAATTTTGTATCCCCCGATTACAGGAAAAGCCTCAAAACAAAAGCAAGAATTTTATTTGTTCACAGTCGAGAAAAAAATGGCAACAGATCTTTCTTCTCAATGATTTTATTGACGACTAGTGGTACCCGCACGGCTTTGCTTGTAGTAAAAAATTAAAAGGTCTTTTGGTTCGCCTGTATATTTACAAATAATGTAAGGTGAATTTCTCGCCTATTGGCTTGCCCATGTTACGGTTCCACGTTATGATAACTTGGTAATTTACTCGTCCATCTTATGATAATTTTGCAAGGGAAAATGTCTTTAAAATTGGAATAGAAAAAGAACAAAATCGAATTTTCGAAAAATCGCTTCTAGGTGCACACCCCCATGCTACAAACTAACTTTGTGCCAAATTTCATGAAAATCCGCCGAACGGTCTAGGCGCTATGCGCGTCACAGAGATCCAGATATCCAGACAGACAGAGATCCAGATATTCAGACGGAGAGACTTTCAGCTTTATTATTAGTAACTAGTGGTACCCTCACGGCTTCTCCCGTAATAGAAAAATTAAAAGGTCTTTTGGTTCGCATGTATATTTACAAATAATGTATGGTAAATTTTCTCGCCGATTGGCTTGTACCCATGTTACGGTTCCACGTTATGATAATTTCGTATCTCGCCAATTGGCTTGTGCCCATGTTACGGTTCCACGTTATGATAATTTCGTATGTCGCCAATTGGCTTGTGCCCATGTTACGGTTCCACGTTATGAAAATTTCGTAATTTACTCGTCCGTCTTGTGATAGTTTTATTCTTAAAATTGGAATAGAAAAAGAACCACATGGAATTTGCGAAAAATCGTTTCGAGGTGCACACCCCCTGCTACAAACTAACTTTGTGCCAAATTTCATGAAAATCGGGACGAACGGTCTAGGCGCTATGCGCGTCACAGAGATCCAGACATCCAAACATCCTCCGGATATCCAGACATCCAGACAGAGAGACTTTCAGCTTTATTATTAGTAAAGAAAGATAAAGAAAAAGATAAAGATAATGTATGGTGAATTTTCTCGCCAATTGGCTTGTGCCCATGTTACGGTTCCACGTTATGATAATTTCGTAATTTACTCGTCCATCTTATGATAGTTTTGTTCTTAAAATCAGAATAGAAAAAGAACCACGTGGAATTTTCGAAAAATCGCTTCGAGGTGCACACTCCCATGCTACAAACTAACTTTGTGCCAAATTTCATGAAAATCGGCCGAACGGTCTAGGCGCTATGCGCGTCACAGAGATCCAGACATCCTACAGACATCCTCCAGACATTCTCCGGACAGAGAGACTTTCAGCTTTATTATCTATATATATAAAAATGAATGTTTGTCTGTATGTCATCCATGAACTCAAAAACTACCCGGCAGATTTGGCTGAAACTTTCACCGTTTCTTATTTTTGGTACTGGGAATGTTTATAGACCAGTTCGAAAAAAATCCGATCGATAGTTCCTCTTTTATTCCAATTTAAGTCACAATCCATTGGATAAATACGAATAAAATTATCGGCTGCAGAAATTAACTAGCGTGAAAGATCTCATTGATAAGAAGTTAGCTGTTGCCATTTTTCTTGAGTTTGAACAAATAAATTCTTTCTTTATTGTTTTATGGCTTTTCATGCAACGGGGGGATTTAAAACTTTTTCTATTTGATATTTTTAGCGATTGATTGATCTTGCAAACTGCGTGAGTACAAAATTTGAGTATAGTCACGGCTTCACTTGATACCTGGACCGATTATTATGAAAATTGCTATATATATATATATATATATATATATATATATATATATATGTATGTATTTTTCCACGGAGAAGGTGCATAATATGCTCATTGAAGCCACTCGCCACCAGGTGGCACTGCAGAGTAGCAACTTCTGCCCCGTTCAACCGAGTGTCATGAAAATCAGTATAATGATGTATTTTTTTGTTGGCGTAGCAACGCGCGTCGGGTACAGCTAGTTAGTAATATAATAAAGATAAAGAAGATAACTGAGCTCGCAGTAGACGATAAATTTCCGATTTGTTATTGATGTTCCTTTACTTAAAAGTGCGTACAACTTTTCTCCTGATGATTTTACAGCCTTGTTAATGGTTTTGAAATCCAAGGGAAGTAAATCTACTTCAGGGGTATATACGTGTAACAGTGATGAGAGGGAGGTCAAAAATGGCTAAAATAAAAAGTTTTTTATTTGTTTTTTCCCCTGTTATTTATTAATTGTTTGTAAGAATTTCGACCACTATGCTCTAGCCTTTCATGGATTCATTTGCACCAAAACAATCGTTGAAAACTAATTTTGAAGTTTTCGAATAACATATTTTTTAAGCCCATCACTTGAAAAAAATAGCTTAAGTTTATGTAGAATTTTTCATTTCACTTTACTCTCGTATTTTCTACCATTTTTAAATTGACTGTTCTTTCAATTTATCATTAGATGATTTTTATAAAACTATCAATGATGTTAGGTTCCACTGTTGGAAGTAGAACGGTTTGTTCATAAGGTATTTTAATAACTTTTCTTAAACCATTTTTATTTTCTTCTGTATCTGATATGTGTATATAGAAGGAAGTATTCTATTCGTGAAAATGTTCGAGTTCTTTCGATGAATGCTGAATAGCTGGATCAATTTTGAGGATTTCCGAAAAATATCTGTCAGAGTGAACTTGTGTGTGACGCATCTTTTTTGGATATGCGACTTCAATTTCGGTAAACTTCCAGGAGAGCTTCTCCACTGTAACGCCCGAAAAACGTCCTCTGTCATTAAGAGTCATCTAAAACTGACTACCAAACGGCACGACCGGTCACAGATTTGGACCAAATTCTAAATATATTTCAATGGAGTTACCTTTAAAATTACTAGTTTTATTGTTTTTTCTACTATTGTACTGCACTATGAGCCGTTTGCATGCTTAAATTCAAATTGGCTACTACTTTTAATTTCACTAACTTGAACGCCAAAATAACATAGTTACATGATATTTATCGTTTGCAAATTAAACTAATTATTTTCGCTTTATATTCACCGTCTGCATGTAAAAAGTATTTATCGTTTGCTAATAAAAACATCAACTTTAACTGGATATTTATCGTCTGCTATCAAAGGTATCCCACATTGATAAGCAAAAAAAGGGAGAAGAGAAAAAAACTCTGATTTATTGCACATGGCACACAAAAGAACAAAAATACAGGATCGTTTCGACTTTTCAAATATCTTAAAAAATGCCCATAAATAAATATGTGTTCTCCCTTATACTCAATTTACTAACAAAAGATGCCAAAGGTTTGGGAGATCGAACATTTTGTCGAATTCTGAAATTAAAATGGAAACGCCATTGCATTTCTGGGGCAAAACTAGCAAATTTGGACCCTCGTTGCAAAAAAACTAGGGCCTATGCAGTCAAACCGCTTTACATGCGCTCATATCTAGTGAGAATGGACTTATACCTAGAATTTTATCCAAATCCGTGACATTTAAGGTCGTGCCGTTTGGTCGTGAGTTTCCAGAACTGCAATTTCGAAAAATTTATGGGAAGAGCCCCTGAACTTTCCCTCTTCTTAACACACAATCAAGGACAATCTGCAATTGCCTTTTTGAAATTTCAATTTCGAAAAATTGCCGGGGGAATGCCACCGAACTTCTCCTTCCACTAACATTACCAAAGATCAATCAAAATTGCGTTTCTAAAGCAACAGGTTCGAACATTTAAGTGGAGCGCCCCTCTCCTTTCTCCCACTCTCGTTAAAATCATTAAAGATCGTCCTAAATTTGGTTTTCAGAGCATTAATCTCGAAAAAAACTTCTGGTTAGTGCTTCCGAAAACTCCTTTTCCTAACGTCACGAAGGTCGGCAACAATTGCGATTTTAGGGCTTCAATTTCCGAAAACTGCCTTTCACCTAACCATAGATAGCCTAAAATCGCAATTTTAAGACATCAATCTCGAAAATTTTCCGAGGGAGACCTCCCGAATCTCTTCTCTACCTAACATTACCACATATAGTTTAAAACTGCGTTTTTAGAACTACTATTTTGAGAACGTTTTGGGGGAAAATCCCCGAACCCGCCCACTCTCCCTTACATAACAGATGAGTATCTACAGTTGCTTTTTTGATATTTCAATTTCGAAAAAAATACCGGGGAGGGACCACCGAATCGTTCCAATCGAAGCCACCGAACCTTCTCCATTAATGTTTAAAACTGTTTTTATACCAACAATTTCGGAATTTTTCCCGGGGGAGAATCCCCTGGAACCCCCTATCTGACTGAATATTATACTTCCGACAAGGTTCAAATGCTTACATCCAGTAATGACTCCACCCAAACACAAGAAAGGCGAATCCACTCTCTCTGTATTTTTTCATAGGTTTGGGGGAAAAAAAATCTTTAAGCTTTTTTACTCAAGGGTCATATTGTAAAGTTTTGGGAGGTGAGACGTGTCAACAATCCAACAATATTTCGGTTCAGATGGCAGTAGTTAGCGTTACCCCCCCCCTCCCCCGGTTAATTTGCCTGGGAATTAGAAGCTCTAAATAGCGAGAAAATTTTTGGGGGGGAATATGCGCCATTGAGCTTGGGGGGGGGGGATAGGCACTCCTGCAACTGGCTATTCCATTAAGCGGGCTCGACTGGGCCTTTTTTTTTTTTTTTTTTAGATCTTGATATGAGTTTTTTACTGAGTAATAAATTTTATCATGCGAATTTGGTATCGTTCCTTCCCTTTCCCAACTTTTCTAAGAATTCTAATTGTCCTCTTTTGTGCCTCTCACAGTGGAATGCGGCCCAATATTTCTATGTAATGATTGGTTGCCTGGATGGGCACTATCACCCCCTCTTAATTTTTAAAAACAGTTCGGAATCATCCTGTATACATGTAAGGCCATATCTGTAAATATTACAAAATGTTTCGATGCAAAAGTCTAATGATTGTAAACCATCCCCCCGCACCAGCTGAGGGTCGGAAACCTAGTTATGAGAACATTATATTGGGTGCAAGAGGGAACGGTTACCGAAACGCTGCTTTGGGGTATTATTTACTTTGGACAGGGGATGAAAACTTTTTAAAACATTGTAAACTTGCCCAGTTAACAGAAATGTCAACTTTTCAATATTATTTAAAGATTTATTTTGACCTATTGGTGTCTCAATAACGTTAAAAAATTCTAACTATGAACTAGAATCACCGGGAAAATTATCAATGCTTAATTTAGGTATTTATGTACACGTATCAAGCAGAAGTTTTAGAACATCTAAAATTTGAAAATTTTCTACTTTTTGCAACTATTGTCCTTACTATTTTTTTAATCTAACTTTCAATTTTGACTCTCGCAGAAAATTTTTCTCATAGAAATTGAAGCTAATTTCACTCCTTTTCCAATTTTCCAATTTCCGTCATTAAATTTTTGATTTCTTAATATGAAGTTGAGATTGATTTTTCTTTTTCAAGAATATTTACATCGAGTTTCATTAAGATCTTCAATACCACCAGCTAAAACTGGTTCCAACTTAGCGCGTAGTTTTGTGAAAAGGGTTCGCAAAACGGTGCGCTAATCTCTTAACTTTTCAACTCATCCCATTTTAATCACAGCTTAATTTCATTCAATAAAATACATTTCAGCATTATAGCTTTGGCTGTAGTTGTTAATTTTCGAGTTTTATTTCAAGTAGATATCACGTCCGTGCTCACGAAAAAAATTTAACGTAAACTCATGCAAAAAGTTCTTAATGCATCAACTAGCGTAGTTCGCTTTCATTTAAAATCGTGAATTCTCCCGAAAAATTCAGTAAAATATATGCAATGTAAAAATTTTGAATCATGCAAAATATGGAAAAAAAGCAATTGGAATATTAAAAATATTACATTTGAACGCTTGAATGCATTTGAATGCCTGAAATATTACATTTAATGTAAGGAATTCCTTTTACTTTAAATCCCAAATGAATTTCTTATAATAAACTAATCTTTCCCTGAAAAACATTACTTATCTTAGTGGAAATCAAAAACCAAATAAAGTATTTTTTTAATATTTTTTTTTTAGTTTTTAAACTTATTTTACTTATTTTATTTACTTTTTTTTTTCAGGTACAGTGAATCACATATTATTTTATTCTAGTGCTGAGGATTCTCATTGTGCATGGCCCCACTTAATTCTTATAGGCCGTGACAATCAATGAAACTCATGGCAATAAAGAGGGCGCTACAGGGAACCCCTGTTTCCATTACGTTGCCATTGATTAGTGGATGCAGGGGTTCCTATCAGCGCCTCTTGCGGTCAAAATGGGAGACGTCAAATCAAAAATAAACTTTTAAACGTTGACATTGATTGGTAGATGCATAGCAGACCATAAGTTGCATCGGTTTAACACAGAAAAGTCATAAATTGCCAAAGCCGAAAGCGTCAGCGTCATCTAGTGGGGCCATGCATTGTGACACCAATATAGACCACGTGAAGTCAGGAGAAAGACGTTATCAAGACTTAAATTGATAAATCGAGGAGAAGTTTATGTTTGTGTGCGAGATTTAAAGAAGTAATGAAATTTGCTCTGAACTTGCAGTCTACGCCTTTGTTCCGATACTAGGGATGTGTCGTTCATGAACGAACGGGTCAAAAAGAATGAATCCCTAAAATGAACAGAACCGTTCGTTCACTTAAAAAATGAACTTAAAAAAGAACTATTTGAATTGCGTTCATCTTCAAATTTTGAACTCTTAATCCCAAACTTCCTTTTTCTCAGTGTAGTACAATATATTCATTTCGAACCTTTTTACTCTCTGCTCAAATTGCTGTTCTGTGGTAGAGGAGGAGGGGGTTAAATGTATTATAGCTTATCGAAATAAAATAAGTGCAACATGTTGAGTTAGAACCCAAAAATAAACAATTGTTTCAAAAAAAAAAAAAAAACACTTGGTTAACATATTTAGAGCAAAATTTAAATGGGCTGTCCCCGGATGGGAAGTAATATTTATTTTTATAGTGCTTATCTTGTGCTGTGGTCTGGGCATTATCTTGTTCTTCCAGTCTGAAGAGCCTCAGTTTGTTCTGTGTTTTTGTTCAGAGAAGTTGGATTATTTCTTTCATTTATAATTTTTAAATTTAGCTCCTAACTTTTTGTTTTAAAAATGTAAATAGTAATTTGTTTCATGAAAATGCCATGGAAAACAAGATTCTCTTCCTTGTGGTTAAAAAAACCCGACAGAAATGGATGCAAGATCAGCACATGGTGCGTGCAGAAAAAGATGAATTTAAAGCATTTTTTTCTGTTTCTACAGTATCTTTCAATGAAGAGTTTCAGCAGGTTAAGTCTTCAATTGTCATAAAGGAAGATGGGACGAACAGAAGAAATCCTTCTCACATACGAAAGATAATCAAACAGAACAAAAAGAAAGCCGGAGCGACTTCAAACGGCAATAAAACAAATTTATCTTAAGAAAAGAAAATTCAAAAAAAAAAATGTGGGAGAATTGTAGATGAAAAAGTGTTTCGATGTACTTATAGAAAAGCATATGAAGCTGATTTTCTGAAAAAAAGTAACGAAAATCCGGAAAGTTATAACATTATCAGGGTAACTTTTTTCAGGAACCGGCAGAAAATGACGTCGGAAGCGGGATGACATTTGAAACGGACAACGTAAAATCGAGGTTTTAATCGCCCCCGTTTAAATAACCCCAGTTCAAATCGTAAGATGAAAAATTTCTTCTTCGTAATCTGTCACCGTGTAAAAGAATAAAAGATTAAGTGCATGCTATTGTACCGCCGTGTGCAGGTAAACGGCAGTGTCTGCAGAAATGAGTTTTTGAGATATTTGAAGAAACGCGTTTTGGATTCAATACTAACAATTGGAAAATGTTGGAGTTAGACGTCTTTTTCGCGCCTTTTTTTCAGCGGAAACCAAATAAGCGAGCTTGTACAATAAAGATAACGTACAACAGAAGACAAAAATGCAAAAAAATGAAAATTTGGCAGTTACTGCCCTTTACCTGCACATGGCATTGTGGTATTCAAGATTTAAGATTAACTTGAAGAGTTTGATCATATCCTACGAAAATCAAGCTTATTAATTACATTTAAGTTAACAAAACTTGATATTTGTTGTCCTAAAAATGTCCTAAAATTTCATCAAATTTGTGTCCTAAAACTTTTAAAATCGCCACTCGGACACCTGCTTTTCTGGCGATCCTTTCGACTTCTATAACATCCCTATCAACTACTATCTATATTGATTTGGCTTCATTTTTAACTTGCTTGGCGGCTTCCAAGTTGCTCCTTTTACATTCAATATCCAGAGATTTTTAATAAGGATTATTACTGTCTACCTTTTTTCACCTATTTAAAAACATGTTGCATTTTTTTTTTTCTGTTCTCATCGGTACTGTTGAATAATTTTGAAGCTCCCTAATATTTAAGATGAGTCTTTTTTAAATTAAGTTATCCGGTACTCCGGCTCAGCTACCGATATATTTGTTGTTTTTTTCGCTATACATGGTCTATTGGTAATACTATAATATATATATATACATATAGTGTTGTTGCTGGAAAAAATTAATAACTTACTTTTTTGACACGCTGAAATGTAACCTGCAATTTTTGGAATGGAAAACATATCTTGCCGTTCGGCAACTGAGGAATATCTTAAAAAATGAACTGTAATTGCTTTATACATATAAACCTGAATATTTTTTAATTCATATTTCATTGTGGCATATTTTCTTATCTTACTTTCAGATCATTTTAGTTGTTTTTCATTCAAAGAATATTACTGATCTAATGAAACCTTTCAAAAGTACGTGAGTATGTCATGCAGAGAGATCACCTTCAACTTTTTTAAATGAACGAAGTCGTTCAAATGAACGAGTTGAATGAACAGATCAAAAGAATGAACGACCCTCTGAGGAACGGATTATTAAAAAGAACGACATTGCCTACCTCTAGCCCATACAGACAACCGTTCTTCTCAAATGAGTCTAGTTGGTTCTTTCCATTAAAAATACTTTAACTTTATTTTAAAAAATAAAAGAAAATCGTCGTTTTGTGTCTGTGTGTTTGTAGGTCACACAGTAAAACTACATGACCAGAAACTTTTATATTTTAATGGGTCACGGAATATTTTTATTTCAGAATGGCGTTTCATTGCATGATTTTGATGTTAAACTTTAAACTAGTAATAGCAAATAATCTTTTTCATTATTCAAAGTGTTAATCTTTTGTTCCTTTTCATGCCCCTAAATGATTTATTAGTTACATATGATTTGTCCCAATAATACATGTTGAGAAGAATTTACCGAATGATGTGTAAGGCCAATTGAAGTTAGCTCATGCAGATAAAAGACGTGCATAATAATCCTATTTGTCATCGAAAAATTTATTTGAAAAACGAAAACAATCTAATCTGCGTCGAAAGCAAAATATTAAAAAACCATTTGACAGAAAAAGATTTTTTTTTCGGTCCAATTTGTAGAACAAAAGAGTGAATTGTTATGAATATGCACTTTATGTACTAGCTTTTAACTGTTAAGTTTTGATTTAATATCAAGAGGTTAGATATGCAATTGAATTTTTAAAAGGAAACGTTGTTATTTTGTATTAGTAAAAATAAAGTATTTTCGCGACTTGTAGGTTTTGATAAAAACGGCATTTGCGTCCCAAATTTGCAATTAAAATTAATTCTCTTACAACGTCAGTCCTACTTAATTGATTCTCTTGTTTAGTTTTAAATCATGGTTTGACTTATTTAGATGTTCTGTTTTTATAATGCTTACTAAAGATTTAAATAAATATAAATTTTAAAACTCTTGTTACACTTTATACCTTGCATATTTATTTCAATAATCATCTCAGTTTATCTTAAAAAATGATGAAAATTTTTTTTCGGAGAAAGATCTTTTGTTCCGTTCATTTAATCGTGAAAATTTCTTTTCACAAACATATCAACCGTTTTCTCCCTCCCCCTCTTTGTTTTTAATTTTAAATAGTAGTTTTGTTTAAAAGAAGTAGTTGCAAAACTACTCCAGAAAAACCAATCAAAAATCAATTTGAACTTAGGAACGATTTCTGAAAGATCTGATCTTAGGAATTTATTAACAATTAATTTTGAATAATAATGCAATAAGGGAAACATTTCTGGGGCTATAGGATAAGAAAAAAATGTTTAGGCAATAGTTTATGGATCAGTATTATATTTATTTTTTCCTCTTATAAAATAAAAAAATAGATATTTTTGGTTAAGAGTGTATTCAATTTCACGCAACTTAATCCTCAACAATTATATGTGAAGCAAAATCCCCATGCATTTTTAAACTTCCCAAGCTAATGTTTATGTCCACAGGCCTGTTTTTTGCTTTACATGACACTTATTACAAGACCGCATTTAACAGGAATCTTGAGTTTAAGTCTTTCTTTAAGGCTTATGTAGTCATTTCTTTGGTGTATGTATTATACCAAACTATGCGCAGAATAATATGTTTTTTTTCCCTCCTTTAGTTTTTTTTTTTCCTCTTATTAAACGAGGGAAATACTTGCAATACTTGCGTATAAAATCAATACTTAATACAGGTATACCGCAGAAAACTTTTGAAAATCAAGAGCTCACTAGAGTGGCTCAAAAAAAAAAAAAAAATTTTGGAGCTAAAGTCCAGGACACCCCTTATTTTTTTCAGACTTACTAATAGTATTATGCTGTAAAAGTTTTAGCATCTTACTCAAATTATAAGAGGGTGCTAAACGACCCCTTGATTTAACATTAGCCGTAGTATAGAAAATGCTGCAAGTTTAGAAACATTTAATTTCTCCAGCTGTTTTTTTTTTCTTTTTTCTTTTTGTAAACATTTTTTATGCAATATATATGCGTATTAGTAGTGTATATTATAATATGTAGCATTGTTTTTTCAGATCAATGTATTTTTTTAACCCTCCCCTCCCCTTAGGTATGAAGTTTGGGGAAGGGGGTGGAGCACCCTCTTTCAGTTGAAATAGGAAGCTAAAATTCTTCCAGTATATTACAATCCACGAGTCTAAAAATGTTGAGGGGTGTCCCGTTATCTAGGAGAAACTTTTTTTTTCCTTACATGTATCTGTGAACCACCGTAGAGCACACGGTATGACTAATCATTCTCTATTAAACGAGGGAAATACTTGCAATACTTGCGTATAAAAGCAATACTAATTACAGGTATACCGCAGAAATTTTTTGAAGCTCAAGAACACACGGTATGACTAGTCATTCTATTTCATTCCATCTATCATTCTTTCTATTCCATTGCGATTTACAACTGATTGTAATCATTCGGAAGAAGTAACTATACTTAAAACGATGATTTGGCTGTAGATTCAGTATATAATTTTAAACCGTGTTTTACAACAATGGAAAACACAAAAGATAAAGCAGTTAATGCAAAAATTGTTTTATAAAGTTACAAAATGAGATACAATTTTGTAAACTTAGACACGTCTATCATATTTTGACTTCTCAGTAAAGATTGCCATGTAAGGTTTTTTTTTCCTTGAATTTGATTTGATTTATGAAGTTTGAATTCAAATATAGATCGTACGGACTCAAAGAGCATTTTTATGCAACCACAACTTCCCTTTAAATAAGGGTCTATGTCATTTTAAGGATAAAAACTGAAAATTAAAAAAACTAATGAGTTAAAACTTTAATGTAGATGCTAATATCACAATTATTCGGTGTTAGTTTCAGGTTTCTGACATGTTCGTTCTGCTTACCATCAATGGTTATGATGTGACGACGACAGAAAGCGAAAATCTGAAAAACTCGCTGATGTGTCAAGATTAGTGGCGGCAATTCGGGGGGAGGGGGGGCAAGGGGGGACCGCTCCCTCCCCTCCTCACTTTTATGGTTCATTTATATATTTTATTTTCCAATTCAGGAAGTAAAACTAGAAATTATTTTTTAAAAAAGGAGAAATATCAAAATTTTAAGACCATAATTATTTGTTTTACTTTGTATATCTGTTTACCAAACATTATTTAGCAAAAGCAGTAACTTTTAGTTTATGTGTTCATTGTTTAGATATGAATAAATCAATTGTTTTACTTAAAAACAAGTCATACTTGTTCATTGAAATTATTACCAAGTCTTTGTGACTTCTCAAAATACTTTGGGATAAATAATGTAAGTCTAATTCATGTTTAAGTGTTTCTTCATGGTAAATTATTATGTACAAAATTCATCAAAATCTTAATAAAAACGTGAGTTAAGTTGCTAGATATTTACATCAATTACCCCTCATCTGCTCTCAAAACTTGCCCTTGCAAAATTATGTACTTTTTTCTCGCTTTTTTTTTTGCCCCCCCCCCCCTTTTTAGTCCTAATCGCCACCTCTGGTCAAGACATATATGTTTTGATGACCTCCTGAATCGCAGTTTTGAACTTAGCAATGGTTTTGTTGTAAATGTTGTTTTCATCTAGATTTTTTTATTATTTTGTTTGAAATATACTTCACAAAAACTTGCTACAAGAGTTGAGATCAGGAGAATAGGTCAAGTGATTCCCATTCCAATAGGTCTCTGGACGCCCTATTGAGAGGAATAGATTCTCCAAAATGTTCTTTTGGCCTTCAAACACTCTATCAGTTCGATGAGGTCTTGATCTGTCCTGTATAGACAATCTTTGGTTTGAAATATAGGTCACTTTGGATAAGAATGAAATCATGCTTTTAATTTTGATACAAATTTTTAAACGTTAAAAATTGAACGTTTGACAAATTTTTGATTGGTGTAGAACTTAGACCAGTTGTTTTCAGTTTTTATTAGAGTCATAAAATTGCTTTGAGTCACAATCGGGCAGTAATTTGCCTGAACTGTAGACCTTGGCGATCTATTTACTCTCAGAAGCACTGTACTGTTTCGACATTTCCACCAAACAATGAACTACAGTTCTATCGTGGGAAGGTAAGCGGCAGTAACTGCAGATATGAGCTTTCAAGATATTTGAGAAAACGCTTTTGAATTCAATACTGATAATAGGGAAATGTGCGAATTATTTTTTTTTTTTTCAGCGGGCTCTAAATATGCAAGCTTTTACAGTAAAGCAAACGTACGATAGATGACAAAAATGAAAAAAAAAATTAAAACGAAAAATTTGCAGTTACTGCCTTTTACCTGTCCACGGCATAATAATGCTCATGCTTTAAAAAAATCCCACAGCTATGAAGTTTTTTTTTTTTTTTCGTAAAACTCAATAATTGTCATCTTTTATACACAGCTAAATTTCCTTTCAGACACATGAATAATCAAATTTTACTCTTAAGAGCCGAACGTTTCAATATGTTATTTATGCAAAACTAAATAAAATGTTTCTAAAATAATGGGACACACTTTCGAAATATTTTTCATATGATAAAAAATTATTTGCAAGTGTTAATTGCGAATGTTTTTGAATCAGTTATTGCTGTTTCATAAAATAGCTGTCTACTTCATGAAAAAACATTAAAAAAAATTTGATAAACACCGATTAAAATGCATGTATTAGCAGAGATGTCGTTCGACGATTAATGCGCATTAGTTGGTGATTTCTGGTTTTTATCAGCCGCTACATTACCAAACATAAAATGCAATTTTAAAAAATATATGAATTACATTTTATTTATTATTTTTTAACAAAAGCCTTAAAACGCGTAGTAAAATTTTGTCTTTTTTTAATAGTTGTTTTGAGCAATATTTTAATAGTTTCAAAATTAATTACCTGAAAACGATTTTTTCTCTTCTTATCCGTCCACAGGAAACATAAGTCAGCATTAGTAATTTCTCCCCTGTCAGAAAATCCAACACCAACCCAGTCGTATTCTGCAGCTCGCACTCGCATTTCAAACGTGACCACTTCTTCTTCGTAATCTACATTCCAAAACAAATGCAACTTGTCTTCTGGATCTACAGGAATCTCGAAATAAGAAGCGGCATTTTCTTGGTGATATTGGCTACTGGTCAAACCATTATCTAAGGCGGCACACCACAATCCATGAAGTTGCAACGAAAAAAGTAAAGCTGAAGGAAATAGAAGCATACTGGACATTCGGAAAATCTGCAATCTGTTCTGGTAAGCTTTAAATTGAGCTGAGAAAGACGAATCGCAAATGATAAGGACCAAAATGGGGCTGAGCAGGCCTACGTCACTTCGACATAGCATGGGGGCGACGCAGGCGCATCATAATGAAATACCTCGCATAACTCACAGCTGGATTCCTTTAGTTATTAAAACTCGGCGAAGTCTTCCGATTGTTGGAGTTTTATGACTCTTCATGTCATTGATGGCACCTCATCTTTAAGCGAGGTCTATTCAAGCAGCGGCGAAGCTTTAAAAAAACGTATTTTTAATATCGCTCGGGCAGTTCCAGCCTCAGAATTCAATATAATTCGGTGGCATTTATCAGTGCGCTTCAGATGAGGCTGTTGAATTTCGGAGGTACTTTATTTCGAGAAAGACTTGTTGGGGGAGTTTAGCGATTGTGCTATGAAGACGATGATGTTTGGTGGACATTAATTTTTCTCTTGTTTAAATTATGAAAGACTGCATAGTAGAAAGATGTTTTTCGTTTTTCACGTGCTTTCTTTTCCTTTTAGGTGCTGAAGCTCAATTTGATTGTTTTCTACTTGTAAATTAGTGTTACTCTGTAGACCAAAACCTACTGAAACATGTTTTTAAATATACATATAATTAAAATTCAAATATTTTCTAAAAATACATGTGAAATAAATGAAACTCTGTCCAAGGAAACTTTAAACGATGCTCAAAACTCAGCTTAGGGCAGTTTATACGAGATTTTCTGCGATAAATTCTTAACAATGAAAACTACCTTTAAAAATTATTCCCTTTGAGTTTTCATACCATTGTCTTTATGCAAGTATTTTAAAATAAACTCAGAATGCATTTATAGCTAGTGATAACTTGTTATCAGCTATATATTGCATAATAGTAAAATAGCTATGAAATTTTTCTGATTTAAAGAAAAATCATTGAGTAGAATATTCAAACCCTTAGCAAACACAGTCTTTTGAATCTTGAATCTCACATCATTTTTACATCCTTAACGAACTAAATTGTAGAACACGACTAAAAGATGTTAATAAAAAAATCTGTCCCCGAAAGCGGAATAATCCGTACCTTTATAAAACATAGCACATTTTGTATTAACCTGTAACAAGAACACAATTTTCGTATTGCCGATTTAGCTTTCTTTTCTCTCAAATTTTGAACCTTTTTTTTTTCCTTCCTAGATTTACAAGGACATTGCATTTACGCTTTTCTGCGGAAGCTCTTAATTCTTTTCGGAGACACATTCTGAGATTTTTTCGTTCAAGCAGATATATTTTTCTAAAGGAAAGAATTATCCATGCAGGTAACATAAAAAGGAAGTGTAAAAAAAGGAAATCTCTTAAAATTGTTTACTATTTAGCAAAGATTATGGCTGCTGTATCAACAATATCATTTACTATCAACTCGCAGCATTAATTCTGAAAACATCTACAGTTTACGTGGTTAAGTAAGATTGTTTTTTCTTATTTCCAATTAATGAAAAACATTTCATTGAAATATTTTTCGTCGTGTTTACTGCATTAAGTCTTACGTTAAAGTTAGGTAGTGTAATTAGTTTTTTAAGCATGTTGCATTTGATTTTAACAGAAGAAAAACATACTAAATGGGAAAGATAAAACTTTCACTTTCTCTTACTAGAAATTCAATTCAACGTGTACATCTTTTCAAAGTTGGGAAAACATTAAACAAATTTAAATTCACAGATATTGCAATCATTTACACTAACAAACGCCTTTCACGTTTTTAAATAAAACAAGCTTGGGTTACTAATTTTTAGCAAAATAAGCTTTCGTTTTCTTTTCACTCGAGTTATTCCGAGTAAGAATAATGCATTCAAATTTATTAAGTGTAAGTTTTATTTACATACGAATTCATTTCCTTTACGCTTAAAATAACTGTATAAAACTACAGGAAATTGAACGAAAGTTTTAAATAATTTTGCTTACTTTATGGCTATGAAAAGCCTATTTCATTTTCGTAATTTTACATTATTATGCTGCCAAACTTCATTTAAGAAACAAAAACTTATTCTTTTTTACATTTGAAACACTGACAAATTGGAACGGTCAATAAAAACTTAAACTTTCAGTTTCTTAATAAGAGTTTCATTTGGTAACAACATCTTGGTAAAGTGAAGAAAACAACCGTACAAACTGATATTAAACTTAGAACCACTATTTGTTATATAAAAAAAAATCACGTTCTTAAATAAAATATCATGTTGGCAGCTCTCACGCCTACTGTATTTTCAATTTCCTTGATTTGACTTTGGATAGGAATAATGCTGCATGAATAAAATGTATCTAAAACTTTTCTTTGTTGATTTAAATTCTTTTAGTTTTTTATATTGATACGTACTTGGTGTGAATTTTTATTTCTTTTCTATCTTCCAATTTCGAAACTTTAAAGCACAATAAAGTTGAATAATCAACTTACAGCAAAGACAAGAATTTTGCACGCATGCTGTTTTGAAAGGGCAATATAGTTTATAGGATTGAAATTATATTTTCCTTCAAACTTGTATTTTTTAGGATTTTAGATTTAAAAAAAAAAAAAAGAAAAGAAAAACCAAAAAAAAAAAAAGAAACAGTAAGTGCTCCAAATAAGTGCACCCTAAAATTTGCGTCCTAATATCTCGCTCATTTATGATTCAATTGGCCTTCATTTTTGTACATTCATCCAATAAGTCATAAAGATTATGAAAATAAATAATTTCACATGGAATTATTTATTATTCCTTATTATTCTTGAGTTTAATTATTTATAAAAATAAAGTATCCTTATTAGTATTGATTTTCATTATTTAATATTTATTATTATATTAGTATTAGTGAAAGAGTAAGTTTAAATTATGTTCGTCAGCTACTACAACAAAAAGGGTCAAAGGACCTTATTAGGAACAGCGATCTCTAATAAGACCATGTATGAAAAAATGACAAAAACGACCATAAAACTTAAAACAATTGAAAAAACACTTTATTGTCGACATATATATATATATATATATATATATATATATATATATATATATATATATATATATATATATATATATATATATATATATATATATATATATATATATATATATTGAACCACATTTGAAAAGGTCGAAGATATTTTCAATCACAATGAAAAGGAGAATTATCGAATGTCAGATTTGGGATAGATATAAGTCATTATTTTTTGTTACTTGCCGAAACAAATTCTACACTTACGTTAAAGTTTTTTGCAAAACATCGTGTCTGCCTGCTATGAGTTTGTTTAATTTCATCTGATTAAAATAGCAGAGATTTTTAAGTATTAGTAATGAGACATAATTTTTAAGTTCTTAGGAATAAAACAAAATATGATTTTTTTTTTTTTTCAAAAGTGAGATATGATACGAAAATTGCACAGTTGATTTAATTTAGCCGAGACTTTCAAAGTCAAATAGATACTTAAATCTGCATAATCATACCACATGGGTGCTGAGGACTTTATGTATCTTGAAAAGTAACGATTAGGTCGAATTTGAACTAGCGATCATAGGCGCGAAAGGTCAAAGACTTACCACTGAGGCATCCTATCGACATGCAGCAAAGAATGGGAGCTGAGTCATTATAGGACATGATCGGACGAAGTGCCATACCGAGAAGGTCACATCCAAACACTAGCACATGACGCCAAAGCCTTCTGCTGTAACGCCTATACCACTGAGTAGCCTAGTTTTATACGGGAAATAACTCGTTAAATGAAGTTTGGGTAAAAAAAAATTATCTGCTTTTCGATGCAGCAACTGACTCCATTAAATGTTAACAAATGTGGTTAAATGTATTGGACAAAGGAGGGAAATGAATATTTACTTAATAAACCGCATCGCCCACAGAAAGAAAGAAAACACCGATTACACGTGATCAATATTTCGCATTCAACGGATATTAACCCCTGTCTTTGTCTACATATTAAATTGTCCTCAGATTTAAAAATATGACGTATTAATCGATATCAACTATTGTTTTTACATGCGTTGTCAAGGAAATATTTTATATTTCCAAGATGTGATTTTTTGGTGCAACCGTGAAACATCATACCTTGAGCAGTTTCCGTCTTCAGCGAATGTACAGCAGGATCTGTGTCTGGTCGGTATGGCGGCAAAGGTGGCGGCACATTATGTGGGCAATGGGTGCCACCTTACCAGATCAAATACCTAAATCCACGACGTCTAGAGTCGTAAGTTGTTTGTAAACTGTGCCATGGGGACAGTGGGGATTCCACTCAAAAATGGGATGAATCCATGTTACCCTAGAGGAATGAAACGCTGTGTTAGCCTCTTTTCATACCCTAAGCAATTGCTTAGACTGTAAAAAAAATCCGAAACGTTGCTGAGTATTTCTGTGTTACGTTTCAGGATTTCAATGGTTTTTATCCACTTCCTGGAAAAATCAAGTATCATTGTCAAAAAGTGTCCTGAATATTACTACAAGGTGCACGAGTGCAGACTTTTAACTGTTACGGAAAAAAATTTTAGCACCCAGTTTAAAGATTAACTGAGCGTATTTATAAAGTGTATCGGCTTCAGTTCGATTATGGCCCGTCCAGACTGATTAAGCTTCCAAAGGGAGCGAATAAGTCAATGGATTACGTAGCTTTGCAAGAATTGCAGGTGAGACAGTTTCTTGATACTTGCTAGCAACTCTGTCTTAGCTTTGGCCATGCTTGCAATACTGCTTTTGGAACAACCTTGATAGATCAGGAAGGTGCCAAGCTATTATATTACACCTCCCTTAGGTTGACTCTAATTTTTCAGAAACACGACTGGCTTTAAGGGGAAAGATTTCTGAATTTTTCAGGAGGCTTTTAGGACAATTTCTGGAAGGTTACTGAATTTTAGTGGAAAACGTTCCTGGTTTTTGCAAGATAAGTTACTGGCAAGAAATTGGGCACATCAGCTGCCCATTATTTTCCATTAACGTTTCTGACTCATTTTACAGTGTACGTCGCTTATTGGTCAATTCAGTATTGTAACGGAGAATACGAAGATATTGTCGGAGACAAATATAAACTCAAAAGTGAGTATCCATTTGATTGGTCCGCTAAGAGTTTGATCCAGTTCTTAGCAGTGCGTGATTTTTTTAATTAAATTTTAAATGTTTAAAAGAACTACTTTTTGGACATCCCCTGATAACCATGCAACTAAATCTAACTGTATACTTCATTCCTACTACCGTTACCATTACTACGATAAGTTTCTGTCTGCAACTCGATTTTTACGGAATTCCATCTCTTTTACTAATTTTAACTGCAGGACGAAACAATCAACAAAATAAAGGTGAAATTTCGAACCAAAATCGATAGCAGAAAGAAGAGCCACTTGGGATAACAAAAAAAAAAAAAGAAAAAAGAAATCTTGATGCGCAAATTTCAAAAACTGGAAAGATTTTGAAGTAATAAAAAGTAGAATCAAGAGAAATAACCGCGGAAAATCTTAATGAGGGTTAGTAGGCTTTCGAAGAAAAAAAACTGCATTTAAAAAGTAAAGGATAATGTTTCACTTTGAATATGTGAAAGAAAAGAATTGTGCAATTAAATGGAACTACTTGAGCGTCAAAGTAGAGAATTAAAGCTTTTAACCGCTTTCTTTTGAAAAATATGCATTAATCAAATTTAAACTCGGAAATTTGTTTTGCAAAAAACTCGTCTGCATTCACTGGCAAGAGTAAAATTACTGCAAAGATTTTTACTATCCTTAAAACTAAAACTTTTTTATTATGACTGTATCTGAAATCAAATTACAATTTAAATAAAGTTAAAGAAATGTTCCATTCTCTTTAATTTATACCTTACTAAATCTGGTCTTAATAGTTAAATAAGTTTTGTTTTCTTAAACTTCTACTCTAAGACATTTATTGAACCAAAAGTAGTAAGAGAAAAAAAATCACATGGGACTGAAGTAGGCCTAATTTTAGTTGAAATTATGTTAGTGAGTTCCAATTTTTTAAGTTAGAATGTTTCTTTTTCAGTTTTAAATTAGAAGACAATTTATTTATTTTTTGCATACGGTGGTCATTTGTGCAAATCTAATCATTCGCAAAAATTCTTAAGTAGTTTTTATTAACAACTATGGACTTAGTCTGTAGACCTACACTTCAAAAGTGGTGGTCATTTATAATCATTTCTGCATATGTGCATAGTAGGCGATCATTTTTAACGCTCACGGGTATTCTAACATTTTTATTGACATCTGAAACATTTCTTGCTTCTTGAAAAATTTTAATTAAGGCTACTTGGTATCTTTAAACCCAATTATTTCACCTAAAAATTTTTACCTACGCATGCTTGCTTTAAGAAAAGAAAAAAAATCGCAAGAAAAACAAAAGGAATTCTAAGAGAAAATTTAAAATTTTGATTCTTTTTTTTATAATTAAAGATATTAAATTCCTTCTCCTTTTTTGTTTATCAATTTTTTAGTGCCTAATTGTTTTGTGTCACCCACAACAGTTTGTGGCATAACTTTAGGGATTGATTTTGCGTTTAAAGAATAGGTTTTGAAAAAACATTTTAAGCATACACAGTGAAAAAAAGCGAAAAAAAAACATGAATATGGAAATTTGTCGTTCTTAGTTTTATACGTAACAAAGTTGTTGTAACAAAGATTATTGTTTCAAATGTAACAAAGCTCATCTATATTTTGTCAAGAAGAAAAGATTGAACTCACAATAAAGCATTTCAAAATCTTAGATGAATACGTCTTGAAGTTATCACTTTAAATATGATTTTGTAAAAAATCTCAGTCTAAGAAAACTCCGCTAAAAGAACACAAAACTATTGGAAAAGCACTGCAGTTCAAGTATTTAAAAACCTTATCTGGTTTCATTAATGATGATCTGATTATCTCAAAGTTTTTTGAGGAATCGATCTTTACTTTGATTTTTTCCATTTGAGAGGTACCAAGTCCCAATATAGAAGTAGTTAACCTTTGAAAAATTGCAATTAGATACAAGGAAAAATCACACAGTGTATTATTGTCTTATCGCAATTTTCTTGTGCGTTTCTTCCGTTAATTTTTATAGCTATTTTGCACTTTAAAAGAAAATAAAGGGCATTTCTAAGCTATCAAACACTGCTTATTATTCTTATAATTTCCAATGTATTGAAGTTGATATTCGGATGTTCCACTGATTTTACATTTGTTGTTTTAAAATGGTGACAATTATTTCTATTTGTATCGATTCTCCAATAACGGAAAAGCAGGTATTAAATATCAACCTTGCTGCAGAAAACTGCAAATTTTATAGATACTCTAGAGTTCATAACGTGAATACTTGCCGCAGACATTATTGTCCAAGTTGTCTCTTCAATAAAAGTAACAGGGTATGCATTTTCCTTATTGATTGACGGATATTGCTCTCCTATTTCCCATATCCTATAACAAAATAAGTTTTGGATACCAATCAGAATTAATTTACAAAATGATCGAAGTTAATATATTCTTGCAAGCAATCTTTCCTTACAAAACTTTTGTTTGCTCAAATTCAATCCCATCATTTTTTCAGTTTGTTTATTCTAGTATTTTGAATTATTTACTCTAGTCTGCTGAGCATCAGACAATAATAGATGTCTCGCTTTCACCGTATAATGTTATGAGATCTCATATTCAACTAAGCAACTTTAGTTAGTATATTTGGAAGCACCTTTTTAACAATTTTGTCTTAAATAGTTTCTATTAAGTTACATTGCAACATTTATAGGGACTGTATCAGTATTAGGCATCTTTATTTCTATAATAAATCTAGTAACTTGGCAATCGCTGCCAACATTATAACATCTACCTACTAACTGCGATTTGAGCGTTTTGTTTGCGCTTGTTAACATATTACTTAAATTGAGCCAGCTGGCTTTATATTATATGAAAAGTAATATAAGTAGCAAGTTATTCTATATTTATTTATTTAATTAATCTCGCCAATCGGATTTTGTTGGCGACAACACTCATGATACCTTATTCGCAGTATAAATGATAACAAATTCGAATTAAAAGGTTACCAGTGCCGATATTCCGTTTGACGTCAGTTGTATGACTTTTGACTTCAGCGAAATGTGATAAGTACCGTATTGAAGCGTCAGGTAGATAGTTGCCTTGCAATTGCCAATTCGCTATATTCATTTTAGAAACAAAGATGTCATACAATCCCTATAAATGTTGCAAAGTAACTTATTATAAACTATTTAACACAAAATTGTTAAATAGGTGCCTTTAAGGATACTTACTAAAATAACTTGATTAAATATGAGGTCTCAAGTTTTTTATGACAAAGTGGAGCTTGTATTTTTGTGTGTTTTATTTTTTTTTGATCTGGGTCTCATTTCTTTTTGCAGATATTGCTTCTCAATGCAGTTTATATCAATTAGAATTGAAACATATAAGAGGATATGTTTCAATTATTACTCAACTTTTTTATGACAAAGTGGGGCTTGTATTTTTGTGTGTTTTATGTTTTTGATCGGGGGTCTCATTTCTTTTTGCAAGAATTGCTTCTCAATGCAGTTTATATCAATTAGAATTGAAACAGATAAGAGGATATTCCAATCCTTGGGATTTCAGTGAGATCGCCAAATGTTGACAACAATCGTTTTATTCTGTCAATAAAACCAGGACATAGTAGCAGGAGGGCAAAGCAGGGGAAGAGTTGGGTACAGTAAGACAGGGAGAGAAGGGAGACAACACAAATGTATTTTCTGTTTGGATATTTCCAGCCTAGTAAAACGTTTTAAAATTCAAGTCAACATACTGTGAACAGTATTTTCGAAGAGTGATTGCTTTCATACCTGTTGTACGAAAAACAGCATTGTCATCATAATTTAACCATATTGAACTGAAATATCTGCATTGTTTCTAAACTGTTAGAAAAGCTTTAAAGACTTGTTTTCAATCTTTCTTTCTTTATAGCCTATTATTTAACGTTCATTTCAGCACCAGAATGATGCTGTTAGTTAATGTGTTTTTTTTTTTTTTTTTTGTGGAAATGGCACCACTTGAGTACATATATTTCATTCAGAGGATAGTGTGACACCATTAATTCGGGTCTCACTGCTCCTATGATAATTTTATAGTTAAAGTATATCAATTATATATTGAATTAAATTTACAAATACAATAAAATTTTTCAAAGGATGGTACGGCTGTGCTTTCGTTTACTACTAGACTTGGCTTGCTTTTTGCTTGACTTGGCGGGGCACTACGGTGTCCTCAAATAAAACACAACATTCGTATGCCAAGCCACGAGCTCCGATCGAGGCACAATAGTGTCTAACAGTCGCCATATCACTCCAAGTGGTAAAATACAAATCCTTATAACTACCCCTTTCGTATTAAATGAATATATGTGCTCTCGGTTCATCTGTATCAGAATCAGAACTTTTTATAATTCCTGACGAATATATCTGCATCTTCTAGAAGTGCGCTTATAATTAATTCGTCGTCGGCAATTAAAAATCTTGAAATATAGCAACGTTTTTACTTCACAACCTTCTTCCTCATGCTTGAGTGAAACATAGATGATGAGTTTTTTTAATAACAGTTACCTTTTTTTTTTTTTTTCGGGGGGGGGGGGGGGTTTCTCTCAGAATTCGATTCATTCTTCTCATGTTTTGCTTACACTAAAAAAATTTTTTTTTAAATATCCGGAAACGTTTCTGAATATATGGGGCAGATGCGGTTCATGAAATTTTCAAAAACATTTCTGAGTATTTCCTAGTCTTCTTTCTGTAGTTTTAATAAACTTTTCTGGGTATTTCGAAATCCTCTTATTCTTATTTCCAAAACGTTTTCTGAATATGTTGTGCAGCTGCAGTTCAGGAATTTTTCAAAAACGTTTCTGAGTATTATGAATTCATCTCTGTAATTTTCAAAAACTTTGTCAAATAAATACTTCGAAGTCCTTATTCTGTGAATTTTCTTTTAATCATAACTATGATGTTGCGTACTATAACAATTTTAGTTGATATTTTCCCATCCAACAGCAACAAAGCTGTTAAACATGCGATTATGAAATCAATAGCTTTTTTTTTAAGTGCTTTTTAATGTAACACCCTGTACGAGATTGCAAATATCCAATCAAGCTCATGGGCAATACCAAAAGAACCAATCGTAATTAATATAATTAACATTACCAGTTACGGTTTATTCAATCAGCATTCATATAATTCTTAACGGGTAATTTTTTCCATACTCTATTTGAGGAATAATATCTAAAACATTTTCTCGGAAACATTTCTATACTCAATACCATATACAGGTATTTTACAGAAATGATCATTTGAAATAAGCAAAATTCACATTGTTCAGAACACATCGCTTAATCTGGAACTATTTTCTTAACATTCCCTCTTTATATGACATAGTTTGAATGCATGGAACTCTCAAGCATCTTAAAACAATTTTATAAATATACAAAGAACATATTTTACAATAGATTTGATTTTCAAATCTAAAGTACAACACCAATATTAAAATATATATATAACGTCTGCATTTTTGCTCTTAGTCGTATCTTTTCCACCATTTACAGCAATATTAAGGAAAATATTTTAATTATCATACATACTTGTATTAAATGTACCCCCTAAATACACAAATAACTGAGTCTAGTATATTAGACCGATCTTCTTTCCATTAGATTATCAGATTTAATGTTGTGACCATAAAGGTGAAGGCAAAACATTAAACATACTGATACTAATCATATTTTTTCCTCGAATCTCTTTTCTTTGTAGACGCAGGGGAGGTCAGAGGGGGTTACTTGCTGAAGATGAGAATGTTTGTCAAACAAATTTAATTCCCAGTTTTTCACAATGTTGGCAAGCCTTTTTACTTCCTTTTACAAAACAAGAAGTATTGTATTCGCGAAAAAAATTTCACTCAAAAATTGACCTAAATTTCCATTTTACTCACCCCTGAATGAATATTCAGTTTTTTTTCGACTCGACCACACGCGGATAAGTGCCTAAGAACGTATAGACACGCGAAATATCCATAATGATGATTCCCGAGTTAATTACAACGAATTTTCTCGTGACGTCTGTATGTACGTATGTATGTATGTGCGTATATGCGTATGTGCGTATGAGCGTATGTGCGTATGTATGTCGCATAACTCAAGAATGGTAAGTTCTAGAAAGTTGAATTTTGGTGCGTAGACTCCTAGTGAGGTCTAGTTGTGCACCTCCCCTTTTGGTTGCATTCGGGTGTTTCTAAATGGGTCTTTTGCCCCTTTTTGGGGGGAAATCATTGTTAATTTCGATGTAAACTCAAGTTATATTTTGACGGACACTTGGCGATATATCGCCAGTCTTTTGGTAGCCATGTTTTGTCGCCAACTTGGCGACAAATTTGGCGATTTTTTTTTTTTTTCAATTTGTTTCAATTTGGCCACTGTTGGTGATATTTAGAGAGTAAACTACTGAATCACATTGAAATTGCCAGTAATGAGGAAATGACATTAAATTTGAGTAAAAGGAAGTCATGTGATGCACACATCAGCTCGTTACTTAATGTAGTTACAATGTATACAAGAGAAGGAAAACACTCAACCTTAAAAATGAACTTTGAAATCTGCAATTTGCCTATTAAAGCATTCAATTCCTAATTTTTGGTGTACACATGCTCAATTAAATATATTTTAATAATTTACTATTGATAAACAGGAATTGAAGATCAAAACAACATACACAATAACACTCATTTTGGGTTTATTATGATCTTCAACTCAGAAACTTAAAAACCAGACAAACTTGCACTCAAAGTATGCGCATATATAATGTGAAACATTTTAACTTAACAGTTGATAACACAAAAATAATACAGGAGATAATAGGTTAAACAAGGTTTAGATGCAGGTCTGTCATTTCGAATATTTCCAGGGGATCAAAACTTATATACGTTAATTTCTTAGAAAAAAGGGGAAAAAAACATAAAATTAGTTTTTCTTCGCTGAAAATCTTACGTTTTGGAAAAAACCTAAGTGGATTATTTTTTTTTCCTTTAATCCAGCCTAGATAAAATCACAACTCGGCAGAGTAAACGATCTACAAATAAAATTTCCAGCGGAGGAGGGGAAGAAAAATGTTTAGGAAGCAACAACTTCAGACGCATTATTTAAAGTCAGGATTTGATCTGAAAATAAAACGATAGAAGGCTTAGGTTGGAAAAAGTCATTAATCAAATTTATTTCTATCTAAATCACCTGTAGTCATGTCTAGAAAGATAGATAGCTCATTTGTTCGTTTAAAAATAGAAGATTAAAAATTTCTTCGCGAAACATTTTTATAATTATTTGAGAAAATACTTAATGACTTTATATTTTTAATTAGCCCTTTTTTTTAGATGACTGTGGTATGTTGGAAATGTTTATGAAAAGATGTTCTTCATTAACAAAAAGATACATGAATTCATTACAAGATTTTTGATATAATATTTATATCTTTGATGCTGACAAGAATTGTTAAGCATTATAAGTTTATTATTGCTCCACAATTTTAAGGCTATGAACGATCGTAAAATGTTAGAGAGCTGAATAAGATTTTTCAAAATATACACTCTATGACCAAAAGTATTGGGGACACTTTCAAAAATTCACATTTTTAAGGATTTCTCATCTAAAGCATTGGGTTCCTAGGAAACAAATCGCCGACCTTCGGCGTCGCTTATCGCCGAGAGGAAAACTTGATTCTTCTGCGCATGCGCGCCCAAGCTGAACCGACGTCTTGAGTGGCCACTTCGGAATCACTTGACTTTGATTTCAGCGTCACGCCGAGAAGCGACGCCAAAGCTCGCTGATTTCGCTTCTAGGAAACCAGAGCTTAAGGAGGGGGGATCATTCCTCAGCATGCCCCCTCCCTCCCCCCTAAAATGGTAATCTGTATCCGCCCCTGGCTGCCACATGTGAAGATTTGAGTTGAGTCGAAGTTGCGGTTCTTCGTTTTCGTGCCCGTATTGGCAAATGCTGGTCTTCAGCGCTCGTCGGCGAAGACATACATTTCTCCATGTTAGACTTCAAAAAAAACCTTTTTGGCACATAGGATACTCTACGTCAACGTTTTTACTACAACCTTAGTAGGAGACGAAAACAGGCACATCATATTTGCTAGTATGGCTGCTTCCTGCTCTACGTGAAGTAAGCCTAAACTTAGCAAAGCGCTCAGATTATTCAGTTTACAGTTAACCCTAAAAGAATATGGCAAACACAATTAAACATTTTAAAAAACCAAAAGTAGCTTTTACAAACAATGCAACGTTAAACCAAGTTTTCAAAAATTAGAAAAAGTGCTCCCAAATAGCAACACAGCGTAGGGTAGACCGGGGTACGTTTACGCGGACTTTCTTCAATGAATTTTCTAATTTTTATGTTTTAACTTAGGAAATGTTAGACGTTGCGGTTTTATGAAGCAGTTAATTGAGTCAAAATTTGTATATACAGTTGCTGCTCAGCTTGTGTTTTTAATCGTTAAAAAAAATATTTTGAGTCCAAGTCGGTTGCGTAAACTTTTGCCACGGACACGGGGCACGTTTACTCATATTTATTTTGACACCTAACGTGGTTCTGTTAGTGTTTTGAACATAATGTCTTACCATCGCTAAGATAAAGGAAATTTATTACAGACCGAATAGTGTATAAAGTTGAAGCTGAAGGGGCATGAAGACAGCACTATATGACTGTAAACTATAAGATACGAATGTACAACTAAATTAAAAATTAAATGGTAATTTTCAAAACTAAATAGCCGGAAAATACTAAAAATGTTTGAGACAGTTTTGGAACGAAAAAAGTGTCAGGAGCACGTTTAAGTAAGATACAGTAAGAACGATCGTAAAGGTGCTCCGATGTTTAACGCGTAAACTTGCCCCGTCGCCAAGTGTGGGTTTATTTTTAACGCGCAAAGAAAATTAATAATATTTCAGTTTATACAAATACAATTCTCAAAAAATAGATAAAATTCTGCTAATTCCTATATATATATTTTTTTTCTTAACTAAGTATTATTAATTCGCAATAAGCTTCAAAATGTTCCAGACAAAATTTACTCATCTTGGTAGAAAACATATTACTCTTTCTGCATGCTGGACCAAAGCTCGATTAACGCTCAAAAAGTTGTGAGAAAATTTGCTAGGGAGTATCACCAATCTGTTATGGCAGTTGGCTCTCCAGTTATAATTTGTTTTGAAAAAGGGCACTGCCTAAACGTGCCCCATGCGTAAACGTGCCCCAGTCAACCCTAGTAAAACACGGGAGAAAAGTGGCTACTTCGCCCTGCACGATTGTTTTACTATGTATTTATTGAAATTTTACTCAGAAACTTTTAGTTGCCAACATTTCAAACTTTGTACACAGTCAGTTTCTTACTTATTTATTTATTTATTTTTCCAGAGCGCGTAGTAGCTGGTATCAATGCCAATATCCCTAAAATTAGAGTCAAGTTCAAACAGATTTTGGGAAAACAAAACGATTTACAACAAACTGATCGGGCAAGATATTTAAGTATATAGAGATAGAGCAAATTATTTCATTCGAATATTATTTAAAATTTTTGAAGAATTTTACCTTTGTGTCTGCATACTTAACTAGAACTATAATTTTACTCTTTCTGCTATCACCCAGCTCTGTCAGAACCATGCTTAATAAGTACGCAAAACATTATACAGTCGGATCCCGCTACAACGCGATCCGACTTGCGCGAAGTGGCTATAACGCGAGTTTTTCATGAGTAATGAATTTTTTATTTCTGACGCAAATTACTCACTTGCAATATGAAATTTTTTGGAAAGGAGCGGCGGAGCATTAGAATGGGCTTCGTTGACACTAAATTTTGGTTTCCGTGAATGGACTTTCATCCCTTTAGCATCACTGACAGCGGAATTTCACACACTGTGTATTAGTCTAAACAACGCTTTGCTTTAGTTTATACGAATTACCGCTCCGATTCTTATCGGGTTTTTTTTTCTCTTCTTTATGAACGCTGATAAAACAGAATGGTTTCCAAACGAGGACTTTCATCTAAAGTTAGCAAAAGTGGAAAGAAAAACAGAAAGTTTCAGACAATGCAAGAAAAGGTAAAGATTCTCGATGCTTGAACAATTATAAAGTGCCTCGAAGGTAGCACAACAACTAGGTATGAGTTAGTCTTCGATACGTACTATTAAAGTTCAAGAAACGGAAATCCGCAACAGTTCAGAACTTAGTTTTAATAAAGAAGCTCGCAGAGTAGCGTCTGAGCAAAATAAAAACATCATGAAAATGTAAGCTAGGCCAGAAATAGTGGTGTTACCACACTGCATCAACTTCATAATATTTAAAATTATAATTAAAATTACTGTTCAGTGCTATTATAATGCAGTAATGTTCTTTCTATAAGTACCCTGCTACATGTACTGTTTAAGTACATGTATCTTACTGATCATTGATTTTGTGGCTCATAACAGTTATCATGTTAAAGTGTGGTTCACATCATGTTAAATAGTAACGCTTTTTCTAAAATACAGTAAAAAGTTAGTTCTTTATAAAACATACGGTAATATATAGTTCAGAAATGGTTTGAAACAATTTGAGGGGTGTTAACACATGTCTGAAATAATTGGGTATGCTTATAAAAAAATTTCTAAACATACGTTGTTCCACAACGCGAAATTCCGACTTGCGCGAGGGGTCTTGGAACGCATCCCTCGCGTAAGTCGGGATCCGACTGTATTTAGATTTTTCTTTGTATTAACCTGTGTCTATCTTCTGAATGCGTATCCCGTGATTTCCATGGACCTCAAAAAAATAGCCAATTTGCCCATCCTACGATTTCCGTTTAAATAAGTTAATTTCTTCTGTCTAAAAGTACATCCTAGTGTTTCAAAATTTAGCTATTAGTAGTAATTTTTTTGATGAATACGGTTTTGAGCAAGAGACAGGGATCGTTATACACTATAAATGACGTGCCGCATATATTGACTACAAAATATATGCGAATATTACAGATATCCAAACATTGTTTTTTCAAGCTATCCTTCAAGGCACGAGGAAGTCACGAGGACAAGATTAATTTATCAATGAAAAATCTAAGATGATAAAAAAATGGGGAGCTAACTTGTATTACTACCTCGTTTATTTACGATAAGAACTTCCTGATTTAAGGTAGGATGAAACTTACCTATTAAAAGAAATAAAAACTTAACTTTTTCTTAAATAGTTAAACCATATTTCAAGGAATCCTAGCGCTTCATCTCTTTTAAGCTGATACTTAATCAAGTTACTTCCGAACCTTCCTTTACTCAAAAGAAAGATACAAAGGTAGTCTAATTTCAATCTCTTTCTAATCCTCTTGCTTTCCTTCCAACAATTTTACTAAGAAATCGCTGTCTCCTACTATGCCCTTGTTAGTCCCATAGCGAAGACTTTTTGCTATCATCGTTCACTTTAAACAAAAAAAAATAAATACTGCTAGATGTGAACTACTTTTAAGGGATTAACCCAGAGTTCTCTTTTTTACTGACCGATGGGATTTGTTTCATTTTGTTTTGTGAATCCTACGGGAATATTCCAACAGAAATCCTTAAGGTGTATTTAGAACCGTTTTCTCATTGTTTACTCTTCGGTATTTGTGTGCTTTATTTCACTGAAAAAAAAGGGGAGAAAAAAATTTCATTTTCACTCCTTGGATTAAATTAGCCAGTTTGTCTCTACTTCTAGAATTTGTCCATTGTTTTATTATTATTTAACACAGTTCCCAATAGGCGGAGTTTCACCAATGCGGGTGGATGAATGCTTGGAACTAAGTTCGTTCAAAACACATACCACCTAGTAAAAATGAATATCAAATTTTGAAGAGTGCCTGTCTCGAGGTTTTTGAAGTGACCTTTTTTTTTCTTTCTTTTTGTCCCTTTTTTTACCTACATGCGTAGATCTATATCATCGTTTCCCAACCGGTGGTTCGTGAACCTCTAGGGGTTCGCGAGCGGTATTAAGGTTATCCGCGAAAATAATATTGAAATGGCGGAATTTTTATTATTCAAGCGGTTTGTTCAAAATTTCAATATTGAAACATCGAACAACGGCAACCCTACGATTGGACATTTTTTTGCTTGGGAAACCTTATACCATTGGTTTTGTAATATTGTTTACCTACATTTTTATATAACTTTTGTTGAAACTCCATGAGGGTAAACTACTCATTTCTGGGCAGTTTTTAGCCTCTGGCAACCTTGCTTTGGGACCGGAAAGGTAGGCAACCTCACTTTAGCGTTTTATTTACAGCTTTTACGTTTCATTTATGACAGTAATTTCCGGAAACTCGATAAGGGGTAAATTATCTCCTTCATTGAAAACCTTTTATCCCCTGACAACCCTGATTAGCGACCCGAGAAAGGTAGGCAACCTTACTTAAGCGTTTTATTTCCATCTTTTACTCTTCATTTATGATAAAGATTTTCGGAAACTCGTTGAGTGTGAATTATTTATTTTTAGGCACCTTTCAACCCCTGGCAACCCTAATTAGTTCACGTGAAAGAAATAGAAATTCTTACTTTCAGGTTTTATTTACAACGTTTACTCTTCATTTATGGTAACAATTTCAGGAAACTCGATGAGGGTAATTCAAGCCTAGTGGGATCTTAGACTATAACGTCTTACTAATTTATGCGTAAGGTTATACAAGAACTTTCTGTATGCTTACAGAAGAATTGCTTAAAAGGTTACACATGAGCAAAAATTAAGCTTTCATCTGACTCTCTTCAATGGGCACTCATTTTTAATCGTAAGTTAACTTCAAGTTAACTATTCGATTACTTAAATTATCTAGTTATATTAAATGATCAAGCAAAAATTTCTTTCTATACGTTTCAAATTGAGAGTACAAAAATAAATAATTAGGTTACAATACTTAAAAATTCGCTATCACAGTATAAAAATACGCTAGAAACCCCTCGTTTTTTATCTTTCTTACAACTTCTGCTTTCAATCATTCGTTTATTCGATATTTTTCAAGTTCATGCTTTTTAACAACCAATATAAAACCAATTAATTATTTATTTTAATATACAAACGAGACATTTTTTTTCCACTAAGAGAAGAAATAACCTGTGTGGTGCCCAGACTCACAACGCGAGCCTCATAGACAGGTCGTAAAGCAAGAGCTTTTACCGCTCGGCCACAAAGGCCGGTTTCCGTTTCAAGAGTTTAGCAGCTCTGCGCCGATGCTGATCTTTACGCATGCGCTTTGAATTCTACGGAACTTTACACAAACCATAGTCCAAGGTTCCTCCAACAATTTGAGTTATTAAAACAATGATAATACACACTCCAGAATTCGTGTAATACTGGTAACCTTACACAAATTTTTTGTGTGAGGTGGTGGACAAAAGCGACTTTTCCGATGGACGGTACAGAAAATTTTTAATGGAAGCATTTTGAGAGATACTTCTGTATTTTTGTACGATGGCGTAATCACAATGCTTAACAATGTAGTGAAATATAAACGAAAACTTTTACTTTTTGTTCCCTAAAAGTTAAATTATGCCGTTTACTATTAAAATCACCCAAATGCACGATGAATTTCTGCAATGACTCATCTCAGAAAATTGTAACAATCATTTTCTCCCTCAAATTTTCCTACAAGAATTCTACACTCTATCGACAACAAAAAAAAATTGACTCACCAAAAAGGAATACTTAGAATGAAACAAAATTTTACAGGGTAAGACAAAGGCACCATATTTCGTTCCCCTAAGCTTTTTGGCTTCTAACTAGCATGTGATACGATCAATTTCTCCAAAAACTTTAGTGTAACAGCACCAACTACAGTCCAGTCACATTAATGTGACCATCTATCAAAAGCCAGAATAACCACTTATTATGTGAAATTTGTTTTTCTTTAGGTTACATCTATGCATTAAGTTACTCACATTCAACTGTAGTTTCAATTTTGTGCAAATAACGCAATAAATAAAAATAATCATAATAAAAGTAAAAAGAAAAAACCCGAATATATCAAATAAAACGAACAATGTTTCAACAACTACCAAAAAACGCAATAAAAGCTGCACGTGAGCGCAAGTGTGATTTTTTTTCTCCTCACATTAATTTGAAAATAAAAGCACAGTAGGGACATCAAAGACTCAATTTGCATTAAACAAAAATAAAGAAAGAATAAAGCTGAAAATTAAAATATCTAAAGAATTAACTAGCAAATTAAGCACGTGTTGCACGTAACAAGCCCAGCGATTTGGCGATATACGGTAGTAAAGAAATCACATGACAACAAAAACCCTGTAGGAAAAAAAACTCATAGCTCAATTAATATGAGCAAAAACAGTTTAAAGACAAAATAACGATTAGAATTATAATAACAGCGAAAAAAAGTCGAATGAGCGAAAGCATGGAAAGGCATACAGACACGTAAACAAATCGCCGGTAAAGCTGGAAGCCAGTTCTCTTCACTTCAAGTCCGAAATTGATTAGTTTGGAGCAAAAAAAAATATGAAAAACGTGATTCATAAATCATTAAATTTTAAAAATCGACAACGAATTAAAAAAGAAAAGAAAACAGCATTTTTGGACAAACTATCAGAATATGAACTAGTGTTGCATTAATTTTCATTGTCGTGAATTGCTTAGATTTTGCTGGACTCTAGATTTTGCAACAGGACAGGAAAGCTATTGCGCAATCAAAAGTTAATTTCATTTATAGATTACTTCTTTTATTATCAATCGTATCTTGTTTTTGTGAATAAAAATGTAGAAATATGTGTTCAATTAGTATAATTTTAATTCAAAAAGTAAAAATCAAAATCATGATATCAGTTATAAAAAAATAACTTAAATAAATACTTGATAAAGTAAAAAGGAATTCGCAAATTTCTAGTTTCAATCTTCAAAAACATCACAGTTGCGTTGTACTATCACAGATTATATTCTTAAAATCTAAAGGACACCTATTGTTCACAATAATTTCTTTAACATCAAAAACTCCATTCGATAGTAACATTTAATAAAAGAAAAAAATAGTGTAAAAAATTCCCAGTGTAAATATTTTATGACTAAAAATTTAAATTTATATAATTTTGGATTGCTTACTTTTTTTTTAGAATCTCAAAATTTCAGACATTAGTAAAAAAAAAAAAAGCGTAAACATTCCGTTTCACAGATTTTCTGGCGAAACGCCCTGGACGGTTTATCCTCCCCCCCCCCCCCGCTCGCGAAGGGGCGAAAACCCCGAATGTAAACTCCTGAGCATTAAGAGCCTGTGTCATATTTAGCAATGATCCGATGCGAACTGTGGATCTGGACAACTGTTGTGTGTGCGACCCCCCCCCCCCCCCCGCCCCCCACATATGGGCGAAAACCCACCCATGCGAGTTCATGATCAAAGGATCTCTGTGCCAAATTTGGGAAAAAAGATCCGACGAAAACAGATATTGTATAAAGAACACATACCAATGAGGGCCCCCCCCCCCACGCCCACACAAGTCGAGATTCCCCTTGCGTAAATTTCTGAGCATTGAAGGACCTCTGTTCAAATTTAGCAAAGATCCGATGTGAAATGAATTTGTATAAGACCCCCCCCCAATGGGGTTCGACCCCCTACAGGGAGCAAAAACACCAATATGAGCTCCTCCTGATCAAAGGACCTCGGTGCCAAAATCACTTAAAATCCAACGAAAACTGAATTTGAATAAGAAAAACCTTTTAAAATGGGGGAGGGAGGATAATCGACCCTCCCACCCCTCATCATAGGAATGAGAGGAATCCCCCTCTGTGAATTCCTGAGCATCAAATGACCTTCGCACAACATTTATAAAATGAATATTCAAAAAAAAAACTTTAAACCTTCGAAAAAGAAAATCGCAAAAATCATTGTTCGTTCGATGTTAACGGTATCTGCAGATTTTTTTTCAGATTTTACTTTAGCGCCAAATTGTTTTTAAATTTGTGTAGAAATTCTTGAGACAAATTTAGCAAGCTGTAAATCACTCTAAAATGTTTCAAAAAACTCTTGAGATATTTTTGAGGCAAAACAAAATCTTAAAAATATCTTCAGATTTCTGCAGAATTTCTCAAGAAAGCGGCACTTTCTAGAGAAAACTTTGAGATCCTTTTTAGTGGGGACATGTCGCCAGGACTGTCAAATCCTACCTTAATTCGCAGCAGGTACAGATTCTTCCTTGGCCTGCATATTCCCCGGATATGTCACTGATTGAACATGTGTGGGATTTCGTTGGGGGGCGTCTCGCTCGTGATCCTCGTCCTGTTGCTTTGACAGAAGAACTTTGGTTGCGCATACAAACAATAGGGAATATTCTTCCGCAGGCAGATATTCAAACTTTGTATCACTCCATGCCGAGTCGTGTAGCAGCTCTTATTGCGGCGCGTGGTGGCCACACAAAATACTAATTTCTATCTCTTTTTAATGTGTGTTTGGTTTGAAAATGTAATCATTTATTTGTACCATTATCACTTACTGTGTATTAAATTTCATTCAACTATGATGCTTCCTTCATGGTGTTGCAATTTTCACAAACAGAGGTGTATGTTGGCGGCCCCTGTGAAACTATCATGATTTTTTATCTGATCAAAAGAAAAAAAGAAATGAAAAATCATGGATTTATTTTAATACTATTCAATTTCAAAATTCAATGCGTTCCAAATAGAAGTGGCCCACCCGACAAATGCCCGGCTGCCAGCCGACTCCATCCACCACCAGCTAGGCCTAATCTTTGTAGAACTTTTGTTAATAGAGAAAATAATTAAAAACCGTAAACATTTGCACCTTTTCCAATTTTTTTTAGCGCAAAATTTTTATCCGTTTCCAGTTTCTATTTGTTATCAAATAAATACTTGTAATTGGTTTTAGCAAGCAAGGCTTTTCAAAAGATTTTCAATTTTTTCTCTTGATTCTGCTTTTGCACTAGCAAAACTTGGTAGTTGTGACTGCCTTCCCTTTTCCGTGCTTTCCCAAGTTATTCCGGAAAAATAAATTAATGAAATGAAATATAAATAAATTTAATTTTATACGTGTTCTGACCCGCGAAGTTCATCTTCATATAAAGACCTCGACATGACCTACAATTGCGTTTTTGATACTTTAATTTAGAAACTTTTTCAGGGGTGCACCTCGGACCTCGACTCTCACTCCCAGTAAAATACCATTACAGATTGTCTAAAATCTTATAGGACTTCAATTTCTTAAAACTTTTTCGGGGTAAGCACCCAAACCCTTCTGTCCAACCGAAGATCATCTAAAATTGCGTTTTCAGAGCTACAATTTAGAAAATTTTCCGAAGGAAAACCCCCGGACCCCCCTAAGTGCAGCAAAATTCATGTTGTTAAGTTTCTTTCTCTGCATAAACTCTGTAGAGCAAACATTTATAATGATTTTATATCATATTAAGATTTTTCGTTAAATTCTGTATCTCAGTTATTGTTTACTGTTCTCGCAATGACCTTGCTTTTACACAAAAGCCTAGTTTCATGTTTTTCATTTTAAATTTGATTTTTTTTCCTACATATTTCATTTTATATATTTTAAAATTAAAATTTTTTGCTTTTAATTTTTATGGGAAATTCGTGTTGTTAGACGCAAGAATGATTAGTTTCATCATCACCTAAACTGGAAGGGAAAATCTTGAAAACTCATATTTGCCTACGCCCGCCTGTCGGGCAAGCTTGCCTCCCCCCTACTCACACACACACACACCGTCGGGGATTTCCTAGCGCCACCACTGTGTCAGAATGTTAGGGATTTTAACTTTTCGAAGCAATAACATTCCTTCAAAATTACACGCTGTGTTTTGTGAATACTCAAGTGCAACTTGTACAATTTTTCAACGACTTGCCAGAATTGACTTTTAACCGTCTTCATTATTAAGAAGGAGTGTGTCCACCATGCTCCGATGTCAACCTGCCATGGTACTCACCTCTGCTACTGCTTATGTGCCAAACAAGAACTTGATGCAGATAGTCGCGACTTTATAAATACTGGATATTGTGAGGAGATTGGGGATGACGACAACAACGATTTTTAAGCCAATTAAAAAAGAGAAACATAAATACTCTTCTTCTTTAGCATTGCATCTTTTTAAAATTCAACATAAGTACGATTCCGACCAACCTAACATAGCAGCGTCATAACTTTGAGATTAGGAACAGCGTAGCTTTTACAATGCTACCAGGTTAGGTTTGCCCCAAGTATAGTTAAAAACTCATGTAACGTATATTCAGTAAATTACCGCCTATTAGCCACGGCTAAAGCAGAAATACGTGAAATACACCGCCAGCTCAGTCATTTCCAGCCGAGGACTGCAGCTTCGTGCTCAGTCATTTCCTCGGCTGGAAATGACTGAGCTGGCGGTGTATTTCACGTATTTCTGATTTAGCCCTGGCTAATGGGCGGTAATTTACTGAATATACCTTGCCTCGCGTTCAATCTTCGAGTTGAACCGAACCATTGCTTCGGTCACTCGTCTGGTCTGCTAATTCTATATTGGCTACCAGTTTGTTTCGCACTCTTGGCTTCCTTATGAGGTTTTCCATCTCCAGCTCAGTCACTTTCCTATGCCGGGCTGATGAGTGCTAATTTAGCACGAAACTGCAGTTCTCGGCTGGAAATGACAGAGCTGGCGTGTGTATTTCATGTAACGTACTTTTTTGAATAATTTTTTGAAGATTTTTTTTTATTTATTTAACAAGTCAGTTTCTTTTCTCTAGAAATTAACCACCCGCTGCAGCGGCATTGAGACACCGTAGGTGGCGAACAGGGATTAGCGAGCGAATTGAGGAGAGGGCGGAGCCCCATTATATAATAAACTGCTGACTAACTTTCATTTGGATTTTTTCCCGTAAAGTCACTCCAATTGTCAAAAAGCCGAATCTTCAAAAATTGATGATTTTTTTATGCTTTTTTTGACAATTAGGATAACTACCGGTGGGTTGATCACGTGACATCTAATGATCACGTGCTCCAATCAACCAATCAACAACTTAGGGCCGGATTCAAGTGAAACACTACCCAATCGCAAAAAAGACAATCGCAATCGACGAGATTTGCAATCGCTGTTGGCAGTCGAATTCAAGTGAAACAATTTGGACAATCGCAAGTGAGAAGTCGGGGTAGGAGCTACTGGTCGATGATAATCGCATGTACTTGGAGCGATTAACTGATGTCAACCAATGAGAGAATTAGGTTTGAGCTCCCTGGGTTTGAGATGGTTAAAATCGTGATGCAATATTTGATTTGATGTTGAATTCATGTTCGCTCGCGTAATGGATATATTCCGTGCTATTTTTTTTTTTTTTTTTTTCAACTTTCAGTTCTACAGTTGGAAAAGAAAACAAACTGGATAAAAAATGTTGCCGTTTAAGAAATGCTCTATATGTTCTACATGCACATTGTATTTGTTTTGAATAACACGCATGATGTTTAAAGGAAAATTACGATTTGATAATCATCCGATGAGAATGAATCTAATGAGGATCAAAGATTTTCAAATAATTTTCTCACAACGACAAATGAATAATACTTAGAGAATTTTGAATTTAAACTGCCTATTGTAATATCTGTTTGATTCGAACATGTTTTTTTTCCCTACGTTGAATACATTTGCACAAGTAATAGGTAAAAATATGTTTACTTATGAAGCAAAATGAGAGTTTTTGTTAATAGTTTGGGTTATGTACAAGTTTAAATTCAAGAGTTGGAGCCAATTTTTAGAATAGTTACAAATAATCACATAGATAAGATACATCTAGTTTTGAAATGCTGATACACATTGTGCAGAGATAAGTTCTTTTTGCTTCAACTAAACACATTTTTACTGTATTTTACTTATTTTAGTTCATCTAGATCATAATAGGTCTCTTTGATTTCGTTTAAACAGGTGTGATTGCAGTATATCTTCTTTGTTATTAAGGGAAGTCAGTTGTTTTTTCATCAGTAAAATGTAAACTAATTTCTTGTTACCCTGAAATAAGTGTAGCTTCAAAAAAGAAATTTTGTTCAAATACAAAATTATAAAACTAATTACACCTACATGTACTGTAATACGAACAATGAAAGAACACAGTATGACCAGGGCCGGGCACGAATCTATCAATTTTGAGGCCCCCTGTCAAAAATCAGCACGGCGGCTAACTGTCTACTAAATTTCTATGTAACTAAGGGCCGGGGGGCACTTTCAGTGGCATGCCCCCCTCCCCACACACACTGCAGGGTCTGCGCGTATGTAGATCCGGGCCTGACCAAGGCCGCACAGAGGGTAGGAAAGCTTTGGCAGGGCCGTCCAAAGAGACTGACCATGTTATATTTTCTTTTATTAAAAAAGACAGGAATGTGTTAGTATTTTAAATTAAATCTGTACTAATAATAAAGCTGAAAGTCTCTCTGTCTGGATCTCTGTGACACGCATAGCACCTAGACCATTTGGCCAATTTTCATGAAATTTAGCAAAGTTTGTAGCATGAGGGTGTGCACCTCAAAGCGATTTTTAAAAAATTCAATTTTGTTCTTTTTCTATTCCAATTTTCAGAAAATTTCTCCGAACAAATTATCACAATGTGGAATAGTAAATTACGAAATCATCATAACGCGGAATTGTAACATGGGCAAGCGAATTGGCGAGAAATTCACCATACATTATTTAAATATAAAGGCGAACCAAATGACCTTTTAATTTTCTACTATGGGCAAAGCCGTGTGGGTACCACTAGTACTGAATAAAAGTAAAAATAATACATTTTAATGCAGCTAAAGCTCAGTTTAGAGCTCGCTGTCATGTCTTCACTCCCGCCCGGCGTTGGATGCCCTGCTCATCCTTCTCTTTGGACAGCCATGTGCCAGGCAAAAACTTTGAAGCTGTCTCACAAGGGGCCTGCTAGCCCTGGAAATGGAAACAAGCCGCAGATGCCATTGGCGATGTTCTTCATATCACGAAATCCTTGAAAAAATAACAAGAAAGAGAGAAATAAGACAGTTCAAAGAAAATAGCTAACTTTGGTGTTATATTGAAGTATAAAAATAACTCAGTATGCATAAATTTTCATGAGTTTTTCCACAAACCCTTTTTTTTACGAGCACTCTGGTATATATAACACGTAAATGCTGCAGTCTCTTTGCGCTTGTTTTTAGTGAGTTGGACTGTACTACATATATAGGAGCAAGCCCTTGCTACAGGCGGCAACTTCTGAAAGGCGGCAAAATTCACCATAATTATTTTCTTCAAATTTGTTCAAACTTGATATAAAACCTTGAAGGTAGACGGGTAAGGACTAGTGATGGGCATAATCGAATCACTCGAGAACTCTTATTGTCACCATAGGCGGATTTAGGACTGAGTTCCTGGGGGGGGGCAGGCTTTTTTTTTGAGCGACATTTTAAATTGCCCCCCCCCCCCCCATGTTTGAGTGTGTTTTCCTGTGATGCATAAGGCCATGCTTTACTTTTTTTTGTGTCGTTTTCATTTAATGTGTGTTTTCATGCTGTCCTTTTTGAATTGACCAAGAGAGGTGACTGGTATCAAGAGAGTGAAGTAGGGCTCCCTTTTAAGTGTGATATAGAATATCTCCAATTTTAGGGGGTCCGGGGTTTTTTTCCCCGGAGGAAATTTTGTAAAATGGGTATAAAATTCTGCATTTTGAAGCTTTATAAGGGTTAATTGGATCGAAAAAAATCTCGGGGAAAAAATAGACAAATATTTTTTTTTTAAGTTTTATGATTTAAATGTGCTATGTAAGTTAATACTTTAAAAGAAATGCTGTTCAGATTTAGAAAATATGCAATACGAGAGTAACATACTACTTATTAGAACAATTTATAATTTATGCACTTGATAAGAAATAAAATAGAAGCACACTTTGCTTAGGAGTTTCAAAGACTTGTCTAATTATTTTCAAGGTTTGGTTGGTTAGATTGGGTGTTTCTTTTCAAGGATTTTAGAACATTTAATAATTTAAGGCACCTCATTTGCGCTTTCCAGTCTCCGAAATTGAGTACTAGGAAAAACAGTAGTACAGTATTACTCAATCTTTGTAAAAAAAAAACAAAAAAAAAACAGCTATTTTAAGTTTAAAAGAAAAAATAAACTATAGAATTATCTCATTACAACAACCTTTTTTTAAATTATAAGCAGTGCAGAAAACAAAAAGAAATAGAGTGTATCATTTTTTCTGGACTAAACAGATTAACAATATGCAGTAGAAGCAAGATAAAAGCAATCAATACAAAAGAATTTCCAAAATACTGCATTTGGGATTAAATAAATAGCAAGATATGAAACATGTGAGTCACAAAAATTTATTTCAAGTAATATGTTACAAACGAAAGAACCACGATTTTTACACTTTTGATGCAGGATATAGCAAGGAGCTGAATTTGACATATTTTGGCATTCCTCCCCCTACCATTTGTTAGGTAATTTTAAAATTTAAGGTTTCTAGCCACACGTTTCCAAATATTCAACGTTTCCAACCACTTGAAAATAAAATTAGTTTTTTCAAGCATTTTCCATTTTTTAAGGAACAAATCATGTAATTTTTTTGCGCGTTACGGACCCACATCAAAGCAGTAGCCCGAAGCTATAGCTTGTTTATCTTATAGGCAAATCCGGCCCTATATGTAATTCACTCTTACCTGCAGATTTTTGTAATTTTTACGGAAATTCGTCAGTCTTTGCGGTTAAAGGATTTTTACAATTTTACCAATATGAACGTGTGAATTCCAGAAGGTTCTTCAAAATATTTCGTATGTAACAACACAAAATGTCTAGTTTTTGAAATCACGCAAATTGAAAAAAAAAAAAAATAATAATAATTTGAATTTTGTCATCTTGAATTCAAATTATGTTTTTCGCAATCACGAGTGTGTGTGTATATGTAAGCGTGTGTGTTTGTGTGTGGAGGGTATGTGTGTGTGTGTAGGCATGTGTGTTTGTGTCTGTGTGCAGGCATGTGTGTTTGTGTCTGTGTGCAGGCATGAGTGTGTGGGTATGTGTGTGTAGGTATATGTGTTTGTGTCTGTGTGCAGGCATGAGTGTGTGGATAGTTGTGTGTATGTGAGTGTGTGTGTTTGTGTGTGTATGTGTTTGTGTATGTGTGTAGGTGTATATATGTATATGTGTGTAGGTGCGTATATGTATGCGTGTAAGTGTAGGATATTGACGAAACCTGGAGACGGTTTTCGCTAGAGGTGCAGCATCGTGAGGACCCGGTCGACGGTGATGCTGTGGAGGGTGGCGGTGGGAAAAATGATAGGACATCGAAAACAGTCAAATGAAAGCAATAAGCAATCGTGTATTGCTCAATAAACACTCTGAAAATAAAGGAAACAAATCATAACAAGTAGATCATTTAGCTGATCATCAGATCTGTTTGCGCAAATGGGGGAGGAGGGTTCCCTTTGTTTTAGGTTCTAATTTAAAAATAATCGTGGCTCTCCTCTGATATGCCCCCTCTTGGCGAGATTTTAATTTTTCGCTCGATACGAAAATCGCCAATAAGGCGATAACTTGGCAACCCTGGTTTTGCAACTTGAACGCTGGAAAGTAGTTTCTCGAAGTCTGTCTTTTTGCACGTGTCTGTGTGGTAGGAGGTAGGTGCTCATATGTTCCGCTTTTAGAGTATTCTTTTTCTTGTTGTTTTTTAATGTTAATTTAGTTGAATTTTCTATTTTAATTATGAGTTCGGTTTGTGATGTTGTCCAAAAGTATCAATTGAAATTTTTGAATGAATCTTCTTTTTCTTTTTCGTCAGGTCGTCCAACGTTTGGACGTACCGGAGTCCTAAATAGATTTTTTATATTTAAACTAATTGAAAATAAAGAGGTTTTTTTTAGAATTTTTAAGGGAAATTGGTTTACTTAAGAATGAAATGTTATGTTCTAGATGTAATTCTGTTATGAAAATTAAAAAAACTAAAAAATGTTCAGATGGGTTAATTTTTTTTTGTAGAAAGGTTATTGGGGGTGTTGTTTGTGGAAAAGAAGCAACGATCAGGAGTGGGTCATGGTTTAGTTCTAGCAAGTTGAAAATAGAGGAGATTTTTTTGATAACATATGAGATTTTAATTGGGACCAAAACTGCTGATATTGAAAGTCAATATTTTTTTTCATCACAAACTTTAGCCGATTGGCGAAATTATATTAATGAAGAAATATTAAATTACATTGAATTAAAATCCGAACAAATAGGGGGGGGTTGGGAAAGTTATTGAAGTTGATGAATCTAAATTTGGGAAAAGAAAATATAATCGGGGACATGCAGTTGAGGGACAATGGGTTTTTGGGGGGGTTGAACGGGGTTCGGGGAAAACTTTTTTGGTTGCTGTTGGGGATAGGGGTAGGGAAACTCTATTTTTGGCAATTAAGCAGTGGATGCTACCAGGCACGACGGTGCACTCCGATTGTTGGAGGGCATATGATACATTGGGGGAGGAGGGGTATGAGCATTTAACAGTCAACCATAAACTTAATTTTGTAGATCCAGAAACTAAATGTCACACTAACACAATTGAATCCACATAGAGACACGTTAAAAGTACTCTACCAACATATAATAGATTAGGGGATTTTAAATTTTATTTAGCTTATTATTTATACAAAAAAAATTGTGAATACAAAAATGAGGATATGTTTGTAAAGTTTTTGGAAATAATTCGCGAAATTAATTGGGTGGAGAACAAAATACAAGTAAAATAAGGTTGTTTTTTTTTGGAATTTTTTTTGTCAAAACAAACATAATTTAAATATTTTTGTAAAGTAATGATAATAAAAAATGGGATAATTTCCCTAAGAGCGGAACATATGTGCACTGCCTCACGTGAGGAAGTAAAAGAAAAGTAAAAAAGGTAAGTGAACATATTTTGAATTATTGTGTTTTTAGTGTGTTTCTGGTAGTTTGTATTTTGGTCTGGTTGGCATTTTTGTAGCACAAAAATGGTGTTAATTTCACATAAAATCTGTGACTTTATTGTATACTGAACGGAGGAGATCTGTGACTTATATCCGACTGTGATGTATATTAAAAGTCGGAGGGATAACGGACCGAGCGGCAGCGAGGTCCTGGCGAGCCCGAGGTCTCATAGTACTTTCGTAATGAGACCGAGGTAGGGCCGGCGAGCCGAGGTCTCATTACGAAAGTACTATGAGACCGAGGGCTCGTATCCCGGAGAAACAACGGAAAAAATTAATGCATTAATTTCATTAAATAATTAATGACATAATTTGAATTTTTCCTGTTGGCGCTAAAAAAGCATCGCTAAGAACGATGTATGACATATGACGTCATACATAGTTTTCTTGGCGACGCTTTTTTGGCGCCAACAGGAAAAAGTCGCCAAGAGGGGGGTATATCAGATTTGTTCCATAATCGTCAATTATTATAAGTGTTGCAGCTGAATGCATAGCTCGTTTAGCCTATATTTTCATTTATATACTTGCCCAAATGGTTTTCAGTCCAAAATAGTGAATATAGGCATATTTTCAGAACCCCAGTGAAAACTGTACTATTTGTATTTAATGTTTTTTTTTTCTTCTTTTTTCCCATCAGAAAAGGACATTCGCTATTCTCTTCATTTTCATTGAACTATTCAAAAAAGAAAATAATGACTTTTTTGTTTTAAGATTTTGGAAGATGTGTTGTTACTATTTTAAGTCCTCCCAAAACTGGGGAGCATTGCTCCTATGCCCCCCCTCTTATAAATCCACCCATGCCCTTCTGAACCAGTCAAAAAAGAAAAAAGAAATGATTTTTTAAACAATTTTTGGAAGATGTGTTTTTACTACATAAAGTCCTCCCAAAACTGGGGGGCATTGCCCCCCCTGCCCCCCCATAAATCCGCCCATGATTGTCACGAATTCTTGGTTATTGATTGACTCAGCTGGAGTTCTAGATTTCAAAAGATCTGGATTATCAATCGCTCAAGTTCTCGATTTCGAAAGATATTGATTATCAAAAGGTCTCGATAATGCCCATCACTAGTGAGGCATCAGTTTCAACATTTGCCAAAGACATATAAAAATAACAGAAAAATTAAGCATCTGGCACTGCTCGCTTTTCACTATCACCCCCTCCCAAACCAGTATTAAACGACTGAATTCGAAATTTGCCCCCCTTGTCTGACTACGTTATGCATATGCACCTTTGTGAAGTACTGCCATTATTTTTTTCCTCATTGGAAAAAAAAAAACAACGGGATTTGGATCGTCATTTATTTTTTCATTTATTTACAGCGAAATGTTTCTGCCAATTACTTTTTTTTAAATCATGGATATGCAGTCTGCAAAACACCAAAATTAAAGAATGTCGACTTTTACTGACGATTCACCAGAAATATATTAAGTATATCACCGATGCCTTTGGTATGTGTATGTTGATATGCACTGACTAGTGTCGACATTTACCAGATTTCAGACTTTCACAATTTACCTTTTAATGGGAGTACAATGCATGTCATAGTAGGAACTTATACCGGGGCCATCCCAGTAAGCAAAATATCTTGCCTCAGTATTGCATAAAGGTTGACGTGCAAGAAAAATCATCTTGCATTAATGCTGCCTCAATGTTGTTATGTTACTCCATTTATGCTGTCAGCAGGCTGCCACAATATTGACTGACAAGGTGTATGCAGCATAATATCAGGAAAATATCAAGGTATGCTGCTTTTGTAATGTTGCATACGTATTGATATGACAGGATAATATCAAGATGTTGTCATGACAGCATGAAAGCAAGGTCTAGGCAAGATGATCTTGCTTTTGTAATCTTGCATACGTATTGATATGACAGGATAATATCAAGATGTTGTCATGACAGCATGAAATCAAGGTCTATGCAAGATGATCTTGCTTTTGTAACATTGCATACGTATTGATATGACAGGAAAATGTCAGGATACATTGTCATGACAGTATGAAATCAGCACGTTTGCAAGGTGTTTTATCTATTTATTTTATTTATTTATTTTATTTTATTTTTTGTATTATTTTCACTTTAAAGTCGGGAATTAAGTTTCATTCTTTAATTATTTCTGTTATTCTTCAATTTAGTTTTCTAGCCTAAGAATATTTTCTTAAAGCTGACATCTGATCGGAAATTCATATAAATATATTAATAGTACTCGCAATTTAATTTAAAAAATGAAAGTTTCTTCGTTTTGCGTAATACTTGACTTATTTTTTAAATTCATGCTTCTAATTGTATTATAAAGACATAAAATGCCTAGTTAGGAATAATTGTGGAAGTTTTTATAACACATTTAGGAGTAAAGAAAGCAAAATAATAAATAAGTAAATAAATACAATAAAGTACATTTCCAAATGGATGTCAGCATTGAAAATATCCCATGGACAAAACACATGAATTTATCTTAAAGAATAACGTAAATAACCATTGAATAAAATTAATCTTACTCATGAGATTGAAGTGATAATACGAAATTCTGGGCTTCATGTCCTTTGTTTCAAAGTCTAGGGACGAAAAAAGTTATTTTCGGCCATTTTTAACATTGATCGCACATCGTCTGCTATATGATTTGTTTAGTACTATATTAATAAACAAATGCAGTTATCAGTCATTCATAAGTTATTCCTAAAACAATACGATTCCACACTAATAACTAAGCAACCAACTTAACGAAGCCTAAAGAAATGCAACGCCACGTGCAGCTCCTCTGAACCGACTGAATCGAATTAGAAAGATGTGCCAGCAAGCAATGCGAGGGACGCTGGGTAGAAAGAACTGTGCGCATGCGCAAGTATCAACGAAGGTCCACCTGTTCTATTGTGTACTAATTACCTTGACGGCGACAGCATGAAATCAATATCATCTTGACGGCGTTAACATGTATGCAATGTTGTTATTGTAAGGTAATATCAATATTGATATTTTAAGATGAATGCAATGTTGCATACGTGTTGTTATTTTAAGGTAATATCAATATTGATATTTTAAGATGAATGCAATGTTGCATACGTGTTGTTATTGTAATATTGCTTTTTAATCTTTATGCAAGCTTTATGCAGTATGAAACATGTCAATATTGACGCCGTCAGTATAATATCAAGATCTGTCAAGGTTGATGCAAGAAATTTTGCTAGTAGGGATGTAGCTAAGTTTGATGCATTTTGTTATTGTACCATAATGTGCAAGTAAATGCAATTTTAGCAAATAATTGAAAAATACTAGCATAGAATTGAGATTTTATATTAGTAAGATAGTGAACGTTAAACAAATTTACTCACTTTCAACAATCCCTTTTCTTTTTCTTTCTCAACTAGTATAGTACTAACTAGTAAAATTACAACAATGAAGAGAATTTAATTATAATTTCTCATCACAGTCGTAATTCAACTTGCATTGTTGTTCAGCCGGAAAAAAATTCCGTTGATTTCTTCAAAACGACGAAGTAGTATAATGACTATGCAGAATATTATGCCATCAAGTATTAAGTCATAATTAAAATAAGTACTGCATTTGTGGATGAAAACAATGTTAAATTGAAGAAGTATCGCATATTTTAAGTAAAAAAAACCAATTTTACTTCCAATGTAAAATGAAGGCTACTGCAAAAATGCTACGGTAAACAAAAAACGAGTCTTGCATTGAGTTGCCAATTTAGAATTGAAAATTTTCAACAATAACATTCCATTAATTCTAAAATCAACTTTGCATTCAAAACAGACGCCATTGATGTTTTTCTGCACTTGCGAGAGATTTTCCAGACCTACAAGAGCTCGAGAGCAATTGCAAATTTTGCGAGGGAATCGGGACTGAAGACAATCGCAATGTTACAATTGAATTCAAATTGGGGAAATAGCGGTCGCAGCGATGCATTGCGATCGGCCGTGTTTCACTTGAATCCCTGTGTTAAAACGGTAACCGGTGATCATAGAACACTGCGGTTAGTAACTGGTTAGTCACCGCTCGACCGGTTGAGTTCGTCGAACGTAACCTTACTGTACAAAAGCTACCGAATTCGATTTCCGCCTCAGCTTATTCGTAATCAACGCAAAAAACTGAGGAAAATGACACCTCACCGCTCACTGAGGGCAAAAATCGAACCCATGACTATCGGCTTATTTAGAAGACAAAGCCTCCCTGCTTCTACCACAGAGACATCGAAGTACTATAGGGTCTTTTGTCTTTTCATTACGCGCTCCTGCTTACTAACCGGTTAACCGCAATCGGCAGGTTATTCTTTGCGACCGCAAGGCAAATCACTACTTCGAATAATGATCATTTTTGTTTAACAATATTCAATTCTGTGATGTATGACAGTCTTACCAAATTCGTTCTACAAATGGCATTCCGAAAACTTTTCTATTAAAAGAAATTTATTTCTTCATATTAAGACTACATTCGGAAACAGGCACCGGTAGCACCGCAAGCGTTCGGAAACAATTCGCAACTCCAACGAACTATAGGGGGCACTGCAGTCACTGTCTAATGGTGGACGAAAAGGTAACGTAGCAGAACATTGTAGCAGACAAGCCGGTTTCGTTTAGGACTTCTGCTGAGTAACTTCGGAAACAACCGGTTAACAAGTAGGTATATTTGAACAATCCTGGCTATCTGCGACAGCCCCGGTTAACCAGCCATCGACCGGCATTACCGGTTATGGCCGACCGGTTACTTTAGGTGACCATAGCCCGTGAGTTGCTTGGCAAAAAAATAAATTCTTTAATTGAAGACCAAACAGAGAAATGGGAAGAAACAAGCTCTATTTCAATAATTCCTTTCAAGTTTTAATAACACCTGCAGGCTTCACATGATGAAACAGAAGAATTATGTAGTACCTCCATATTTTTTTGACTTCACAAAGGATATTTTCCTAAACAGGCAGTGCCCATAAGCAAATCATGCGTCATTTCCGGTTTTATTGACAGCCAATGATAATTTTCCGGTTAAGTTTACATCCATCAGATAGGCGATAGTATTATCGAAACATTGTGTTGAAAATAAGAATTTGTATAAATTTTACTAGTAAATATTTCCAATGGCTGGTTTACCACGAAGAATAATAAAGGTACAATTTTTTGACTTCCCCGACTGTTATTATATTAAGCATCTGGTTTAAAATAAAGTAACGAATTAATTTTCCTGTTATTCTTTTTGAAAATTAGAATATTAAAAAATTTTTTGCCTAAAAAGAGTATACGGATTTTGCTTGTTATGTTTTTTGTAGCGAATAGTACTTAGAATTCTTCTCATACGATTAGTTGTCGCTTCGTTGTGCATTTTAAAAATAAATGTATAAATATAACCCCATGAGGTTAACGTGCGTTATACTGTTTGCTTAATTTAATAATTTGTCATATTTTACGACCGAAAAACAAGCGACTCTCAATTTTTGCTTTAAAAAAATTAAAATCTTGTTCAATATTCGCATTACTTGTTTTACAATTTCAACTTTTTCTCCCCCAAAATTCTTGTTAGTTGCTCACATTTTCTCCCTCAATTTAAAAAAAAAAAAAAAATTCGTGGCTAATTGATCTATCTTCCTTAAGTTCCAACCGTCGATCACTATTTTTAGAGCTTGACTTACCACATTTTTACATTACTTAATCTGTACCTACTACTTGAATTATTAAGTTTTGATATGGAATGTGTTAATAAATTCTTTCGAACATGTAAAGTTTAGATTGCAAAAGCATTTAATATTGTAAAAGAGACTTGGATTGATTTGGTAATTTGTATCTTTAAAAGCAGACCGTTCTGCTTGTCCAAATAAAATTAAAAAAACAAAAAATACTGATATGTGATCAATATTGAGGAGTCGCTCACCATTTTTATGTGCAACGTTTATGGCAATGTGGCATTTTTGAACATTCAAATTTTTTTGACATACTTTTATTCTTTTTGGGGTGCGGCAATTATACTGATTCGGCATATCTACGGTAAGTTATTGTACTCAGGGCGTCTGTTTAAAGGGAGGAGGGAGAAAGAAATATATGCAGGTATTTGATGCCAAGTGTCCCCACCTGTCACTCAATTTCATGAAACAATTTCCAAATGAAAATTTTTGTTGTATGGTGAGGATGGAGAGAAACTTCATGCCTTCCCTTTTATGCGCAGAGAAACATTAGTTACTGATCTTTTTTGGCTTTGATAAAAATGTTATTTTTGCCATGCATGGATTTTTCTTTTTTTTCCGTGACAAAAATTTTGGAACAAGAAGGAGGTTAAAAAATCATCAAACTAATGAAACAATATTTGTTTTTATTGCTTGATTGAAATTAAAACTGGCCCGTCATTTTGATTTTTTCCCCCGGGTGTGGCTTACGAAGGATATATACTGAAAGGAAATTTTATCTGAAAACAACAAAAACGGCACAAACTTGTATAGTTAAGCATTAATTTTCCAAAGCCAGGGAAGGAAGAAATTGACCCCACTGACCCTCATAAATGACATGCATGAAACAAAAATTTATGTTGAATGCTGAAAATACATAAGATAATACAAACCGTTTAGTTTACTTATTTCGTTACTTATTTACTTTAATTATTTTATTATAAATTTTATGTCCCATATTTAAGAATAAATTTATTTTAATTCTGCATTTTCAGTCTTTTCCCTTTTTTTTTTCTTCAAATTCAAACATCTGCTCCTGTTTATGCAAGAATGCGTGTCAGCTGCTGATTATTTATATATAAAACTAATTTAATATTTGCTTTGCCAACTGATAAATGGATGCTCTGGAAGGAATGTTTTCGTTTTTGAGAAAACAAAATGGTTTTATTGCACCAAAATATGCGTTTTATTATTATTATTGTTTTTTTTCCTTTTATTTCGATCTCTATATTGCATTTTATTCCTTCACACTTAAAATTTTTATTATTATATTGTTGAAAAGTGCTTCTTTGTTTGGATTTTATTTTCTTATTTTTGTAATTAATATCTTTGTTTCCACCAGTTTATTTCTCATACTGATGATTGTCGGCTTGTTTCTTTCGTATTGTTTCTGCCACTCAGTCTTTCATTAAATCCCTTTAATACTTCAAAAGTACTGTTGGTTTATTTTTGGGACAGTTTTAAATCCAAAATACTGTTAGTTTATTTTACATTAGAAATTAAATTTACGCTAAATTTGTTTCCTCTTGACGTGTGTGTAGTCCTATCTCTTCTTATTTTTTCCTACTTTTTTAAGTGATTTTTTTCCTACTTTTTAAATTTTTGATTCCTTATTTCCTACTTTTTCTCCCCAAATACTTCAGAGTCTGATTTTGAAAATTGCAATCTTTTTACATCCAATATGATAATTATATTTTATTCTTTTTTCAAGTTAACTTCGCTGTATTAGGATGCAAATGAATGAAAAGTCTCTTTATTTCTGTAACAATGCTTATTTCATGTTTTTAAAGAGGAATTCCATTTTCTTTTATGAATCAAAAATTATAATGCTAAATCGATGGTTTAAATTTTATTTATTATTTATTTATTTTTTTTTTTGCTTCAACTGTCCTGATAGTAATGATATGTTTATCATAGGACTCGAAATTGCAATCCTAAAATAATTTTTATCAAAAATTTTATTTTAAAAGCCCATCTCTCAGAGAGTGAAATCGCCTCTCCACAGAAAATGGATCTTGTGAAAAATGTTGGACAGACCCCTGCTATCCCCTAACTTTTAAAGATAAAATTTAGAGAAAAAAACGGAATATCGCGTTAAAATAGATTTTCCCTGATTTTTGAACGTTTTGCCTTTTTTTTTTTTTTTGCAAATAAACTGTCAACAAAGAAAAAAAATGAATTTTTATAATCATGGGGTTTACGATCCAAAATGAGCAGTTATCATAATTATGTATGAAAAATGTTCGTTTTCATGATTTTGGTAAAAGGGTTCGTTTTTGCAAATATGATTTCTGTAATGTTGCTTTTGTTCTGATATAACATCAATAAAATAGGGGAATGAGAGGCAAAGTCAAATAGCGGAACAAAGTGAAATGATGAAATATTTACTCTGCTTTTAGAGCCACCTATCTAGCAATATTTTAACTACATAGTAACTCATATAGTCTAGTCAAGAAAATGTTACCTCTGAAAATCAAAGGATATTATAATACAAATAATTTTCAAAAATTGATACTTATATTGTAATATTTTGTTGTAAGTCAAAAATGATTTTTGTTATTGTTATATGATAAAAATTTTGTTATTAACATTTTAAATATTAAGATCTACTAATATTCAGTGCTGTATTTATTTGTGTAGTATTAAGCTACTTGTATTTTAAATGTTTTGTACAGTTAGTCAAGAACATGCAAGGCAAAATGAAATAGTTTGTTTCATTTATTAATTCAATCTTTCATCAAATCAGTTACGCATTCCTTTATTAATTTTCCCTTATTCTTCCCTTCATTCACTTATTTTTTCATTCATTCATTATTTTATTATCTATTATTTCATTTCCTATTCATTCATTCATTGTTTTATTTACTCATTTATTAGATAAAAATTCTATATTAATCAAAAATCATTTTTTGGAAAAATATTTTATTTTTCACTTTGCCACATAAAAAAAAGTGAAAATTTTCACCAAAAAGTATAAATTTACTGCCAAAAACAAAAAACAATGCTTCAATGCAAATTTTATTATAAAATATGTTTTCTTTCTTTATCTTATATCTTTAAACGAGCAATTCTTGTGGGTCATTCCATGTCAAATCAACGAGCCTCACAACTTGACCATCACGAATTCCAACAAATTTCAGGGGATTGATTATATATATAAAATGATACAGAAAAATATTTTTTTCAGGTTTTTAAGTTGCCCGGTTTTTTGTGTAGGGCTATGTAAAAAAGGGGGAAAAATACAAAAAACGAGTTTTTGGTGATTACAAAAAGTTAATTTTCTCAGCTTCTACTAGAGCTAAAGAGTTCATTTTTTTTTTATTTTAAAGCTTTTGAAATGGGCTTTTATAGGATATGTCACATTATAAGGTTTGGGGTCATTAATATTTCAAGGTCATGAAAAATATAATTTGACCTTGAATATTTCAAAAAGTATCTTTTAAAAATCTGAAAACAAATTATTTTTTACCTACTAATGCCCTGTATATGTGGAAAAAATTTCATAATGGGATCATGGTAAAATAAAATAGTGAACATATATCTGCTTACTACTTAAATGCAATTTGTAGCGTTTCCGAAAGTATTTACAGAAGGACACAAGTTATTTTTACAACTTTTGGTTAGCAATGTCCATTTCTTCCTTCGACACGTTATAAACTCTTCCTGTGGGATTTATCCTGAGATCCACTTTTGATATTACATCATCTACAGATACATTCAGAATATCCTCTACGTCTGGATAGTAAAAAGAATATGAAGGTCCATGTGGATGCAAGAATTTTATCTTAAGTGTTTGATTTTCTTCATCAGAGTCTAAAACGCAACCTAACCACCAATGTCCATCATACCTGCAGATTAAAAACCCGACCATTTCTGCGAATTCAATATTGTCCCGAGCAGCTCTTACATATTCTATTCTTGAATTTTTTGAAACTGAAAATATTTTGACTTCCATGTGATTCATGTTCAGTGGAATAAAAGAATGGAGTTTCTAAGTACCTGGTATTCTTCTTGCGGTCATTAACCTGTTTTTCAAAGTCTCCTCTTCTTGTTTATGTTCTTCAGTTGTACTATATTGAAAATGTATTGTCTTAATGTGATCTTTTGCCCATTCATACAGCTGTCGAGGAGTCATAATTTGGTCATTATGTATCATTTGAAGACTAGCTCTCACTGCTAGTCTTTTCACAGTGCCTCCTACACCATCGCATGCACTTTTGCCGTGTGATGCAGGGCCGTAGACAGGGTGGGGACCGTCGGGACAAATACCCCCCGAAATTCTAGGACACAAACTTTTTAGTCCTTCCCTTTTTTTAGTTTTTCCTTCTCCACTGAAAAGAAAAAAGAAAAGAAACAACTAAGACTCTGAATCCTCTAATCAAAATGTTCCCCTTCACCTTGACCTTGCTACTTCTTTCTTTCAGTCAGACCCCTTCTCTGCCCCCCCCCCCCCCGCACAAAAAATGAGCAGTGGACTGGGGTCATTGTTTGAAATGGGGAATGTATTCCAAAATATGAAATTAAAATGAATCTTCTGGGTTTTTATGTGGCTCATGCTTTTGCAGGCCTTGCGCCTTACCCCACCCCCTCCCCCTTCGTTTACACCCTTGATTTAATGAAAAGAAAATACATCGAAATATCGTGATGTATCGGAATATCGCGATGTTTACTGGCGATGTATCGCGATGTTAAAATCTGCAACATCGCCCAGCACTAGTCAGTGTTAGCTTTGTTTTACGTTACACAATTTTCTTTTTTTTAGAACTTTAAAGGGAAATAGGAATTATAGCGGTAGTTTAATGTCTTTGCTTGGCTCGGAAGAATCGAGATCCAGTACTCTGGTTAATTCAACTTTTTTAATTTACAGAGGTGGGCCAAAATACTCTTTTGCTGACTGGGTCAAAGTCAGCCAGTCTGCCCCTGTATATATATATTATTAAAAACATATTAATAGGGAAAAAATTAGAGTACCATAAACCAGAAGCCCAAAGATGCACAAAGCAGCCAAACAAATAAGCCAGGTAAATATAAACATCAATAGAACAATAAACAGACAAGGTTACAACACAGATAAATGACAGAGATGAAGCCAGTACTCTTCAGCAGTGGAAACTTCATCCTATGGTCGAAAGACCAAAAATTTTAATACTAAAACTAAGAATAGGATGTCCAATTCCGCAAAAGTCAACATTCATGAATACATTGGGCAAAAACACCACATGTGAAAAAAGAATGCAGATTTTTGGAATTAGGAACTAAAACTAAGCACTGGGGTTTTGTCTCGGACATTAGAAGCCAAGGCTATCAATAATGTCCCTCCACCGTACCGCCCAGCAAAAATCAAAAGTCTTACCTATGTGTCCAGGTGTAAAAGTAAAATCCGCGTCCATCGGGGTCATTTCCGTGCCAATCGATAAAAATAAAAACAAAATCAAGCCCATAAATATAAAACCCAAATAAATAAGTGTGTCATCCATAAAAACAGTTCCAAAGACATTCCAGGTCGACTGAAAAACTTAATTCACAAAAACATCATAAACTGGAGTCCAAGCATTTGGTTTACTCTAGAAAAAATCATACATGTGACAAGTAAGACAGTTACAGAGAAATGAAGTGTTGGTTAAAGGCAATACTAGAGAAAATATTATTTACGATAAATATTACGTAAATATTTTCTCTAGGAAAAACAAGAACATTGCCGCAAGTAAAGAATTTGAGATATTCACAACGGGTTCGAACCTGCGCTGTTGGGATTCCAGGCCGCTTCGTTATATATATAGAGCAGCGGTTCCCAACCCATGGGGCGCGGCCCACAAGTGTGCCGCGAACAGTGTGCTACTGGGCCGTGGGACACTGGTTGAGAATTGTTAACCAAAACAAATCTTGGGGTGTCAATTTCCGTTCTTTGCGAAAATTCACCTTTTAGATGTACCGTCATTCAAAAGCTCACTCTGGCTCATCATAGCCAATAAGGAACTTTGAGATTAAGATTTTTCATATTTCTGAGGAACTTTCCCCTTCAGAATCAGAAACTTCTCTAAAGAAAATTGCCAAAGAAACTAGAATTAGCTTCAAGCTTCTAGTTAAAAAATGGTCCTCCTTCGCAGAACTGGCATTACTAACTAGTGAATAGAGTCACTTGAGGGGCTCTTCGACTATCTACCTATTTGAATGAGACTTTTCATTGCAGTTTTTTTTTTTTTAAGTTTGAAATGCTTTGAATTTTGCGGGTTATTTGAGACTAAAACTCTCCAGTTTCACTCCAGATATCAACTCCTTCGTAAAGGAAAAAGCAGCGTCAAAAATCAGACGGAGCTTTAACTTTGATGACTTGTTTTTGAGTTTTCTTACAGCTATGCCAGCTAAGTGAATACACAATAAAGTTATTTTCTTAAAAAATTATTTTGCAAATTGTTCTTATACTGTGTATCTATATCAGTGGTGCAGCATGAACGGAGAAGGGGATTAACCTCTCCAGAACTCTTGTTTTTACCAATTTCAATCCTAACACAGTATATTATTTGCATTTAAGAACAGTTATGAGCAGATACCACCCCCTAACCTCTCCAGAAAATAAATTTTGGCTGGAAACGTCTTTAGTGGGCCTCAATGGTGTTTTCCCACAAAACTGGTGGGCCGCACAACTAAAAAGGTTGGGAACCGCTGATATAGAGTTATGAGCTTTGGGATATAATTCAGATTCGTTACATTGCAAAGCTCATAAACGTTAATGTACTGATAAATGAATACCTTGTAATCCTTGAACAAAACCTCTGCAATATTTTTGGCAATTTATACTACTGTGATGTTGGTTTGCTCATCAATTGTTTTCCTCTAAAGGTTAACCTATATCATTATAATTCCCATATGTAATTAACTAAAGCGCAATTTTCATTCATTAGGAAACTCAACGTTTAATGGCTGAACCAGTCCCAGGAAATTAGTGCGATACCGGATGAAAGCAATGCTAGATATTTTCATGTTGTTGTTGCAGGACCAGAAGAGGTATATAATTGTCAAATTTTTGAAAAAGTGTCTTCTTGTTTTTTGCTATTTTTTGTACATTTCATTTTCTTTTTAGTAGAACATTGATATTTGTGCCTGTTGCAAAATATAGTGAAGAATAACTTGTGAGTTATAAAACCCCACTGCACGCTTTTTGGAAGCAGAATATATATTATTATTTTAAAGTCCTTAAATCTTGTTTTGTACAGTTTTTATAAATTTAAAATGACCCAAAGGCGAATAATTTTTCATCTCAAATTTTATGCCTGCATTCATGGTAATTTTGTTCTTCTAGTTCCTTTGCCTTTTTTTTTATTAATGCTATATACCAGGGGCTCTCAAACGTTTTTGATTCATGTCACTCTTTGAAGATTTAGAATTTCTCACTGCACCCTAGTCTATCTCTATTATGTAAGCTACTAAGAAGTAGGTATTTTCAAGGATTTTTTCCCACACCAGGGCACAGTTCATGCAACATATGCAGTACCCGGATCATATCCTCCTCCTAAGTACTCCGGTGTTATATTATAAAGACATCCTATCAGAAGAGCAGACAATGGTCCTATTGTACTACTATCTACTTTTCTAGGTTATCAAATCTCGGGAAGAATGGCGGCACATAACAAGATTTTTCTTTTTGAATTCGTCAACTTCATAATTTTTCTTTCAAGAACAGTATGCAATCTTTTTTATTCTAGTTAAATTTCAGAGAACCGTGCAGAAACAAAATTTACTGTAAAATAAGATCAGTTGGTTTTGAAATCACTCTTCTGCAACAACTTTTGCAGCACTGCAGCCTGATAGTTAAAAATAGCTTGTCGATAACGCTTTATTATCATTTAGGATTTTTGATGACGTTGAAAGAGAATTTATACTGTTAAAAATTTCAAGAAATTTTATGGTAAAAAAGTACTGACATCTATGTTGTCAGTACTTTTTACTGTTAAATCCAATTTTACGGTAGGAAAAACAAGAACATTGCCCGCAAGTAAAGAATTTGAGATATTCACAATGGGTTCGAACCTGCGCTGTTGGGATTCCAGGCCGCTTCGCTATCCCCTATACCAAATGGTAAGCAGCAGGTGAGTGGGTTGGTGTATCGCTCTGTAAGTCACATGGTGTACAAATTGGCGTTGCAATCACTTACTTTTTTCCGGTTAAATTTTTCTATACTGCAAACACTTCATTTTGCAGTAATATTTGCCTGAAAAATTTTCTGAATTTTTAAAGTGTAGTGAATTTTTGTTATACTGTATGAAAAAGTGGAGGATTTTTTACTGGTTAACCGGTATTTATTTAGCACACTCATCTTATATATATATATTAATACCACATACACTTTGTGGCATCTCTCACCTTTTCCTAAGGCATCCAGTTTGAAAACCTCTGCTATATACATATGGCTTGAAATTTTTGAGCACTAACAATCAGAACACATTGAGTAAACTGCCGCTAATCGACTATTTAGTGAAATTTTCTATGAGTTCTATTTAGTTTTCCTGATAAAATCACAGGAAAAAATTGAAACTTTTAATATGGATCCATAAATATATCACGATTAATAATAATTAATTATTTTTCTGTTTTATTTACTGTAGTTAAAATTATTTTCAATAATAGTTAAAAAGGAGATTTTGTTTGTAATAGGGAAGTTGCAACCTATTAAATGTTCATATTTTGGCTATTGGATATTGTTAATTGACCCTCAAAAACTAAAAAATTCACCATCGCCGAATTTTAGAACACCGTGGTTGATTTTTAATGAATTTTTAAAAATCCACGCGCAAAAGTGCGCTCTTCTGAAACGTCACGAGCCTACGTCACAGGGCGCGAACGGGCAGCCGTCCGCCGAAGATCCCTTGTTTTCGCTAGGAACATTTTGAGCGCGCCGATATTTTTATTTTTTAGAAATTCAATAATCCTTTTGAACACACTATGGAGGTCGGATTCGTTAAAGCACAATCTAAATAATCTTCCTGAAGTAATACCAATGATGATATTCGAATATTTACGAGAGGATGAGAGGTTTAATGTTCCAGAAACGCGAGTTCGTCTTCGAAGTCGAAAGAAATTCTTCAGTTTCTCCCATCACATGGGAACCGGGTTCGCTAGCGTTTCTCTCCTATCGGAAAGCGCATGACGTCACTTCCTATGCCATTTGACGTCACAACAGCTTGAACTTTAAAAATTAATTTAAAAAAAACTACTTATCGTATCGCAAAAAATTTTTCACCTATGATGTTCATACATGTTACTCTATCACATAAAAATAAAATTGAAAAATCGAAAACTTCCCTATTGGCCACTTTTTCAACACAATAAAAATCAAAATCTATACTATTAAAATCTGACTACAGTGAACGCCTTGTAACTGAATCAGTGGTTTATTGAATCATCCACTTTAATGATTCTAATCCTCCAAAACAGAACATAAACCAAGCTTTAACATTGAAAAACTGCCAGATATTTGAATCAAACAATGCCACTTAAATTATTCAAACATGTGTGACTAACCATTTCCCACAAACACTGGGTGCGTCAGTGCAATCTTATTTTTTTTTGTTTTTGCCTTCTTTTAGTAATATGAGTTTTTTATTTTATTTTATTTTTTTATTTTTTTTTTTTTTTTGTAAATAGTGAAAAGAGGGCAAGGCAGTGTGTTGTAAACTTCTAAGAATAGTTTTCTCAGGATAAATTAAAAAAAAATCAGTGAGACAGAGAAGGACGTGTGAACAAGATGTCTGCTCTCTAGGCTTTGGAGCGTTAACATTGGAGCAACGAGTTGAAAATTTTAAGGACTATAGCTAGTTTTATGACTTCAAAAAAGAATTTCTACATTTAATTATTACCTATTGTTAGCAATCAATAACAGATGCATTTTTTGAAGCACATAAGGTAAAATTTGAGTTCTGTAATTGAGTTTTTACACTGTTATTAAAAAAAATTATTAAAGTAAAATTCTTTAAATACTCAAGGAATGACTATTTTGAGTGAACAGCATGCTTTTAATGAAGCATTATCTTGTTTGACCAAAAAACCTATCACGTTCTCTTAAATTGTATGTAAAATTCCATGCTTAAAAAATATGTACACATTTTTACTTTATTGAATCGAAATTGTTTTAGACAAACGTGATTGAAATAAATGGCAGTCATATCTATATACAGGGTGTTTCAGTTAAACATTTCAGAACTTCTCAGAGGGGTAAGGAGCATCCTGATGGCTCAAAATCGTATGGCAATGTGGATTCGTAAATGCCTTCCTCAAGCTGTAATGGGAATAAAGAAGCATCATAAAGAAAGAAACCGTTAAGCAAAAAATCTTCATTTAAAGCAGCAAAAGGTACGTGGGTCAAAGTAAGTGTTTGAGGTTTTTTCCTCCAACTTCAATGCCACCTCACATCTTCGGCGCATGGGACTCCAAACAGTCTTGAATACTCGCAGCATATCAAAAACTTCTCGGGGTTTGAAATCATTTCCGATCCCTCATTCCCATATGATTTCGAGTAGTCAGGATGCATCCTACCCCTCCTTAGAAGTTCTGAAACATTTAACTAAAACACCATATATATATATATATATATATATATAGGTATATATATATATGTGCAAGTAAGTGTGTCTGTCTAAAGGTTACTTCTAATAGGGAAGTTGCAACCTATTAAATGTTCATATTTTGGCTATTGGATATTGTTAATTGACCCTCAAAACTAAAAAATTCACCATCGCCGAATTTTAAAACACCGTGGTTGATTTTTTAATGAATTTTTTAAGATCCACGCGCACAAGTGCGTGCTTCTGAAACATCACGAGCCTACGTCACAGGGCGCGAATGGGCAGCCTTCCGCCGAAGATCCCTTGTTTTTGCTAGAAACATTTTGAGCACGCTGATATTTTTATTTTTTAGAAATTCAATAATCCTTTTGAACACACTATGGAGATCGGATTCGTTAAAGCACAATCTAAATAATCTTCCTCATGTAACATCAATGATGATATTCGAATATTTCCGAGAGGATGAGAGCTTTAATGTTCCAGAAACGCGAGGAGATAAGTCTTTTACATTTCGTCTTCGAAGTCGAATGCGTGACCTTCGGCTTCTCCCCTATCGGAAGAGCGCATGACGTCACTTCCTATGCCATTTGACGTCACAAGCGCTTGAACTTTAAAAATTAATTTAAAAAAAACCACTTATCGTATCGCAAAAAAATTTTTTTCACCTATGATGTTCATACAAGTTACTCTATCATATAAAAATAAAATTGAAAAATCGAAAACTTCCCTATTGTCTGGCGGGTGGATGACATCATCACACAAGACCTTGATAATGGACATGGGTCAGCATTCACTTACCACAAGTTCTGATTTTACTCATTTCTTTTGCTTACATTTTTTTTTCCTGAACTGACAAAAATGGTTGATTTAACAGTTTTCCTTATCTTTTGTTTTGGAGGAAATTCACACCCACACAGTTGATGTTCTTGCCAAGTTCAGTACATTTTTTTGCAGTGGGGAAAATCAATTGGGGAAATCTTTTGGTTCTCAATTTTTCTTCTTAAAACTTGTTAAACATGGGAAGGTGATTAATATATTTTCCATGAAACTAATTTTTATTAACAAAGTATTAAATTTAATATTTAATTATCTAGTTTTAGCAAACTTTGACTTTATTTCATTGTTATTCATTGTTTGTCATGGTCTGTGTAAGTAATTGATAGGTGCAAATTCGATGCTGCATAGTGAGACAGCTCATTATTTATGCTGTTGAATGAATGAAAGCAGTGAAGTTGTGCTTTTATTCATTTAACAACCAATGTACTTTTTATTTTGTGTAATGTGAAAGTATTATGAGAAAGTACAATATAACACACATTTTATGTCAGATAGCTTCAACATTAAGGGGACATCACACGAGAGAAATTCCAGGACATCGCAACCACAATAGTAACTGTCAACGCTATCTGGAACTGGTGTTTCGGACGGGAAATTGCCTGTAGGGTTGCTGCCCATTTGACGGTTGCTAGAGTTGCTCACAACCGGGGCTACCATTTTCTAGTCTATATCCATGTGCATTCGCTTGTTCATCGCTTTTCGACAATGCCGCATTTGGTAATCACTCTGCATCTCTTTAATTTCTGCAGTTGTGGATGAAATTAGTAAACAAATACTTAATGCTCGCTCTTGCAGCTTTAATTGTATGTGGAATTGTGAAAAGATGGAAAGGGAAATGATCAAGGCAATGATTTTAGAGATAGAGCATTAATTATTATTACATGCAGTTTCTAAAGCTCCTGTCTTAACATTAATTTGTAGAACTTATGGTGAAATTTTCAGAAACACATAATAAATTTTATTACTTTTAATTGAATGTTTCATTTAAAGTGTGATTAAGCTTGTTACATTTAAAGAAGACATACAGAATATATGACTTCTCTAGTCTTATTTTCCCCCCATAACTACTAAATAAAATCTTAATTTTAGATAGGAATTATTAGTCACTTATTGACAGGTTAGAAGTTTTGATTCTAACAAATTATACCCTAATTCATAGCTAAAAACAAACATGAAAAATTCCAAAAAAAAAAAAAAAGAAAAAGCCAGCAAACTGATCAATAGGTCTTTTATAATTATTTTTTTCAACTTCGAGTTCATAAATATATTGGAGATGTGCTAACACTTTAACCTATACAAATATAACGCCACTAGATACATATTGCACACAGGAAAATGTGTGGCCGAGTTTTTTCAAATAATTCGAGACATTTAAAAATAAAATGACGTTTTGAAAAAATGTGAAAAAAACTATGAAGCACAAAAATGTCAGCATTATTTAATGTACAATTTTGAAACTTTTTAAAATCATTCTTTTAGTCGATTAAATAAAATCATTAAAATTTCAGTTAAATGTGCTATGCGTAAATAACTGGGATTGCAGACTGAACTCTCATAATTTCAGCTGCAAAACTGTTTAACTCAATCAGAACCTTACCTTGTAAGGTTAAAAAGTTGAGAAAATTAAAACTTTTCATATTTTTCTAGATTTCTATTGTACAATAGATGGTTTCCCTACATGCTACTATACACCATTCTGTATAGTATTATGGAAAATTAATTTTATTATACAAAATAAATATAATAAATACCAATATCAAAGTAATAAATTAAAAAAAAAAACTATAGGGGAATGTGGGGCAAAGTGAAATAGTTAAGGTAACTTGCTTTTTTCAAAATGAACAAATTAGAAATTCATTCTGAAAATTACAGTACAGAAAGGAAGGACAATGTGTTTTGCCATAAAACTCGCATTGAATAAGTATTTTTTATTTTTGCCAGTAAGTTTGTGCCTCAAAAAAAAAAAAAAAAAAATGGTAATTTTTCATTTTTTTTTTCATGGGGAAAAGTGAAAAATTAAACATTTTTCTAATGAAAGTTTTTTAATTCTTTTATTAAAGATATTTTTTGTCAAATAAGTGTGTAAACAAAAGAATGAATACGTGAAAAGAAAATGAAGGAATAAACGAAAATAAGTTAATGAGTGAATAAAATAGCGAATTATTAAGAAAATAAGTCAATAAATGAATGAATAAGAGAAGTATTGTAAAAGGAATGTAAATGAACTAATTAATAATTAAATACGTAAGTGATTTGATCAAAGACCGAATATGATATGAACTATTTCACTTTGCCCCGCATGGACATGCTTAATTATACAAGCATTTATAATACTAACAAGCTTAATAATAAGCAAATAAACACTGCACTGAATATTAGTAATCAATTTTTCAGAGGGATTTTTTTTTCTTGACTGGAATAAACTACACATGTTAATACACAGTTAAAATATTACTTGATAGGTGGCGCTAAAGGTAGAGTAAATATTTCACCATTTCACTTTGCCTCACATTCCCCTACATTTTAAGTATTTTTAAATGGTAAATACTGCATCTACCCATCAGTTTGAATTAAAAAAAAAAAAGTACAACTTCAATGCTATGATTTGTAAAATGAATTTTCATCAATTCGGAAACGTCTGTTGCAGCGTGGGCTGCGCGCAAGGATTCCTTTATACAGGATTCCTCTCATGCAAAACCATCGCCACCTGCGGCTGCAATGGGCTAATGTGCATAGGATCTGGCATGCTGATTGGTAGCAGGTCGTCTTTTCTGACGAATCCCGCTTCAATTTGTGGCACCATGATGGTCGAATTTCTTGTCGGGCACTATGCCAGTGAACAGCACATTCCGAAGTGCATTATCGAACACCTCAGTGGACGAATACCCGGAATTATGGTTTGGGGTGCCATAGCATATCATGGACGATCACAATTGCTATGAATTGTGGGCAATTTGAACAGTACCCGATACATAAACGAAGTTTTACAGCCCTAAGCTATTCCTTTCCTGCAAGAATTGCCAGGGGCTGTATTCCAGCAGGATAATGCCCGTCCACATGTCGCCAGGACTGTCAAATCCTTCCTTGATTCACAGCAAGTACAGCTTCTTACTTGGCCTGTATATTCCCTGGATATGTCACCGATTGAACATGTGTGGGATTTCGTTGGGCGGCGTCTCGCTCGTGATCCTCGTCCTGTTGCTTCGACAGACAAACTTTGGTTTGCATACAAACAATATAGAATACTCTTTCACAGGCAGGTGTTCAAACTTTGTTTCACTACATGCCGAGTCGTGTAGCAGCTCTTATTGCGGCACATGGTGGTAACACAATATACTAATTTCTATCTCTATTTATTGTTTGGTTTGAAAATGTAATCATTGATTTGTACCATTACCACTCAACTGTGTATTAAATTTCATTCAACTATGATGCTTCCTTCATGGTGTTGCAATTTTCACAAACAGGAGTATAATATGATCTTTTTATGCATCTACATTCATCACACAAAGATACTTTTCCCCATTTCTTAACCACCAGACTAGTTGCCCTCAATGAAGTTTTAAAGAAAGTGTGCATAATTTTACACACTAAAAAAAAAGTGTTATAGCAAATTGCACAAAATGCCAATTCAGTGAAATCAAAGAGCAGCACAAAATTAATTTCATTCCCCAGTAAGCAAAATATATTGCCTTTATATTGAATAAAGGTTGTAAGTCAGGAAAAATAATCTTGCATTAGTGCTGCCTCAGTATTGTTATGTTACTCCATTTATGCTGCCAGCAGGCTGCCACAATATTGACTGACAAGGTGTATGCAGCATAAAATCAGCAAAATATCAAGGATAGCAGCATTTGTTATGCTGCATACATATTGATATGACAGGATAATCAAGATATTGTCATGACAGCATGAATCTAGTCTCTAGGCAAGATGATCTTGCTTTTGTAATCTTGCATACGTATTGATATGACAGGAAAATATCAAGTTGTTGTCATGACAGTGAAATCAAGCTGTAGGCAAGATGATCTTGTTTTTGCAATCTTGCATACATATTGATATGACAGGAAAATATCAGGATACATTGACATGACAGTATGAAATTATTATGTTTGCAAGATGTTTTACCTAATTATTCATTTGTATTATTTTCACTTTAGACCAAGAATTAAATTTCATTCTTTAATTATTTCTGTTATTCTTCAAGACTGATTAGTTTTCTAGCCTAAGAATATTTTCTTAAAGCTGATATCTGATTGGAAATTCATATAAAGATATTAATAGTACTCGCTATTTAATTTAAAAAATGAACATTTCTTCGTTTTGTGTAATACTCCACTTATTTTTTAAATTCATGCTTCTAATTGTATTATAAAGACATAAAATGCCTAATTAGGAATAATTGAGGGAATTTTTAAAACACATTAAAGAGTAAAGATAGCAATAAATAGATAAATAAAGTAAAGTCTATTTCCGAGTAGATGTCAGATGATTGAAAATATCGCCTGGAAAAAACAAGAATTTATCTTTAAGAATAACATGAATAATCATTAAACAAAATTATTCTTGCTCTTGAGAGTGAAACGTTAATACGAAATTCTGGGCGGCATGTCCTTTCTTTCAAAGTCAGCAACGAAAAACTTTTTTCGCCGGAAATTTCTGTCGTTGATCGCACATTGTCTGGGATATAGCTTGTCCAGTACTATATTAATAAACAAATGCAGTTCTCAGTCATTCATAAATTATTCCAAAAACAATAATGTTCCTCACTAAAAACTAAGCAACCAATTTTTTGCAAAGCCTAAAATTTGCATTGCCACGTGCGGCATGAAGCAGAGCTCAAACAACTGTGTCGAACGTCAAAGAAGTAAGATAAAAGCATAGACCAGCATTAACAAGGAACACTGGGTACAATGAACTCCATTCATGCACAACTATGAACAAAGTTCCACCTGTTCTAATGTGTACTAATTACCCTGACAGCAACAGCATGAAATCAGTATCATCTTGATGGCATCAGCATAGATGCAATGCTGATATTGTAAGGTAATATCAATATTGCTATTTTAAGATTAATGCAAAGTTGCATACGTGTTGCTATTGCAATATAGCTTTTTAATCTTTTATGCAACCTTCATGCAGTATGAAACACGTCAATATTGACGCTGTCAGTATACTATCAAGATCTGTCAAGGTTGATGCAAGAAAGTTTGCTAGTAGGGTCAGTTCCAATGTTTAATATTTATTTCAGTTCTGACAATAATTAGGAAAATAATGGTGTTTGTGGTATTTGGTTTTCTTAGATCAAGAAAGATATTCTTTATTGGAAAGAGCTCAAAGAGAAGCGCTACTAAGCTAGTATGTGGACTTTCTAATTTAGATTATGATGCCAGACAAAAATCATAATACGTTTAGTGTGGAGCAAAGGAGAGTCATGATTCATTTGTTTAAATCTATCAAAATGAAAGTTGTTAATTGGTTAAATTTTGCTTCTTAAAAGAGGATGAGGGATCATTGTTTTAAGCTATTCAAATCTTAGGCTAACCTGGAAATTAGGAGAAATTACTTTAGTAGGGTTGTGAGCACTTGGGACAGCTTACTCGAAGAGGCTGTAATGAGTAAGGCCCTTACTTATACAGTCTCTGTGGGGAAGCTGTAAGAGGGTCATTGATCTTTATTGGGGTTTAATAAACTGACTAGAACCAGCCTAGATGGGCCCAGAGCATGTTGCTGGTCGTCGCATTTGTTTTTGCATTGTATTTGTATAAATTTTTTCCAGCCAAAAATATTCGGAGCTTATATGGAAAGAAGTTATTAGAAGATATTATTTCTCAGATCTTTCAAAAAAAAAGCTATTTCATTACTCAGTAACTGTACATCAACATTTTAATAAAATTCAGATATCAAATTCAACAAGAAGATAAGAATGAACTACACAAACTCATATAGTTATCCATTTGGCTATTTTTCAGATGTTTCTGCACACTTCATTTAAGTTGCGGCATTTTTCCTTGTAATCTGATGTTATAAAAATTTTCTTTAACTCAAATGAAATTGGCTATTGTCAGTAAAACTGTCAGAACTTAAGGTTATAGTTTTGATGGTTTTTGTTTGTATCATTTGACTCAGTCGCATTTGTTTCACTGCTAGAACAGTTCAGTGCTGAATAATTGTTTGTCCTTATACATATTTATCATTAAAAATCTAAGACTTTTTTTTAATTAAATACTCAAACAATTTTGTCAATATAATTTGTTATAAAAATGTTATGTGTCATACTTTGATTTCATTAAAAGCAACATACATAGCATTTAAATAGGGAAGTTTTCGATTTTTCAATTTTATTTTTATATGATAGAGTAACATGTATGAACATCATAGGTGAAAAAATTTTTGCGATACGATAAGTAGTTTTTTTTAAATTAATTTTTAAAGTTCAAGCGCCTGTGACGTCAGATGGCATAGGAAGTGACGTCCGAGGAGAGAAACGCTAGCGAACCGGTTCCCATGTCATGGGAGAAATCGAAGAACGTGCATTCGACTTCGAAGATGAAACGTAAAAGGCTTATCTCCTCGCGTTTCTGGAACATTAAACCTCTCATCCTCTCGGAAATATTCGAATATCACCATTGATATTATTTGAGGAAGATTATTTGGATTGTGCTTTAACGAATCCGGCCTCCATAGTGTGTTCAAAAGGATTATTGAATTTCTAAAAAATAAAAATATCAGCGCGCTCAAAATGTCCCTAGCGAAAACAAGGGATCTTCGGCGGAAGGCTGCCCATTCGCGCCCTGTGACGTAGGCTCGTGACGTTTCAGAAGAGCGCACTTTTGCGCGTGGATTTTTAAAAATTCATTAAAAATCAACCACGGTGTTTTAAAATTCGGCGATGGTGAATTTTTTAGTTTTGAGGGTCAATTAACAAATATGCAATAGCCAAAATATGAACATTTAATAGGTTGCAACTTCCCTATTGTAAGAACTTTTTTTTTGAATTATTTTCTAATGTTTAATACTTTTCTGGTATGAGATAGAAAGTTATATTTAAAAAAAAGTATATATATATATATATATATTTATTTATTTATTTCTCTTTATTTCTCTTATGATAAGTTAAGCTACTTTTTGTTCTAGTCACCATTTGAAGGAGGAGTTTTCAAATTGGAATTATTTTTACCTGAAGAATATCCTATGTCAGCACCAAAAGTTCGTTTTATGACAAAAATTTACCATCCTAATATAGATAAATTAGGTCGAATATGCTTAGATATATTGAAAGGTAAATTTCAAACTTTTTGTTTAGCATTTTTAACCATATTTTGTGTTAATAAATGTTTTTATGTACATATAGAAATTAAATAGTATTCTCAGTTCTTTATTTCATATGTATATTTGTTATTCTCATTTGTATGTATGGTACTTTAGGTAATTGCCAGCAGTTGACAATTTCAAACATTCTACTTGTTTTTTTCCTTGCAATGTTTCTGTTTTTAATAGATATTTTTTTCAAGATAGAAATAAAATCTGCAACCCTGCACTTATTTAGGATGCATCTCTTAAAAGAAAAACATAAAAATTTTGCTGAAGATTGTTTAGCTTTAAAAAGCATCTGATGGGGTGATATAGTGATAATTGAATACAGTCAACCCTCTTTTATCACGGTTAATCTATTCTAGTCTCAACTGCGATAAGTGAATTTCTGAGAAGTAGGATTTTGTCCTATTAGGAACAAGATGGATCAATTGAAGAGCATAATTATAGATGAGAAGTTGGATGTAATTTGAGTTACTGAGACATAGGCTACCGAAAGTGATGCAGATTTGTTATGTATTGATGGGTATGATGTATTTAGACAATATGGATTGCAAAGAAGAGGTGATGGGATTTTATTTTACTTAAGGGACACTAACTTGCAATGAAGTGGTCTTAAATGATAGATTGAATGATATTGATATGATTTGACTGGAGTTAGGAGCAATAAGGACAAAAAAATGCTGGGAGCAATTGATAGGCCACCTTATTTAAACGAAGAAGAATATAAGATGTAAAATGGTTTTAGTAACGTGTCCAATAATGGATCAGTCGTCATAATGGGGGATTTCAAAGTAATTGGTTGTTTCTTAGATCAAGTTGTAACTCAGGGAACTCTGTGAGATGTGACGACATGAGGAGGTCTGTTTAGGACTTGTGTGTAGGGGACTTAATCTTGTCAGGAAATGCAATAAATTTGTGGTACAGAATCTTCCCTTTCTGAAACTGTACTGCAAACTGGACAGCAGACCATTATTTTCTCAAAGCTTCAAAAATATTACAAACTGCCCAAGTTAGACTCACAGGTCTGTAGTTAACTTCCTGGCTTTGACTTTTTCTTAACCCTAGCGTCAACGAGCAAACTTTTCCCTTACTATCAATAACCGGGTACCCGGGTACTCATTTCAAATTTCGAAGATTTAGAGCAGGAAAATATTTTTTTTCCTGACACCTCTTTTATTCAATTGGAACATTTTCTTCCACCCTCATCTTGGGTAATGTGTGTATCCTGTTTTTAACAAAAAACGAAATGGCTTATTGTTTTTCCAGCGTTTTATGTTTACGTTTCACGCTAAATGGTCTGTTAGAAAAAATGTGTTTCTCCATTTTTTTGTAATACTGGATGTATTAGGTTTTACGCAATGGTATTTCATAGTGAATTCGTAGTATTTTATTTATTTTTACCAGTGATGTTCAACTTATGACTCGAGGATTACATAGGGGCCCAGGAAGCTCATTCATCTGGCCAGTTGCATCAAAAAATATTGTTTGTGTGTGTAATTTTTATCCTCACTATCATTTTCTCAACCTTTGCCGTCATGCGGTCTGACATTTATAGGCATACTAAAAAAAAGAAAAAAAAAGACATCATACATTCCTACTGAAATATTATTGTCCAAATATCGAGAGACACAAAGTTTCTAATTTGGTATCACTGACGATGTAACAATATGTTTGTACATCAACACGAAAAAAAAGCTGTAATATTGTTTTCAACTTCACATCATAACAAAAGCAACTCTGGAGCACCAAAAGTCACATCTATTTTGTTTTATAACAAAACAAAATCTGGTGTTGACACGATTGATCAAATGTTTCGATAATTTCGAAGCATTTGATGGAATGGTGATAAACAATGGGTGTAGTGCCCTCTGAAATATAAAAATACATTGATCCATATTATGAGTATACTTTATTTCATTTAAAATCTTGATTATTTATGTAAATGTGATTTGAATAAATGTTAATAATACGGAAAGTTTCTTTGCACATAAGATCTGTAGTGCGACTCGTTTGTAATATACAATGTTTTCAAGTGTTAATTTTAATTTTTTTACAGTGTGAAAATTTTTTTGGGAATGGGAAGTGAGTCTTTGGTTTTACACCAAGAAAATAAGTGAAAAAACTAAAATATGAACTTGTATCAAAAAAAAAAAAAAAAATTGTGAATATTTTCTGGATTTTTTTTGGAGGGGGGGGGGGGCTGGTGGTACTCTCTTGAGTGTCACAACTTGCTACAAATGTTCATGCTTTTACATTATACACTCTCTTACCCTTCAGAAGAATATTAATGGTGAATACGATACTATTTTCCCTATCAAATACAAATAATTGTTATGTAACTGTTGAAAACTGAATCAAATTAGTAGGTATGATATCAAAGGGGGGGGGAGGAGTGGGGGAAATTGGTGGTCATATTTTGATTCAAGGACTCATTTTACATGAGAACCATCAAAATGGTGTCAGAAGCATTTTCAAGGGGTATTTTCTGATGTGCAGTGTAATGGGAACCTGGGTACACTTGGTTATTGAATATAAGTATAATATTTTTAAATGCTAAAAAACTCTCCCCAAAATTACTTCTGAATACACGATTACAACTTTCTTTAGTTCAGATTCATGTAAATAACAAGGATTTAAAGCAATTTTACCAAGACCTTGGGTAAAAATTATGATAAAAGTCGCAAAAAGGTACCCAGTCATTGACGCTAAGGTTAAAGAGTAGCATAATGTTTGCCAGCATCCAGTCTTCTGGCACTATCCCCGAGCTATACAAAGCATTGAAAATTTTTAGGGATAACATCTACTAATCTGTCTGCAAGCTCCTCTAAGATTTTGAATAAATATCAGCTCCTGGAGCCTTAGCTGCTTAAATTGTTTCAAAAACTCTAATACATCCTCCGTAGAAAACACAAATTCCTCAATCTTGCCTTTGATTCATATCAGCTGATGAGAAACAGTTTCTGTTTAAAACACTTTAAAAAAACCCTTAAAAATGTGCAAAGCAGCAATTAATGAAGTAAAGTACAATAAGTGATGGTAAATTAATAAAAGAACTAGCAAAAAGAATAGAAAAAGTTGAAAAGTGGGAAATTTAAAAAAATGCCAAATAAAAGGAAAAAGATGCTTTGAGATTAATCTTTCAGCATTGGAAGTCTCAAGGTAACAAGTACCATATCTACAAAGCTACACTAAATATGTAATAAGGACAATGCACTGAAAAATCCAGAAAATGTAAACATTGAAAAGTCTGCTAAATTTTTGAAATTAAAAAGAAAAGAAAGTGTTAAATGTATATATATCCAATGCTTGAAGAAAAAGAAATTTACTGCACTGCAGAGCCAATAGAAAAGTGCAAATTTTTTTTTAGTAGATATTGCAATATTTAAGATAGATATGAAGGGCTGCGGGGAAGAACTATCAAAGTCCATTTTTCTAAAAAAAACTCTGGTTAACCTGTAGGAACACGTAGATTATGACAGATAGTCAAGAGAAATGTTATTCGGGCAAGAATCATCATAGTGAGTTTTAACAGGGAAGAATGAGGCTAACTTGGAAATGATTCAAGATTTCAGGCTCAAAAACATAATGAGGAAAATTTGAGCATGGTGGACTATGATCATTCTTCCCCATGGCCCTTCATATGTGAACTCAGCTATTCTTAGCCTTTAACAATTCCCAATTTAATGAATTCTTCAATTTAATGATACATTGTACTGGTCCAGATTTGACCGTATTAAATGTCTATACTGCTCAATTTAATGATGACTTTTTCCGTGTCCTTGACAATTGTTAAATTGAGATTAGCCTGTAATCATATTAATATGTACATCAAACTTGATCCACAAAACTAGACAAGTGAAGGATAGATAAAGAATATTTTCATGGGGGATGTATTTGATGAACATGAATAGTTTTACACACATGCAAAACTTATGCTTTTTTCTCAGTTTGTTGGTTTTTATTTTTTAATAGTTCTTTTTTTTTCACCAGATTTTATAATTTCACAAATCAAGATGAGAGAAAGAGGAAAATACAAGAAGTATTTTCTTAAGATAATGACTGTATGCATATGGACTTCACTAATTATTATTTTTTTAAACTTTGTTATATTGTTTTTGAATTATAATAATTCAGTCTAAAATAAATCTGTTTTATTTTATTTACATTTTCCTCATGTTAAACTAGACCTTCTGGTTGTTGATTACAGAAAAGGCATAAGTCAAAACTAAAAAAATAACAATTATTAATTTCAGTGGCAAAATAAAACACAATTTAAGGTGCGGTAGTGATCCTACTAAGGCTGGTTTAGATACAAAATTTCTTGCATAATTTCTTTCACTTGCGAATGAAATAAACACTTTTTATTAAATCCTGAAAAGCTTCATTCGTGGGACTTATGCCCTTTCTGAATTTATTGATTCACTTATAAAATGGTTCAAAAGTGAAAGAAAACTTTAATCGATCTAGCATAAAGATACTTTATTTATCTGTATTTATATTTATAACAAACACAATAATGGTTCGCCAAATTGTTTTTGCAAGTCTGCTGTGCTTATTAGTTTAATTTCCCTGTATATTTTTTTTAATTGATTTTTTTCGGTTAATGTTTGTATGAATGTGGCATTTTAAAGTTTCATAATTCTTAGATAAATGGAGTCCAGCACTACAAATTAGAACTGTGCTGCTTTCTATTCAAGCTTTACTTAGTGCACCAAATCCAGATGACCCATTAGCAAATGATGTTGCTGAACAATGGAAAATAAATGAAGCTGAAGCTATCAAAACAGGTAGTTTTGTCTTGTAACCTTTTGCTTATGGTGGTTCATATGCTTTGCCACTGGCAGAAAAATATTGCTTTCAGCATGATTTTGATAGAAATACTGGATTCCGTATTTGTGACTGATTTTAAAATTTTTGAGTTGAAGGAAATCAGCAAGAAATATTAAAATAAGCTTGATTAACCCCCTGATGGTCCTGGGTCAGGTGTAACATGTGTGAAATTCTTCACCATGAAATTTTTTTTCGAGTAACTTGCAATGTAAATGAAGTGCCTTACCTTCTATCAATGCCTAGTATGCTACCGCCCTGTGCCTCTGACTATTTGACAGCGTACATTTAGCATAAGAAAAATAAGTAAAATGCTTTTGAAACATGCTCACTAGGGTGTGATAAGATATTCAAAACCATCAATGAGTTAAACATTTCGTGTCTTCAGGGCAGCAGAAAGCCAGGGCAGGCTGATAGTCAGTTGTTACTGCCCCTCCCCTCCAACAAAAAGAAAAGAAAGAAAAAGAAGAAAGGAAAAGAAAAAGAAGAAAGGAAAACGCGGGAAAATAAAAAAAATCAAATTCTAGAAAACAAACTCTATTTTAAGTACCACAACATTCTATACCAAAAGATTAAATTGAACAAACAATCATAACTTTAATTCAGAAATACTACTTGCTAATTAATTTAAAAAGAAAAAAGTATGACACAAAAATGAATACATCAAAACCAAACTTTCATACATCGAAACTAGGCATATTCACAATGTTGAACTTAATTCGAAGCAACCTTCCTTCCCTTTTTGATTTGTGAAATGATTTATACTTCATCAAAGTTTTTTGAAAGCTTGTTCTCTAGTGCTAAAACTCCAAGAGGTTGCATTGTACTTTAGGAGCCCGATTTGTCTATAAATCTTTAAATAAGAGTGCTTCATAAACAGGTAGTATTTTATCAATAATTAATCTTGGTTATCATGTAAGGTGAAAAACTAAACCAACTTAGTTTTGAAATGAAATTTATTTTTACAATGCTATATCTAATGTCTGAAGACAATCCTTTGAAGAATCTTTGATCTTGTTTTCTTTTTTTCATGATCAAAGTTCTGAAAAGTTCATTTTAAAAACTATTGCAGTTTTTCTAGAGTGATCAGGGGGATCGGTAAAAATATGTTGAGGCGGGCTTCAAGAGTGTAAATATGCCACTGAAATCAGTAATACAATTCGCAATTTTCAATTCAACAACCTCTCATGTTTTCTGATGATCGTTCTTTTGATGGAGGGAGGAGAATCTATTATAAATATTATATACAAAAGGTTGCATGCACGGAAAGATCAACGTTTATTTCGCCACTCACTTTTACCCTCCCAATCATTAGTGCATACAGAACATTTGTGTGCTTGTTTGCAAAGACTCAGGCTGAAAGAAAATTTTATTCTTTATATGTTTTGGCTTATTCTGAGTTTATTTTTTCGTTTCCCCCCCTTTTTTTCTTTCCATTTTTCTTTATTTCTTTTTCTTTCTTTCTTTTTTTTTCCTTCAATGTTGCCGGGCCCCTAGTTTCCAGGGTTGTCCTTATTTGTCCACCCCAGAAAAAATCACCCTAGACAAAATATCATTTTGTCCATTTTGTCAGTAAACTGAAAGTACTTACTTAAAAATTCAAAGTTTGAAAATAACAAATAAATATATAGATTCTTCCCATTCAAGTAATATTGTAATATAAAAATATCTAACATAAATATGCATATAAACAATTAATTGTAAGATATTTTAGAGTGAAAATGAAATAAGTAAGATCAATTGAAGGTTATGCAAATGTGTATATAATACAAATAAATATTAATAAGTTATAATGCATGTAATAGCATGTATGAAAACAAGCACATCCGCAGTAAATTTTAAGATATTTGCCTGTGACATGGGAGGTTTATAATAAATGTATTAATAAAATTAAAATGTAGAAATTATAAGTTTTAAAAGGTTAACACTCTCAAAACATTAGAAACCATAAATAAAAAAAAAATAAAAACAAAAAATAAAAAAAAAAATAAAAGAAAAAAAAAACTAATTGATATTAATAAAGAAAATGTTACCATGAAATAAAATTTGTTCTTGTAATACAAATACAAAAATCAGCAACAGGCTCTGAGCCCAGCTGAGCTGTTCCTAGTTAATTTATTAATCCCTAATGAAGGTTAAGTACCCTTTTAAAGCTATTTAGCCCCTTGCTTGTTATTGCCTCTTTCAGTAAGCTGCTCTTAGTGCTCACAACCATACTAAAGTAATAGTTTTTTCCTAACTTGTATGGAATTAACATATCCATAAAAACATGCAGTGTACAAATACTTTACGGGGGGGGGGGGAATACAGCCATGCATAACAGCCACACTGAAATTTTAATAGGATGTTCAATGTGCATTGATTGAAAAATATTTAATAATTGTCAAATGCGTCATCAATAAGGTTTTTTATCCTTAGAATTTTAGCTTTCATTAGCAATTACCAATTTGTGTTACCAGTTTGTAGCCTGTTTCTAAGCTTGCTTTGTATCATGTGAATATTTGAGAAAATAAGTTCAGTACTTGCTGATGGAGGCTAATGAAATGAAAAAATTTTTGACATGCAAAATTGGAAATACTTTCTGAATTACTCTGTCTCTTCAGTGATTCCCACCAATCTGCTGGTGCTAGATTATGTTTATAATTGGCTACAAAAAATACAATATGTTGGTTGCTAGAAATGGAGCTGTTTCAATAGAATATGTAACAAGCATCATCAAGAGATTTTTATCAATGTCATTCAGCCAATTCGTTGCTATTTCTTATTGGTCTCTAGTAAGTCTTTCACGCATGTATTTTTGATGCAATGTGAGCTGGGGTGATGCTGTCATCAAATCTTTTCTATAACATCTTGCTATAAATTTTAAGTTTATCAGCTTTCAAAAGTGTTTGAAATTGATTAGATACGTCTACAATAATTGAGGAATTTCTTTGTAGTACATCTTATGAAATACCGACATATTTCAAAAGACAAATTAGAATTTTCACTTATTTATATTACCTAATATTATTAATTATATTCTTTATGTTTGCATCCATTTCATCCTCATGTTTATCAATAATTATCAAGGAAATATTTTTTGTATGTATGTCTCCAAGCATTTAATGTGACTGTTCCATTGAGTTCAATTTCTGTTATTGTAATATGTAATCATGCTCAATAGCTTGTTCACTTTGTTAAATTTTATTACTTTTAAGTTAGTTATAATCTAAAATTAGTTGCACCAATGTGAGATTAACAACTTTTTTGGATTTATTAGATACTAAAGTATACAATCATTATAATTGAATTGAATGATTAATTGACAAGAGCAAATGTATTATAATTATGAACTAATCTTATTACACCATAGCAATAAATCTAAGTATCAAACATATGGAAAATCAGTTGATTTTTATGCTGGCCATTTCGTCGTCGTGCATCTAGATTGACCACCATTTTGGTTTTTCTTAAACCACATGGTGATTGTACCATGGGACAGCCAAACATATTGTACCATAGAGCCATAACAATTATGTCCCAGTAGCTTACCACAAAAAGTGTTTAACTCAGAAAGCGTTTTATTTTCTTTTAACAGTTAGAAATAACTTATCTGATGTTATTCTACTCTTATTAAAACCGTAACTCATTAAGTCACATTTTTGGCATGTCCCCATCCATTTTTCGAATGAACTTAAATTCTTTAAAAATTTTATATCAACATTCTACAAATTCAATTTAAAGTACAAAATTAAGCATACTTAAAGGTGTAAAATAGCATTCTTTAAATAAATTAAATTATTCAAATCATCAACGTACATCATTTTAGACTTTGTCCGCAGGTTTCATGTCATTCTCCTGTCCTAGGAATGAGTTCAATTATTATAGATTAAAAAAAGGAAATTTTGATTTGCTGTGCTACAACACTGTTTATTTTAACCATTTTGTTTGATTCCTTGAGCATTAAGCTCATATGATTTGTCTGCTGTTCTTACTAAAACTTTGAATTTCAAAAATAGGTATGTAACATTTTTGCTGTCATTCTCCGGGTCAAAATTTCTGTGTTAAATAAATATAATCCTGGGCTTTCGCAACAGGCAAATTGTGTGGAAAATGTCATACTCCTGTCTTAAAAAGAGTGTCATACTCCTGTCCTAAAAAAATCACTCTCCTAGCATTATTTCTCAAGCACTGGTAATGCATCTCGTAGAATAGAAGGATTTATTTCCAATACATTTGTTGGAAAATAAGATTGATTGAAAAAAAGAAAGTTGAATTTGGCAAACAATAAATAAAAAATACATCTGTGGAATAATTCTATTTATTTAATATTTCTTTTTTGTTGTTCAAACAAATCGTTCCAAAAGAGATTTATTAGTTAGACATTTGTTTATCTAAATGATGCTCGAATAGGTTAGTAAAGTTGCTATAAATTTCGTTGCTGCTTTAAATTAGGTTGCTGATTCCCTTTTTGTTTTATGTTTGTATTTCCTGAACGGTAAAACAATTCGCAAGTAATAAGATGGTAACTTTTCTTTTTGCAAATTTTATCTTGCTGTGTATGGCTAATTTGAAAGTTTTAATGTAGCAATCGATTTTTTGTTTGTTGAAATGAATATCCGTTATTTGAAGTGTAAGCTATTCAGAGTGAATAATATGGAAAAACCTATGTGGGACTTACACTTGAAGAAATTAGGGGGTGTCCGTTAAGGGAAGTTTTAAATAAATTTTGTTTCGTCATTTAATAGCCATACTTTTTGATTTAGGCTTCTGTTATTTCTTTATTACTATAGTTACATTTTAGATAACCCATGAAAAAATTCAGTATGTAACTCTCCTGGTGCTGCTTGTCAGTCTCTTGGTGTATGAAAGTTTGACCCCCTCTTTTTGGGGTGTAACATAGTTAAAGCGAGTTCCCTCTATTTTTCCCTTAATAAGTTCCAAACAAAGAGTAGGTAAAATGTTTTTCAGACTTTTTTTAGCAGTTTTATTTAAAAAAAAAAATGTGATTGGAAAATGTCAGGTTTTTGGAGAATCACTCATATGCGTGGTTCTTAATAATTAAGATACATTTAGGAACATGGAACAATGTTCTAATCTTATGTAGTCTTTTAAACACATTTAATGTTAGATAGTAATTCATTAATTCATTATTCATGATAAAATTAATTACCATGAAATTTTTTTTTGTTGCTTTTTGGGGCAAAACTATTTCAAGAATATGGCTGTTTTCTCAATCATGAAGACTTTCCCCTAGTACAACAGGATTTGTGTCCCAAGGTACAATAGGAGGGTGTACCTTGGCACTGCTTGGAACTCTTACTTTACTGGCAGTATTTTATTTTCAAACTGTCTGAGTTTCAAAAAATACATTGCATAGAAGTATGTTGGAGTATTTTAATGTGACTTTTAGATTTTAAATTTGGTTCAAATAATTGACGTTAAATATTAAAATATGAAAAATGACCCAAGGTACAACACTCTCCCCTAATCAACTCTTCTGATTTTGGCAGCATGCTCCTGCTTTGCAGCCAATCTCCTTCTTTCCAGCTTTAGTGTGTTTTTCCTGATGTTTTTATTACCTGGGTTAAACCTATTTTCTTTTAATTTAACTTTAAGTTTTGAAATTTCAGTTAAACATTTTTCAACCTATTTTATTGCTACCGCATCGTTTGGTATGGATTGATGAAATTGGAGTCCTTGTACCCTTCTCTCAGTCACCCATCCATCAAACTTTGTAATTGGGATAGATTTTGCTTCAAGTTATGCTTTGAAAGTAATAGCAAACTCAGTTGATTAAGAGAAATTACACATACTCAAAGCCTTTGCACTTTTTAAAATTTTACTTTAATTTATTCTTTTTTTAACTGTTCATTTTTTTCTGCGGTTACTTATTTTTGGGAGAGCATAAAATTTTAAACAAATGAGCTCTTTATTGTTAAGTTTTGTCATTTTGTTTTCAATTTGAAATATTTTCATCAAATCTAAAGCTTTTGTCATGTTTTAACTTGATTTTGATGTCTACTAAAGTTTGAATGAGAGTAAAAATGCATGCTGCTTGAGAAAATCAGAAAAGAGGTAGAAGATAGAATTAAAGCAACTGGTGCCAAAATCAAATTTCATTGACCTCCTTTTGGCTCAAAATTGTTTGACGAGAAAAAAAAAACAATCAGTGGTTGCAATGAAAAAAAAAAGACTGAAATCTAAAGGTACAAGAAACATCTGCTGTACTACTGCAGCTGACATTTAAATTGTGAATAGTGATTTAAAAAACAAACTGTTCTGTGTCACACAGTTTTTTTTTTTTTGACAGATGCAATGCACAATGTTATAAAGGTTATTAGATTATTTCTTGTCTGACATGACTGCATCTGTGTATTATAATGCTTAAAACTAAACCAAATAAGTTGGGAACTGATTGTAGAGCATGCCAAAAATTTTGAAGGCTTTATGATCATCAATTTTTTTTCTGCTTCCCTGTGTCCTAAAAATCTCTTCATTTTCTTTTTGAGGTTGGCAACTTTGCTATGTATTCTTAGAAATTATTGCTTTTTCGTTGATTCGATTGCTTTTAAAAATCTCCAAAGAATAGCCAAATTTCTAAATTATGAGATTTGGCAGTTTTAAAAGCAACACAATTTTTGCACCCAATTCGTATTAAAATAATGCATAACAAATTTGATATGAGGGACTCCTAGAAACATTTTTAAGTAGTCATTAGAAACTAGAGATGAGCAATGTCGTTTTTTTTAATGATCCATTCATCAGAGGACTGTTCATTATTTTTACCTGTTCATTGAGCTCGTTCATTTTAATGACTACTTCATTTTAAAATGTTGCAGGTGATATTTCTACAAGACACACTTGGGTACATATAAAATAGTTCATGGGATCAGTAATCTTCTTTTGAGGAGAAACAGCTTCATGGTTTGTACTTCCTTTAAAAAACCCTTAAATTCATCAAGCAAAATTAAGGTCTCTGAAAAACCCTTAAAAAAACCTTAATTTTCTGAAAATTTCCTTAATTTTGAAAGCATTATATTGTTTGGTCCCCATTTTCTTATTTTTCTCCCTCTCCCCCTCTCGCCAAAGTCTTCATCCTCAGTGATATCTGTTGAAAACACATGTTTGGGAAACATGACAATGACGTGCAAACACATGTTTCGCCGAAAAATTTCATGCCTTGTTTGAGATTTAAATTTTTTTGCATCCTGAAAACATTTCAATCATTTTTATTGTTGGAAGGTTTTTTTTACTATATGCTACTTCATATCTGCTTATTTATTCATTCTTTCAATAATATTTTTATTTCTTAAATTTTTTTTAGAAAAAATGCACAATTCAAAAAAAAAATGTGCCCCTACTTCAGTCTTGGATTGTATTGAAACTTGGCATGGTTACTTTTTTATGTATTTGAGAAAGATTTCAAAATATTAATGATGCATCTCTAATAGTTTAGGCTTTAGTCTATAGAATTTTTTGGAATTTCATGACTAAATGAAGCAATTTCAAGTTCTTTTGATCCTGAAATAGTATTATGAAGGTTTTTAAACCAAATTTTGAGTTCCAATCCAAGGAAAACTGACAACCAGTTATTTGTGTATATATTTATTTATATGTTTTCAATTCTTGCTGTGAAAAGCATGTTCTACCATATAAGGAAAACTTAGATTTTTCATTCTGTTTTAATTTTTTAAAATTCATGTTCTCATTTTCAATTCCTTAAATTCAAATATTTTTAATTAAAAATATTTTTCTCTAAAAATTATGAAAAATTGATATTATTGAGTGATGCAGCCAAGATTGAACCCTGGCTCCCTCAACCCTTTATTCAAGGACTCGGGGGTAAAAATTGTTGCCTCTCCTTCAAAATTTAAAGTCATATAGAAATAAACAGACTTGCAAGAAATTGTTCAATGCAGCAAATTTGTGCAAAATGGTATGTTAGTAACCAATGAAAAGCAATAGTAACAAAACCAGTTTAAATATCTTGAAGAAAAGAGATTTTAGTTCTTTTCCTTCAATTTGTCCCTCCTTCCAATAATGTATCCTAAAAAAAATTAAAAAATAATGTTTAATATAGAACTAATTTTCTAGTTGTCCTCATTTTCTTGAACTTTTTTTTATAACTGAAATTTGAGAAATACTAGAACAATATGTGCCATGCATTAATTACTATTACTACCCAATTATTTCAAACATAGTTATTAGGGGGGAAATATCGTATTATCTTTGAAACTGGTAAATTAACATTATTTTGTTGAATTTTAGAATGTCATGGACTTCAGGGGCTATTTTGATCTCATCCCTTTTCTGCATGATTTTAAGATTCTTTTTTCACTTTTGATTTCTTTCATCTTGCTCTCTGATCACTCTCATCCCTGTGATGTATGAAATTTTAAAGTATAGTTCACTGATGATGGGGCATCACAGTCAATTGCACCTCTCCCTGTATTTTCGAAACAATGTTATGCATTTGTGTATGTGCATATGTAATATGTGCCAAGTACTTTGCCCAACTGGAAAACTTTAAAATGGTGTACCTAAAGTTATTTAATTTTTTCCGATGAGTTCGTAAAATGTTTTAGAGTCCTTAAAAATTCTTTACTTTTCACTTTTTAAAATGAGTATGAACCCTGATCTTAAAACAACTAAAAGAAAGAAAATATGGAGATAAACATTTAATAATTTTTTTTATTAAGATACAAATACAAATGTGATAACCAGCAACAGGCTCTGGGCCCAGCTAGGCTGGTCCTAGTCAGATTATTAGTTCTCAATGAAGATCAATAGCCCTTCAAGGTATCTACTCCCTTACTCATTACAGTCTCTTCCGGTAAGCAGTTCCATGTGCCCACAACCCTATTAAAGTTATAATTTTTCCTAATTTCCAGATGAGCCTGAGATTTGAATAGCTTAAAACATTGACCCCTCATCCTGCTTTCTGTCAAAATTTTAACCCATTAATATTTGTTATTGCTAAATCTTGCTGAATAGCAGCACCTACCAAAGTACCAACTCATGCCCCATAACAGAGAAGAAGACCTCTTAACATTTGCACTAGATACCTCAAAACTTTTACTTTTGGCACTTACATCCCTTTGCTTCTCACTGCCTCAATTGTGAAAAGTTCAAATTTTTTAAAGTGGAATAAACTAAAAAATTAAACTTCTTAAAAAGGTAAAAACTTAACATCACAGAAATATCAAACAATTTTTTGGCAGATAAAAATTTTAGCTAGAAGTTACCCTGTTTTCCTGTGTATTATTCATAGCGGCATATAATCTGCAGATTATATGATGTAAAAATTGTTGTTTTGATTTAACATACAGTTTTAGCAATTAACTTAAAAATATGAAAGAGTAATAATTCTTTAGGCACAATCAAAAATAATGATTTCTTCCTGATATTGTGATTATAATACGCTAATTACTTTAAGACAAAGGACCAACTGGTTCTGTCTTGTGTAAATGGAGGCTAATTCCTTTACTGTACGGTTGTTTATTTTACACAGCATGAATTATGTAAGAGGAAAATTCAAGCTTTGTAAAATAATCAACCCTACAGCCAACAGCCAGCGAAACGGTCTCTATTGGTGAAGCCTGCTGTAAATTGAGGCAATGCGTTGGCATTGAGAAAATAAAAAGCACAGGGAGGGGGGGGGGGATAATCCACAGCTGCATATAATCCACACCTCATTCATTTTACTAGTTTTCCTACAAATTATCTGTTAAAAAAATGTAAGTTTTTCTGTGGTATTTATTTAAAAAAAACTTCTAATGATCACATTTGATTTTTCATGATATGAAATATTCATCAATTTTCCCATTGCGTTTTGAAATGTGTTCAAACGTTGCACCTTATCATTGTTACCGATCATATAATAAAAGCGTTACTATGACAAAAATTCTATGTTACATTATAGTCAATTTTCTTTTTTGTGAAATCTTCTGTTTTGAACAGGATTTTAACTGTATTTTTGTTCTATAAATTAAGTTTTATAAGTGAAAACATTAAATTAGTTTTACTCAAAACAAACTTAATTACTGTTAGAGCCTTGTCAAACCAAAGCAATGTAATATTGATAGGCTTTTTTCTGTTAGCACATTATAAGTAAAATTGGTCATACCTTTGTAATCTTTTTCTTCTATTTTTTAGCAAGAGAATGGACTCGTTTATATGCCATGAATAATTGAAGTCTCAAATTCTTTGCAACTGATTTCTAGTTGATCTCCAATACCATTGGACTCATCATTGATTGTCCAGCAACTGAAGCAGCCCTCTATGTTGTGGTTGCTGTGTTAAGCTCCGCTTACCAGAAAAATAGCTTAGAAATTCATTTTACATTTATGCAGTTTTTGTTACATTTGCAATTTTTTCATGCAACAATAACTTGCTGCATTTGTACATTATGTTATTTTTCATATAATCAGCTTATGGGAATTGGAGCGGGTGTGTGCTGTTCAACATTGTAAAGTAATTGCTCTTTGTGTGAATTATATTTATTTATGAATAGAATTGTTGTTATAAGCAAGATTTGATTGGCCATTTATTGAGTATGCTTTCAAGATGTTGCTCAAAACTGATTTTGTTAATATTAGCTTTGTAAATACATGTTTATTTAACAGAAACAAATTATATATGAATTTATTGTACATTGAAATGAATATCAAATGTGCCGGCAAATGTTTGTCTTATTTCAAGTAATGTTCAGGGAACATTGTTTTTGTGCTTAGTCTTTCTAATTTTGCATATACACGTGATACTTCAGCTTGAAAGATTTTATGTAAAGTAATTTCCTTTGTAATGCACTTTGCTGCTGTCTTAATTTTCTGTCTATGTTTATTAAAGTCGTATGTGAAGTTGATTTTTGTGCGTTCACCCCATTTGCTTTATGAAGTACAACATTTTATGAACCAAACTTATTAAAGATTGGATTTTAATTTAACTTGTACAATTGCGTTATGTTTAGTGTTGATTCCTTTCATAGTTTTTTTACTTGGACAATGAAACAGTTTTTTATGTGTTTCTTATATTGGAGCGATTAAAAAATGATGTTCTAATTATTGTGATACATTTTTTTCTTCCCATGTTTAATCGTGAATCATTCAAAAACTTTTCAACACTTCAATTTCCTAATTATTCTATATAAAATTTCAGCTGGTTACGAGATACATGTGTGCATAGTATTTCTGTGAGAACTGTAGTTTTTTTTTTCCTCTGCAATTTGAAAATATTAAACTTTATTGATGTCTTGGTTGTTCACCAATCATTTAATATCCACTGAGATGCCATCCTGTTTGCCGTCCAATTTGTTGCAGAGGCAACGTCTTGATCTCAAAATGCAAGTTTGAATTACTAATGCATATTGAATATAATAACTGGCATTAAGAAGACATTGATAATATTGTACAATCTAGGAAGATTACCATAAATATATCATGTAATTCTATACCTTATCGGGGTAATTTTTAAAGTTGTATTTTGTAAAATCTTGCTTGTTTCTTTGTTTTTCTTTTTAAAGTATACAAGCCTGAAAGCTGATATATCAGAGATACTAGTTTTATATTTAATTTCTGTATAGTTGTGAAGAAGTTTCAGAATACTTTTTAAAAATTTCCTATTTTTATGCTTTTTATGTTTGGAAAAGCTATAATAAATAGTGTCTTTTTTGGTTACTATCATATTACTTTTACTTTGGTCAGAAAAAAACTCTTATATTAACTGATTTTTTTCTTTCATTTAAATGTGGTGAGTTAGAGAATCACACAGATGAGAATAAGAATAATTCCACAGCATAAAGTATAAAACTTAGATGAATTGTTCACTAGACATTCTAAAATAATGTTCCTGTTGCTTTGTTTTAAAAGTTTACTGTGTCCCAATTATTTTTTTCTTCTGAAATTGAATAAATTGAATTTGAGCAGTTACTGCATATTAATCAGGTGTGTCCAGCTCTTTTAAACTACTAGCCATCTAAAGTAGCTTGTCCACAGGGAATGCATCTATTTTTAATTTATGCAAGTAATTTATTCTTGGATTAAGATTTGAAAAGTAAACTTCATTATGTAAGTCAACATAATGTATGATTGCTTTATTGCATTTATAGGAAAAAAATTTCATTTAATGTCCACATTAAAAATAAATCTGATCCGATTATTGCAATTGCTGCACTGGCAGCTTTTTCTGTAAATGGTTTTCGAACATTTGGACCCAAAAAAATGCAATTCAACTATCTTTATTTTATTATGAAGGCATTTAAATATTTTCAAAAATAATAAGAAAATAGCTTATATCTAATTACATTGGAAATTAATCATTTTGAACTGCATTTATCTACATCAATTTGCTGTGTTTGGTTATTCAGGCTAAGGGAACATTTTAGAGACCTAAGCTTGGCTAATCAGGAGGGAAATTGGTTTGAAATGTGCAAAATAAAAAAAGCAGTCTCTGGTTGGAACTGCATTATAACAGATGACATTTGATGGCAGAGTGACAAAGAGAGTGTGGCAGTTAATTTGCAACTTTGCAACATGTTGTTTGTTCTCTTTTTCATTTGAGGTGCAAAGCATTATGGACCATGGACTAACAAGATTTACTTTATGGCAGTAGTTTCCATAAAGCGGGCATTGTTTGACACCCCGGAAGCCAATCTATTTTTTTAATGTTGTAAAGGAGTAGTGTTCTGTATAGCTTGTAGTAGAAATTTATGCAACCGAAAATGTAAGATATATTAGAAAATAGTGGCAATTCATTTGCGAATCAATACTATGATAAATAATTGAAGCTTTTTATTTGGATTCAAAATGTGGTGCAAATCTTTTCAATTAATTCAATGCTTCAAGTAAGAAAATAAATTATTCACATTTTGAGCTTTTTTTATTGGATATGACATGGTCTAAAAGGTTTCAGAAAGTACTTTCACAATCAAAAATGGTTGTAATCATCCGAAAAACAAAACCAAAGTTTGCATGAGCATGCTTACATTTTTATTTCACTTTTTTTTTCCAGGTTCCAGTATTAAGTAGGACCTGCCTTAAATGGCTTAGAGCAGGAGATACATGTAATAAAAAAAAACCTAACATCTTTCTTTTCATTAATTACTTCATTTGTTGATCATTTGGAAATTCTTTGTTTTTCTTTAAGCATCTTAACTTCAGATGCAGCTGTTAAAAAAATTGAATGTCTTCACATCTCTCTCTCAACATGGAAGATAGTCTTTGTACTAGTGTAGATTTTGTAAAGAACAATATTTTGCAGTGAAAATAGTAGACATGCATCTCAAAATTGTCGGATTCATGTTTTTAGTGTTGTCTGCAACTATGTAAATGGGAAATGTTTAAGTCGATTGTATAATTTCTGTTAATGTACCAGCAACTCATAAAGTAGATTATTCCTGTTTTACAAATGAAAATAAAGCTTGATAAATGTTGTAAGAATGGCTGAAAAAATTGTAAATAATATAAGTAAGAATGAAGTGTGTGTGAGTTAGTTAAAGAGCAAATGCATTGTTTCTTTGCTCATAAGCACAGAAGCTATAGAAATACAAACATTTTAACTAGATTGGCAAATAAAAGAGTAATTGTTAAAAGTTGAATAAAGGGGGTTCTTGTGCTTTAGTATATACCAATCAGATGTTCTTTCATAATCAGAGGGAAAACCAAGCAGTAATGTCAAAATGGAAATTGGTGTCAAAGATTCAATTAAAAGTTTGAGGCTAAGCTTAACCTTTGAATTTGATTCTGAGAGAAAAGTGTCTTGAATATTTTGCAAACAGAAACATGTTAGCGAAAGTAGATACATTATTAATTAAGAAAAAGATAAATTAGCATGATGTAAAACATTAAATGAAGATGGAACTTGAGCAATGCATTTCAGACACTCAATAAAATCAATTGATCACTGCAGAAGTTGATCTTATAACAATGCATATCCTTAGTCATTGTTTCGGGTTATTGCATATTGCACCGCAGAAGCAAAAGTGACTAATCTCAAAAAATTTTAAGGAATACCTCATGTTATTGATTTAAAATCTATATATAATGCTCTTTCTTTGCACAAAACTTATAAAATTTGTTTAAATAACTTGATGTGTAATGGCATAAAAAATTGTAAAATCATTAGTGACAAATCATTAAACTTTTATAATTTAGTAGACAGTCTTTGAACTTGAAGTATTCACTTGTAATTTAAGCTATAAAAACCAACCAGCAAAAATGACATGATAAATGATTTAGTATTCAAGAATAAATCAGTTATAAGTAGCAGTGTGTAGAACCTTGATTTTTCTCCTATGCTGTTTTTTGAGTTGTGTCACTTCTGTTGTCAAGATGCAATCAATATGCTGAAGAACTTCATGGTTGCTTAGATCACAAAGATGGTCACACAGGATATATTAGACAGTTTGTGAAAAAAAATATGCAGAGAAATTTTTGCTCCGAATTCAGCAGGTTGCTGCTCTAAAATTAAGGCCGAAAAGTTATGTCAACTTTTCAGCCATTTAGTCATGTAGTAATAAATTAAGCGAACTTCTTTATACTCTTTTAATTTCTCATGTATATGTTTAACCAGGATTTCCTGCCCTTTTGGATAATCCTAAGTCTGCTATGTCCTGTTTTGGAAGTTTTCTGCTTTTACATAGTTCAATTTTTTTCACCTTTCTGACTAAGTAAAGCTTAAAAGCTCTCAGCAGTTCCAATCAATAAAATAAGCGTCTTCAGTATTATCTTTAAAAAATTGTGATTGGCTCAAAAAAGCATTCATTTTTTGATTCTTTTGTTGGCATTCATAACTGGATTATGTGGAGTGAAAACTGTTCTGTGAAAATAGTTGGGCATTTTTAAAATATTTTTAATTTAGTATTTTCATTTATTTTGAGCTATAATTATTTTATGTAGTACTGACTAAAATTATGCATACAAATGAAAATATGTATGCATTAAGTTTTTAGTATCAAAATGAAATTAACAGAAATTTCTTATCTGCTAAACAAGACATTTATCATCAAAATATAGCTGAAATGTGCCCTTTGATACTTCTACATTTGATCATGCAAGAATTTTTGGTAATTTGGCTAAATATAAGTTTTGCTGCATGAGGTGGGGGAAAATAGTTTGTTGCTGGCAATGAACCACATTTTTGAGGACTGCTCCTCACTCAATTAAAATGCTCTTTTGAATTACTTACAAAATGTATTCAATGTTTAAGTGTTTGATTATCTTTGCACAGACTGTACACATTAACAAATTTTCATTGCAAAACAAAATTTGCAATGAAATTTGCATGCTTGTTTTTCAGTTACAAAGAAAAATTGAGCATTGTGAGAGAAGAAAAGTCCTTTTTCATTCCTCTTGATTGTTATTCATGCAAAAGTGTCAAAAATTTGAGTATCAACTCCTCCAAGAAATGAAAGGGAAGAGCATGATTGACTTGCAGTAACTGAATGATACATAAAAGTCTACTCATTATTTTAGTACTAAATTTTAAAATCTAAATGAGCGTTGATTGTATGTTCATTTTAGTTTTACTACCCTGTGTGCTCATGTATTATGTCTTACAGTATTGTGTAAAGTTATTGAGTTGATTTTCTCTTAAAATTTTCAATGTTCCACAAAGTTCCAGGTTTGGGTTTATTTCTGTTTTTCAAAACCTGTGGTTTTTATCTGTCTACATGCAATATATTCAATTTCCGTTGCTGTAAGTCAGCTAGTTTGCTTCTGTTGCCCAGATGTGTGTGCATTCATAGTTATGCATTTGATTTCAGTGTATTTTACCCTTGAAATATTGTTTAACATTCCATAATCATTTACTTTTTGATAATTTTTGAAGTCATGAGTTTCTAAATTTTAAGTGGATATCTGTGCAATAAATATAATATGGATGTTTGAAAATCGCATGAAATTAGCACTTGAATGCATTTATGGAATATGCATGCACATGTGAAGATATTAAGTGATTTTATGTAAATTATGTACAAATGTTTAATTATTATTATTATAACCTATGTACAAATGCATTATTTTCTGTTGAAACATGTCATCCAATTCTATAGGGTTACGTTTCATTTTGGTTTATTTTCACAGTATTTATCAATAATCGCCGCATATATTTACATTACTACATTTATTAATTGGCATAAATTGAAGAGTAACCATTAAAAAAAATCTACTGTATTAATAGTATATAATTTTGTGTTTTATGAATTATAACACAAATTTTGTTTCAAATTATATAAACCTAGTGAGTTCCTAAAAGTATTTGCTAGTATCATAACTAAGTAAAATTTTCCAAAACAATTTTTATGATTAAAAAATGTTTTCTTTGTCCTTAAAAAATGCAAATTTTAATGCAGCAATAAAAATTTTATGAAAAAAAAAGCTTGAATTTCATTGATGTTTGTTGTCAGATTTTAATTGTTATTTTTTGTAATTTGCAACACTATGCGCCGTTCTTAACAGATTTAAAAAAAAAAAAAAAAAAAAACCCAAAAGGTGTAAAACAATTGATATAATGCATGCATAATTGCATAGGCAGGGTTGGGTGATACCTCTGTCAGCTAATTCAAGCAAACATTGATATGGTTTTTTTATATGCACCATTTCTGTTGCCAGAGAAGCCTTAAAAATGCTTTTTTGTTCTCATAATTCTTCAAAGTTGTACGGAGAGGGTAACAACAAACAGTAATTTATTTATTTTTTTGCTCAGCAATCAAAATTTCTTACTGATCTCACTTCGCGTGGTGAATGTTCTTTAATTTTTCTTCGTAATTGGTGGAAATGTGTCACATGAAAACAAACGTTTGTATGTTTTTGTATGCTATTTCCTTAATATTGATTGAGAGTTCTGTAGCAAGTCAGGTATCAAAAAAATTTAAAATTTTCTAAGGAGCTCAGGGTAGCCACTCACTCTGGAAAACAGTAGGAAATTCTCAGGGAATTTTAAAATACCCCTAGAGAACCTGGAAAGCTCCGGGAAATTAGTGATTGACTGGAAATTACAACAGGCAACATATCAGCTTTTACAGAAAGTGTGGTCACGTGATTTTCCACCAATTGGCTTTTTGTGTGCTACACTGAGAAATTTTTTTTTTATACAATGTACTCCCTTAAAAGTTCAATCCTTATACTTTCAGAGAGAAAAATAGAAATTTGCCTAAATCCACTCCATACTTTCTAAAAAAACACGAAAATATTTTGTTGTGTTTTTCTTGAAAATAAACCCTTTAAACAGAAGAAAAGGGAAATGTAGTGAGGGCCCTCATATGTGTGTAGTATATGAGGGGCCTCAGTGGCCGAGTGGTCAGAGCAGTTGCTTGACACACTTGAGGCAGAGGGATCGACTCCCACCCTCGCGACGGATGCACTTTCCCTACTTTGTGCTGTAAATTCTTTCATGTTCTGTACTATCTATACATATAATAAAATAAGATGTTTGTGTGTGTGTGTGTGTGTGTGTGTGGCGCGCATCCCGGGAAAACGGTAAGGCCTAGAAAGATGAAATTTGGTATGCAGGTACAGTTTTTGCTGAAGATGTGCACCTCGGGCTTAGATTTTTGATATTTTAATTAGAAAAAAAAGAATTTAATGTTTTATGATATTTTTAGCACTTTTTAGTACTTTTAACCTCACAGACCCCGAACCAATCGCGCCATACGGATATTTTTTGTACTATAGTGTAGGAAATTTAATTTTAAATATGATGAATGAAAACATTTTGAAGATAGAGCAATTTTTGTATTTTTTATGAATTTTTGAAAAAATCTTTATTTCACATTTTTTTCTATGCTTTGTTTTTTTTCGAAACCCATCCTGCGAAAAGTACTGAACCCTCAATTCTAAAATTTTAGTTGGTAATAGTAAAAACATTCCGCCCCCTTCAGAAGAAAAAAGTTTTTAAAACTACGCAATAGTTTTTTTTAAACAATTTTTTAACGGGACACAACGCTTGCCGGCTGAGTTCCGAACTTACCTCATCACGTGATCCAACTGAAATCGTTTGCCTTCTCTTCACTTTTTTTTTTATGCGGGGAACATAGCTTTTTTTTTTTGGCGGACTACTTTGATTAAATAAATAAAGCAAGCGATTTTTTGCATGATCTGTGTTTTTGTTACGGATTGGCGGTTAGGTTAGGTAGATACAGAGATAGAGATTGAGTGGAAAAAAATGTTTTTTTTTTCGAATTAATACTTACATAAATAAAAAAAGATTGTTAATTACTGTCAGAGGTAGATAAGCATAGATCGTATAGATAGACAGACAGATAGATAAACAAATATAGATGTCGATATAGTAGATGGACAGCAAGAAAGAGACATGCCCGTCATTTAAAAAACTTCAACGGGGTGTCAATGCCCCCGCCCTCCACACACATCATGACTTTGAAAAAACAATGCTTTCACATAAAAGTGAGAGTGCTTTTTGTTATTTTTCGACAAAATTTGCATGAAGAGTACAACGTTTGTGTCTCCCCTCCCCTCCTTTAAAAGTATTCTAAACGACGGAACTGAAGATAGGTCTAGAAAATATTCTTTCAATATAGATTGATTGATATTGCCACGAAATTTATTTAAGCAGCTGACGAAGTCGGCAACATTGGCGTGAAAAGGCAAATGATAATATTGATCTATAAAGAAAAACATTGATTAATACCGTCGCTAAATTGTCTAAGCAGCCGCCGAAGACGGCAACCCTGGCGCAAAAAGGCGAATGGCGTAAAAAGGTGGACCAGCTGGTCGCCGAAGGCGGCTAATATGGAATAAAAATATAGCATATGTGTATCAATTGTTTCAGAAAGGGCGTAAGTCGCATTTTTTTTTCAAAATTGAGTTAGCTGTGGTTTTTCCATATTTGTATGTACAGACATCGACTAGTGTAGCAAGGAAGTCAATCCTTGTACAACAAAGCACTTTATTTAGGGGTCACATTTTTTGTTTAGTGCAGAAAGAGCATTAGTCTCGGACTTATGCCCTTTCTGCACTAAACGCGAAGGAAGAAATAGTAAGACGCAACGGCATCTGCAAGATCATAGAAGAACTAGCTTTTTTTGGCGTAATGAAGTAAAAACAAATAACTCTTTTGATCTAGCATAATTTCGGTTATGGTAGGTTCGTCAGTTCGGGGGTTGGGGGGGGGGATCCGAAATCACGGAATCGGAATGAAGTTCGCTATTTTCTCAATGGTTCTATTGGCATCACTCTAGGAACTGCGAAAAAATTGTATGCTTTCAGTGGTCAAAATAAGAACAGCATTGCAGGAGACTTTTTCTAAAAATAACACTGAAGAAATGTAACAAGATTGCTGATGACTTACCTCTGAGAGGACACTTGTTTGTCCTTTGCGACCGGGATTTTAGGACAGTAAAACGAGTGTCAAACCAATATGACAGGTGATTACCATGTGAAATCCGATCTCTTATAAGTGAAATTCTGAAATTACATTAAGATTCAGTCACATCTGTTGAAAACAATGAAATCTGTATCTGCTAAAACAGGTGCCCTTCATTTTTTAAGAGGACCTGTCTCCCAAATTGAGATTTTGGAAAAAGATTCTACTGGGCGACAAATGCTTTCAATTATATCAACATTCATGATGTTTAAATGTTCGATAGAACAACAAAGGAACGGTTTCGGACTAGCTATTTTATAACAGTTTTCGAGAGAATATTGCGAAGTAACGCTTGTCGGCTGAACTACCGTTGCCAATATTGAGTACAAAGGGAAAATTTTCTTATTGTTGGAAAAAACAACAAATATCAAGATGATTATTCAGTGCAATTTTGAACATAGTCTTACTAATATGTACATCGAACTTGGTACACAAAACTAGACAAGAGAAGGATAGAAAAAAAGATTTTCATGGAGGACGTATTTGATGAACATGAATATGAATAGTTTTCGACTCTCTCTCTTATGTAAAACTTTTGCTTTTTATCTCAGTTTGTCAGTTTTTGTATTTTTTAAAACTTTTTTACACCAGACTTTATTATTTCACTAAAACAAGACGAGAGAAAGAAGAAAATACACAATGTATTTTCTTAAGATAATGAATTTATGAATACGGACTTCACTAATTATTTTTGTCACTTTGTTATATTATATTTTACTATCATAAATCAGCTTGAAACAAATCTGTTTCACTTGATTTCCATTTTTCTCACTCAAAACTAGTCTTTCAGGATATTTATTGCAGAAAGGGCATAAGTCCCCTAATTAAAAAAATAATAATTAATTTCAGTGACAAAATGAAACGGAATTTAAGGTGTGGTAATGATCCTACGTGTGACTAGATTAGTCATAAAAGTTTTTGTAGAATTTAGTTCATTTCTGAATGAAATAATCACTTTTTGTTGATTCCTGAAAAGTTGCATTAGTTGGACATATGCCCTTTCTGAAATAATCGATTCATGTAAGGGAGGCGAAATATCTAAGATTGTAGTTCTCATCAAATAAAACCTGAGCATTAAGCTCCAAGAAGAAGTTGACTCTGAGTTACCTGAACTTGACGACTCTAATTTAAAAGACCTTTCGAACACAATCAAGGAACATGCATCAGTTTCTGACTGTTTAAGATTAGACGATTTCTTCTTAGTGGGGGATGGTAGTTTGATGAAGTGTTCTGAAATCGTTGAATCCATTAAAAACTCTCAAGCAAATAAGTAACCCAGAAATGAAGATATTGATGATGCTGAACCCAACGCGTAAAAAAAAAAAAAAAAATTCGTCTCAGAATGAACCCAATTTATCTCATGTTTACCCAATTGAATCTTTGATATGTCCTCTCGTTATAAGTCCCTCGTGCACAAGATAATAACATATCTTGTAATGACATCAAATTGATTAAAGGTCAGTATCCAATATCTTTCTCTTTAACTAATAAGAATAAATAATGCGCTTCGTTATATTTTAGATCGTTATTGCAACGATAAATTTTAGCGATTTAATTGTATTAGTGCATGGATTTGAGAAATTAATATTTTTATTCAGATCAAGTTTTATGATGACTTCTCGTTACATGAACATTCCGTTACAGCGAAGTATTTTATTGATGTTCGTTGTAACGAGTTTTCGCTTTACCTTCTATCAGGCAGTTTTTTAGTCAGTGCAAAAAGGTTCCTTATGAACTTGCCTTTCATTGGATTTGAGTTGATATTTGTTACTCATTCCAACACTGGAACGTTCATCAGATTTGTGATTCCTACTCTTAAGTGGCACATTCGATGTATATCGTCGCCTCAGAGCAACAATGTGACATAAAAAAGCCTGAAAACGACAGTAAGATTTCCTTCTGTTGCTCTAAGACGACGATGTTTAGAAGAAAATTAAATTTTTTTGTAAATGATTAGAACATTGCACGTAGTTTCAATAAACTTGTAATTGACTGCTATTTACGGGCAGTGAACGCAAACAAGGAACTCAAAATGTAAGAATTAAAAAGAAAGTTAAGTAGTGCTTACCAAACTACTTTTTAAAAATAAATAAATGACTCAGAATAAGAAATGAAAATAATACGATATACCTGAAAATATATGAGTTTTAGAAACGACGTTACTAAAGCGAAAAATTAATTTGCGAATGAGTTCAATAAGAAGCAATGTTTTTTTTTTTTTTTGTTTTGTTCACACTGTTTCTATAATTGAATCGATGAGACCGAACAGCTTTCATTTCCTGTGGTAAAAACCAGGAGATTACAGGTTTTCTAACTCGTCAGTTGAACTTAGAAACAGATTATTTTCTACGGGTTTTTCCAAAGGAAATTGTAGTTTTTCGGACTCGTCGATTCAATTTTGAAGCAGAATTTTTTCTACGGTATGTAGAAATAGTTGTTGAACTAAGATGACTACCAGAAATACCGAATAAATCAAAATCATTCAAATGATATGTTTACGACAGGGGTAGGAGTTGGCCTAAAATTCTGAAAATTTCAAATGTTGTCCTAAAAGTCCTAAAACTTCGAGTGTTGTTCTGAAATTAATGAAATTTAACTTTTTTATTTCATACTTGCGCAGAAAAAGAATGAACCTAAAAATGAAACTTTTCATGATGATATGCCTATATTTTAGGATAAAATGAACTTGCTATACCCTAAGAAATTTTCTCTAAAAAAAAATAAAAAGACCTACGGTGCTGCTCTTTTTTTTTCTGGAGAAAAGGGGGGGGGATGTATTTAACCATAACATTTGCTGAATATAAAGCTGTTTGTTTATCTATACTTTATAACACTTGTAGTCATTCCTCTTCTGCAAAAAAGATATAAAAATAAAATAATTAAAGAAAATAAACACAGCTGCGCAGTAGGCGTTACTGAAAAAAAGGCGTTTTTTAAATGTTTTAAGATTAATATTTTTTTAAACAGATTATGTTCTTCAATTTTTTATGGACTTGGAATCAGGGCCTCATTTGCTACAAAAGAAGAGTATATTTTCATATGGATTCTAGCAAACGCGTAAATTTTTTTTTCAAGTTTAAAAGAACTGCAGGGGATGGGCTCTCGTGCAAATTAAGTTCTGCTTAAAAGGTTAAATAACTGAAGGAAACGTATTTTTAAAAAAAATATGTAATGGATTTACGGAGAAGGGTGTCAGTAATTCAAGCAAAATAAGTAATACAGGAGTCTTAATAAAATATTTCAACACTTTTATTATCTAAGTTTAATTTGGATAGTATAAGTAGATAAATCTAATAATTGGCAAACATTCCATTTACAAGTTTGATATATTCATAAAAACATTTTAAGAGCTCAAATTTGTTGTACATTTTTTATCATTAAAATCATATGAAATATTACCATTATAATTTCCGGAAGAGATACTGTATTTGCAAAAACTGCGCTTCGGAAGTCAGTATAAATCAATAACGTTGCATTAAAAATATCTTCGCATGTGTGACGATTCACCGTTTTCTGCATTTTTACATGACATATTATGTCAGCGATAATGACCCTTTGAGGGAAGGATGCAGATCCTTGGGGGACTCCAACAGGTAATCTCGTAATATAATTATGCAAAAATGCTATTTTTAATCTGATCTGGAGACAAAAATTTCTCCCTCTTCTACTAAAATACTTAAATGCAAAAATTTAAAAATAAATTTAAAAAATAACAATATTAAATATCATTTGTTTATCAGAAATAAATGTTTGTTTATTAAAGTATTTCGTTCAATATTTTTATTAATTCGATTTTACTTGAGCAGTGGGAGGTTTAAATGATGTAAGAGTAATTTCCTTGGCAAACGAGCACTTCACTTTACACACACACACACACACACACACACACACGTATGAAATTGGTAGCAGTATTTCTTCTTACACTATGAAAAAGTGCAACGTTTCAGCACAGTGAAGAAGCTATTTCATGCCGATCTTTTCAGTCAAGACCAATGTTTATAAATGCTTAATTCTATGGCAGTTTAACTTTTAGGATATTTCCGACATTTCTTCCGGATATTACAACAATAGACTTTAATAAAAGATCATGCGTATTTAATTGGAATTCAAAATTTATAGTTATTATTCTTCAGCAAAGCGACTTGATAAATAGTGAATAAAAACATTTTCTCAAATTCAACAATATTAATATTATGTAAATATATCCTTTGACAACATGACAAGGAGTGTAGGATGATGTCATACATAGTCCAAAAGTGCATCATTTTTAGTAGCAGGAAAAGCTTAGTTTTTTTCTTCTTTCTTTCTTTTCCTTTTTTTTTTTTTTTTGCAGTGATGTGCTATTATATATTTACATTTTTTTTTGATATAAATAGCATGCACTTATTTATATTTTCAGGTTGAAATTTTGACTAAAGTTGTATAAAATCAAAATTTCTTATGAGAAGAATTCTTCAATTACGTTTTGAGCATTTTCAATTAACCATTAAATATGCATAGTTAATACAGTATGCTGTGTTATTATGTGTTAAATTTCAGAACAAGGTACTTGTTTGATATGATTTTTTTTCATTTCTTCCATTAAAAATAGGCATTGTTTGTCATAAAAACGGAATAGTTTAGGCTACTTTTGCGCTTAATTCAGCAAAAAAAAAAAAAAAAAAAAACCACAATCTTACCAAAGGAAAATATTAATTTTAAAAATCTGTTGAAATATTGTTTCATTCGTGGTTGCTAAGATTTGTCGTGAAACTAGAAGTTGATAATGTGGCCATAAGCATAAAATGGTTATCTGGATTTTTCTACTAACACTCATAATATCCGCATTATTCATAATTGCTGTACTAGATTTTTAATAAATAACAAAAAAAAAAAAAAACTTTTGCCTTATTCTTTAGTTGAGTTTTACTTCAGATGAAGCGCAACAGCGACTAAAAATCCCATCGCTCAGTTTTTGCTGCATCTTCTGTACCTTAGAGCAGGAATTAAAATGAAGGGAGCAAGTCCAACCATTGGCTTAGCAAAAGCTGACCCCAAGTCACGTGACTCAACAACGACGAATGGTTGGCACGTTTTGCATGAAACAAGCGAAAGAAATCTGATTTCTTCCAATGGTTTGCTCTAAAATCTATCATGTGACTTGGGGGTCATGGTTTCATAAATGAAAGTCTTCACTCCCCCTATTTCATCTCGTCTCAATGTTGAGTACTGTTTTCCATATTTTAGATCTGCAGACGGTGCGCAGGCTCAACGTTTGAGCGTCGAAATTTTTGCCGCTATTTTTCACGGTCTGAAGTGTGACACTTGTTACGCGCATTCCGACTTACGATATGATAGTTCATGTATCTCTCTGGATGACCGACCTATCTGGTTGAAGCATAGAAAAAAATGTCACTTTCGAAATAAAATTAAGCATAATGTGTCCAAGTTTCATTAAATGCTTATTTCCCCATTGAATGTTAGATTAAAATGCTCTCACAGCATCTAATTTTACTAGCTTCTTTAAATGCTTCATACGGAAGATGAAATCCGAATGGCCGTAATAAATAAAAATAACATTATCAAAATACACACATTTGATTCGTAATAACAATGATAAGAAATGAAACCTAGTCGGTTCCAAAAAGTGCACCTTGTTCTAAAATTTAAATGTTGTTAAAGAATGCAAGGAAGCTATTAATGTATGTACTTGCTTTAGCATTGAATGCACAATGTAAATTTTAATCATAAACATGTATTATTTTTAATGATTGGTTAAAAAGTTCGAGTCCTTGAAATATTTAAAAGATTTATAAGTTTTTATATATTTTGGTATGTATGTAAAACAAATATCAAATTTTATTTTGCTGAATTTCTGCCGATTATCTACTTTTGCACATATATTCTTTTCGATGTTTATTTCTATTATATTTGTTCGATAAGTCTTGTCACACTTTTGACAGTAAAGAAATCAATAACTTTTTTTTTTTAATTTAACGCTTTAAATATTTGCGTTTATTTTCTGTGCTTAGATTTCTTTATATTTTTCGGGCGAAAGAGTTTGGGGGTGAGAAAAAGAGAGAGAGGATAAGAAGGAAATATTTTGTCCACTGAGTGATAAAATGAGACATGTACAGATATATATTACAACTTAGATGAAGTGTTAAATATTTAGAAAAGGGTGGGGACAATTTGAAAATAAAACAGTGACGATCAAGGTATTAGCATGGATGAAATCCATTAAAACCGTCAGTCCTCAACTCAATTATGTATTAAAGGACGTTAAATTAGTCTTTAAAATGCCTGTTGTTCTTTGAGCAAACATTTTATATGAGTATAAGATGAAAATCCTTACTGTGACTAAATATATATACAGGGTGTTCCGTTTCAAACTGCAAGACTTTTATTTTTGCAACCGTTAGTCCTAGATGTATACATTCAACACAAAAAACATTTGTGTGATCAAAACTTAAGGAGATATTCCATTTCAAAGTTTTAAGGGACCATACAGAAGATGAGTTTGGAACTTATCGCCTTTTCAGAAGAATGACAGGTCGTCAAAGTAAGAAAAACAAGGTATTTATATTTTTTTGTTGTTATTCAAAAATAAACGCAAATGTTATGCCGTGATATACGTAAAAATACACTACAAAACCTAGAACAATTTGAGAAACCCGCTCTATGCACACATATCATTTTAAATACTTGTTAACCGTTATATTTCCCCCCAAAAGTTGTTATTGACGGCGAGTGAAAAGTGGTCTAAGTCACAAAACGCTGCGTTTCATATCTCCTTGAATATTGGTCGTACTAATTTCAAACTTTTTTTTTTGTTGGAATTATTTTTCAATGGAGATTATTTCCGAAAATATAAGTTAGGGAACCTGGGGCCAGTATAAAAAGTGAAATTTAATATTTTTTGATTAATTTTTATTTTCGCTTCAAACTTTCAATATATTAACCCTGCAACTGATTTTGAACATTTTTGCAATTGGAAGTATACATCTAGGACTAACGGTTACGAAAATAAAGGTTTTGCAGGATAAAACGGAACACCCTGTATATACATATGGGTCATTCTTCAAAAAGTGTAACTTTTCTGTCACACGCCTTTTACAGAAAAAACTTTAAGGAACAATTCATTTAACAATGCTTTTTAATTTCATCAAGAATATATCTATTTAAACCTGCCAACAATTTTTAATAATAATTTTTATTTTAGTATATTTTTGGTACACAACCTGTGAATTCTCACCTCCTTAGCATGTCACACGCCTGGTATGACTGTATATGTTGCTTAATAACTTGTTTAATTAAAAGTATATATTTATTTATCTTGTATTCCTTTAATAAGTGTCTCAAATACTAAGTGTTTAAGTATATTTAATTTTTTAAATATTGTATTTTAGTTCGTTTTTTTAGGATAAGTAGTCATGTAACATAAAAAATGCTCACCTCCGTTACCTAAACTTAAAATTCCATTCCTCATTAACACGAGGCAGTAATGACATCAAATTTTATTTTCCATGATGCAAGGGAATCCCCCTTGTTTTTTTTTTTTTTTTTTTCAGCTATAGTTGAAGTTGTGAGATTTTTGTCGAAAAACAAGGAGATAGATTTTGCTGTAAAAACTTAGGGTGGTTGTGACTGTCATAAAATTTAATATTCAAAAAATGAGTTTCCCCATGCCTAGGTTACATTATAATACTGATGAAAGGCATGTCCTACACCTGCAGCATTACGATAGTCCACTATACTTCGATATCTCGATCCTCTTAATGCTTGACTGTATCTAAAAATTTGAAATGCATTACCTTATACCTACACGAACTGACTTCGGATATTAAAGAAAAAATGAGTATAACAAAGAGGGACGCAGCTTATAGCATTAATACAGCTCAGTTTCAAAATTATTATGTTGACTTCTATCTCGTCAAAAGTGAGACAGGACTTAAAGGACAAAGTAAAGTACAACGTAACTGGACATACGCAGAAACTCTTATACAAATTTTTTTCTGATTTTATTTTATAATATGTATTAAATTCTTATAAAAATAATTTTAAACTAATTTTACTGCTAATTTATCTACTAACAATAACATTTTTAAATTTTTTCTCATATTTAATATCAAACTCACGCATGGAAATGATGAATAAAAATGTAACTGCTTCAGTTTAATTGCATTCAAATGTTTTAGAATTTCATTCAATGTTCATATTTTGATGTTTTCTAAGCTCTAATTTAAAAAAAAATATGAATTGTGTTTTAATTCGTGTTCAAAACAATAGAATTCAATTGAACGAGTTTTAGCATAAATGTTGCTCATTTGGATGTCTGTTAAAAATTGTCCAATTTTTCATCACAATTGAATTACTTATTACTTCATAGTCTGAATGTAATCTCAATGTCCAACATATTCCTAAGGATAAGTCGAGTAAAAATACTAATTATACGTGACAAACGTAGTTTAACAGTAAAATACAATAATAAACAAAAGTGCTGATTTAAAAAAAACTGAATCACTTAAATTTCTCTTGTTCAACGTGACAGTACGTTCTTCAGTACTTAATTCAAAATAAAAACAATCAGAGACGCAACCATGAAGTTTTTGGGGTTTGAATCCTAGCCCCCTCAAGAACCCTTTTGCTTCAGCCACATTGTCAATCCTAGTATGATAATATACAGCGTGTCCCCGTTTTTCCTGCAAGACCTCTACTTTCGCAAGTGTTAGTCCATACTTCCACACTGTTAAAACTATAGGTTGCATTTGGCACCTTTCAGGGGTGAAACGCTTGTTCACCAGCGGCACCCAATACGGAGCCGAAATTTCACCTCTAACTAGGGTGAAAAACAGGCACCTTTCAAAAAGTAGGCAGCCGGGGTGAAAAGAATGAACCTTCGGAGAGAGAAATGGCACCCTTACTGTAGATCCTCCCCCCCCCTCCCCCGTATTGCGTGCGTTTTTGAATACAGTTGTGTATTTTTCTTTTTTTAATAGTTTTGTTTTGATTCATGATAGTCTACGTTTTGCACACTTTTCACATTGCATGAATTCAGTACTGGAAATGATTAAAACTTGTAATTACAGCATTTGACCATATTTCAGAGTTTTCAACATAGTTAAGAAGTGCTCATTGCTTTAATTCATCTGATCGTTCTCTACATCAGTGTTTCTCAACCTCTTTTGACCCACGGGTCGGTAAAAACAAATGAAAAACATTGCGGACCTGTGAAATTTTTATCCTTTTCTTAAAAATAAATAAAATAAATAATAATAATTATAATAACTCTCGGGGCGGTAAAAAACTTGTGAAAAAATTCTGCGTACTGATGAGTTTTTTTTTTTTTTGTTTTTTTTGTTTTACAAAGTAATATTAAAGATGAATAAAACAATAAATATCTACAGACTTTATTTGGTATCAAAGAGTTGTCACAAATATATTTAAAGTTAAAGACGAGTAATTATTTGAATAATCATAGTTAAGTTAATGATCATTTGTGAGAAATAACCGCACCGAAAGTAAAGTGTAGATGTACTTATGAATTATTTACATGTGAACAGCCAAAAATATTCTGGGATATTAAAGCTACGATAAAACAAAATCGTTTCTCAAACGTTCAACATTTCAATCAAAATAACAATAAAATAAAATGCGCATAAAATTTTTCGACAGTTAAAAATTTAAAGAAACTCCTAACACTATCGAATAACCGCTAACAGGAAATGATTCAAACACTTGAACGAAAAAGCAAAAGAAAAAGATAGACGGAGAGAGATTTCTTTTTTATTTTTTGCGCTCGCTACAGGAAGCACAAGAATCATTTTTATTTAGGTTCTCACTTGTTGGTTATTGAAAATATCATTGCGGTTACTATTTCGGTGATTAAATGTTGCTTATCGAGTACTCAAGAAAATAATGATAGATACATTTAGTAGCGTTTTGTGTGAATGATGGAATTTTCACGATAGTAACGGTAACCTGAAAATAAACAACTAACGGTACTACGGTATCGTAACGGACTAACGGTAACTGAAAAGCATTAAACGTACTTTTAACTATGTTTGAAAGCCCTAAAAGCTACAAAGTGATCAAAAGCTGTACTTACTTGTTATTTTAAAGAATTATCCTACAAAAGTTGAGATTTAATCCAATAGTGTACTTCATTCAATGTGAAAGACGTAGAAGCCACGCGTAGTGCAACCTATCATTCGTCCGCCATATTGAAGTGGTTGAATGGTGAATGTATGCCGGAAGCGCATGCGCCAGCAAGTCATTTAGCGATTGCTTGCTGTTTTGGCACCCCTGTCTACGACTGTCTGCTACTTTCGCACCTCTGCTTTACTTCCTGGCCAGTATGGCACCCTTGGTCACCATGCTTTCACCTTAGGGGGAATATATTCACTCGTCTGGAACCTCTGGTTATAACAGTGCAATTGCAAAACTTGTCAAAATAAGGTACAGAGTTAAGATATTGAAAGTTTGAAGTGAAAAAGAAAGTTCGTGAAAATATACGAAACCTAACTTTTTATACGGACCCTAGGTCCCTTAACTTATATTTAAAGAAATTATCTCCTTTTAAAATAATTCCAACTCAAAAAATTTGACATTAGTACAACGAATAATCACCGAGATTTGAAATACAGCTTTTTGTAACTAACACCACTGTACACTCGCATTCAATAACACTTTTTGGGAGGAATATAGCTGATAACAAGGGTTTCAAAATTGTACGATTTTTTTAGTGTATTTTTACGTATCATAGCATAGCGTTGCATTTATTTTTCAATAGCAATGAAAAATATAAATATTTAGTTTATTTACTTTGCAACCTGTCAGTCTTCTGAAAATGCGATAAGTTCCAATCTCATTTTCTGCATGGTCCCTTAAAATTTTGAACTCGACTATTTTCTTGAGTTTGGGTAGCAACTGTTTCAATTTTTTTTTGTACTGAAGTTATTTTTCAATTGAGATTGTTTCCCTAAATGCAAGTTAGAGGACCTAGAATTCGTACCAAAAGTTAGACCGTATATTTTCATTAATTTTTGTTTTTGTTTCAAACTTTCAATCTACTAACTCTAAACTTTATTTTGACCAATTTTGCGAGTGGAAGTACTTATCTAAGACTAACGGTTGCGAAAATAGGGGTCGTGCAGGTTAAATGGGGACACGCTGTATACATATAAGTGCTGCTATGAACCAAACCCCGTACGCGAGAACTTTGGATTGAGCCACTTCGAACAATAGTTAAAATTTTAAAACGAATCACAGAGTAACCATTAAGTAGTCAGTAACATATATCGCAGTCTTCACAACTACTTTCATTTGTCTTTGAACGAGACTCGCATAAAATACGATTTGTATTTGATAAACGAGTCTGAAAATCTGCATACTATGACTATCACGTTAAATAGAATTAATAGTCAATTTTAGATAAAATTTTTTATTCCCAGTCTATCATACCAACTTGATTAGAGAAGTCGTTATTAGCACTGACATTTGCTTCTTAATTGTATAAATTTTATCCATGGCTTACCTGGTAGTCATTTATATGAATACATTGAAAAAAAAAGTAATCATTTTAAAATTTGTATTTCAAAAATTTTGAATCATCTGTTCAATTTATACTTTTCTAATTATACTTTTCTAAATTTCATTTTGCATTTTATGAGCATAATTGACAAGAAGTATGAATTATAAGTTTTTTTCTTGTCTTGACTTTCACTGGAAATAAGTTTAAAAAAATGTGATTTCCCAGAAGCACGTATCCCGAGGCAAAGGAAAGAGAAAACCAACAAGTCTAACCTATGCATGAGGAAGAACGACGGGGTGTTGCCATGACAACAGAGTGTCACCATGGCGCCTGTCCAATGATTAGAAACCGCTGCTGGCGCTTCTTCAGATTCGAAACCAAGCAAACAGTTCCAAGCATGGTGAGATAGCAGGGTTGCCAGACTGACTTGTTTTGAAATCGTCTCGCTTGAAAAAAACATCGCCTGGCTTCTTGGCTTTTTTTTTTTTTTTTTTTTTGCATTTCGACAGTGTAAAAGCGGTTTTCTAATCTTGGACTGATTTCGATTGAATATGAACTGTTAAATGCTCTAAAGGAGAGAAACACATTTTTCGATTCTGTAATTGAACATTTAAATGCTAATGAATGAAGAATGGAATTCCTTTATAAATGAACTGTTAAATTAAATGCCGTATGTGCTTCTAAAAACTCTAAACTCTGTGGTATTTTAGTAGTATTTTATAACGCTGTATATTTTCGACCCCAGTGTCAGTCATTATTTGTTTTTTTAACGTGCTGCTAGTACGCATTTGTAAGGTATTTGTGTAATTAATCAGTATTATGTATCACTTGTTTTTGATGCACATAAAGTGTTCTATTAAACATGACAGTTACTCAAATTACTCAGGAAACAGATTTTCTAGTACAAAAATATAAGTAATAATATGGAGACAATTGAGTACATTACAGCTGCTTTGGCCACCGCACGTGCCTGCAATATTGGATTTTTTTTTGCTGTTGACAACTTTGAAAAAGCAATATGTGTTGTTATTATGTTGCTGTTTTTTTATTTTTTATTTTTTAAAGAAAGTATTTTTTAACACGAATTTGTTAATTCTTCAAAAATATTGAATTAGCAATGGCAGTTTGTTTACAAACATGTTTCTTATGCATACCAATATATTATCTAATTAAAAGCTTTATAAATACATATGAATTTAGTGAATTTTGTAAAAACTATTTTTATTTAGTTATGTTTGACTTGATTAAGGTGACATAACACAATATTTCAAATGATTATCTAAAATCGCTTCAGTTGCGAATTATAATCATAACTTCTCGAGACATCGAAATAAAAAAAAATATCATCAAAAACTGACAAATATAATTTCTGCCTTTGGCAAATGTAAAATAATTTGTTGCAATTATAAATATCAAATCTGAGTGCAAAATTTGGACTGGAGCATAGAATGCTATCGAACTTTGATGTGAAGGAGTACGATGTTAATAAAAGATATGTCCACGAAATGAGATCCTGATTTCTCGAGGCTTTTATTAACAGAACGAGAAATTTGGCTTTACATTTAGTCTATGTAAATGACTGAAATGAAGACAAGCCATGTTTTTTTTTTTTTTTTGAATTTGTTTTCGCTGTTGTGGAAGAAGGTGTTAAACGAAGTTCATTTTAAGAAAAGATAGTAGCTAAAATAACTTCTTATTTTCGTAGTCACCCCCCAATTTGAGCCTCTATCAGTCAGCCGAACCGCCGATTGTATTCTTCTGACTGGTCATAGATGGCTTCAAACGGCGGTTCGAGACTGAGACTCAAAACGATTGGGTATACAACCATAACAACTAAACTTTTATTATTGTGTGAAACTAAATGTAAAAAACAATATGTAGCGTACAAGTTGCAAAATTTATTGCATACATGTATTTGAGTTAATAAAAACGTCCCTTTTCACAATGGGATCATTTTGAGCTATGGGAAGCAAGCAGAAGTCAAAATGAAGAATAGGTTGCGGCTTGCGCAAGAAAACTGCGCATTGTTACTGCTGCTTGGTTCTTGAAGCTCAAAACGTTTTCACATTGAATAAAGTGGATCTTTGAAAACACCAAACACGCATACGCAATACATTTTTCAATTTGTGAGTCACAACGCTGTTTGTTCTAGTCGACTTCAAACCTGTTTCCGATTTTATCGAAAAATTGCGTATATATAGGCGTGACTTTCACTTTCAATTTCTTGTGTTGACACTTTTTGAACCAGCCATTGCTTAAAGCACTAACCAATGACATCAAAGTTTATACATCGATGATTCGTGGATGAAACGAGAAACATATAGTACTGTTGGCCCCGCTTAAACAAATGCTGTCGGGTCCAATATTATCCGACTAAGCGGGGTATTTGATTATTCGGGGATTTTTAACATTGCATCTAAGGCATGGGAAATATTCGGTTCCGGGATATTTTATTCGTATAAGCGGGGTATTCGTTTATCCGTTACCCGATTAAGCGGGGCCGACACATTTGTCTTCATGCTGAATCAATTCCTTTTTGTGTTCAAGTGCGCACAAGATTTAAAAACTCATTAAAAATAAATTATGAACTGTAGCTGTTGTATCCTTTTCAAAAGAAAAAAAAAAGAGAAAAAAATATCTTTTAATATATTTAAGTTATACTTTTTTTTTTTTTTTTGCGAAAAGGTGAGCCGTTTTTCAAAACATCAATATGTCAAACGAGGACATCTGTTTCCATTTCGAAGAGTGTGTTAATTATATGTCCAATTTGAATATAGCATTATTTTATTTCAAGAAGAATGTAAGCTTTTTTCTTTTTGGTTGCTTTTGGCACATGGAATGGGTGTAAGGTAAATTGTTTCATAATATAAGATACAGCAAAAAGTATTGTATATAAAAAAAAAGTTCCAAGTATAAAAATAATATTATATACAAATAGAAATTTTACTTTCATACTAGCGTATAATTTAATTCTAACCTACCCTCACATGTACTAAAAGACTAAAATTGCGTTAATATGTGGACACTCTATGATACTTTAAAATAGCTCTTTAAAATCGGAGCATTAAGTTTTAGATTTTTAACTTTGATTTTCTAAAAAAATCTAAAAGTCAAGCAAGAATGTTTTTAGAAGTTATCTTCCTAAATACGTTTTGTAAAATGCATTGTTTTATGCTTTTTAAATAGAAAAATTCTAATTCAGTAAAAATAGGTTTTATCTTTTCTGGAAACAAATTTAACGTTTTTTAAATATCCTCGAAAAATCAGGACACCCATTTTCTACTAGAATAGCAAAAATTCACACCATGAGTTTAAGAGAATATAACATCAATAGCAACAATAATTTCTATAAATAGCAGTGAAATACATTAACTACTAGTAAAATATTTACAATTCTTCAGAAAATAGGACTTTCATTCCCGTATTAAATTTCACTCTTGCTAGCAACGAACATGTCTAAACAATTTATAATTAATGGAATACAGTCCTTATATATAAATATATGTTTACAAATCAGTCATTGTATGCGTACAGTCAACTCTCGATAACCCGAAAATATCAAGGGACCGGTCAAAACGTTCGAGATATTGGTAGTTCGAGTTATGAGAAGTTTCCACAACAGTCTCAAGAATTTGGGACCCGATGAAAACTTTGAGATATAAGATTCGAGCTATCGAGATTCGACTATATTTTGGATTCTGCATTCCATAAACTATGCTTACGTTTTTTACCAATAAAAGAACCCTGATATACTCGCAAATTCTTTTTCCGCTAGCATTTTTAAAAGTTGCAATTTATTTGTTTGACGAATATATATATATATATATATATATATATATATATATATATATATATATATATATATATATATATATATATATATATATATATATATATATATATACAGTGTTTAAAAATTTGAGTTATTTGTTAAAACGCATATTGAGTGTCTCTCCGACATTGCAACTGCGAAATAGCATTATAATTAAGATTTGCTTCACATAAGTTAAAGTTATCTAATACAATTGTAGAAAAGAAACCCGGTACGTAAACCAATTTTTTTGGAATACGTTAGTTGATATGGGAAGTGAGCAAAATTACTTTGATTAAAATTATCGTTTGTTAATTTGTTTTGTTATGAAGGTTCCATACCATGAAGAGAATGAATGCAACTGTGTTGCAATAAATTATTTGCCGCCTGAAAATTCTTAGCCAATTTCTAGAAGTGTCCTAAGCTCAGACGATTAAAACTGTAAAACAAAATTAAGGAATGTACTTTATTGACGTCGAGAATTTTTTGCTTTCGTAAAATCGCACTTAATAGTATATTTCGTTGCGATTAGATTCGTTACCTTTATAGTAACAGTAATATATTATAAATTAACTGTCAGTAAAAAAAAATCAAGAGATAAGTCAAATAAAAATCGAAGTTAATATACATTCCACTAGAATATCTTCCCGCCTCTCCATTTAATCAAAATTATAGATATGGTTATTTGAAGGTATGCGCTAGAATGATGTTGATTTTAAACAACTCAAGTGTTCACGGTTACAGTTACAGTGAGGGAATTCCAGAATTTTTGAATGGCAATATCCATTTTTTCCTAGCTATAATTGATCAGCGTATTGCAAATACACAAATGGTGTTGAAACGATAGGCTTGTGACAAAATTGATGGCGTAAAGCAGCGGTTCCCAATCTTTTTCTTTTGCGAACCCTTTCCAAAATCCGGAAGAAGTTGGCGCACCCCTTGTGAATTAAGTAACAAGCAAAAAAAAAAAAGACTCGAACGGATAACAAATTTGGGAGAATGTTTTAGAAATATTGCTCAATAGTTCATGCCAAGAACGAACACATAATTGTAAAATATAAAACCAAATATTTCTACAAAATAGAATAATAGCTAGAAAATGAATTCAAAACAAATTCAACAAAGGACAAACTCAGGCATCTTTGTTGAAATTTAGTCAACTTCGAAAAACTCTAAATGGAATAGTTGTGAAATTAAGAAGCTCTAAGTTTGGCTCAAATGCCTGCCAGCTTTACATTAAGTTTAGCATTTAATTTGCTTCTATATGTATATTTGCTTCTATTGTGGGAAAACATATCATAAGCAGTATGCAAAGCATGTTTCTTTAGTCCGGTGTTCGAATACTCCAATGAACAACTTTCGTCGCATGGCGATCATTTTTTTCAATACATTGATCAATTTGCACAAGGAAAAAGAGAGTGCTGCCATTCGATAATTCCTAAATTCATTCACTGTAACCGTCACAGTGAGCACTGCATTGAATAAAATCCTCGTAATCTCGACCTTCAAATAGCTATACCTAAAAGTTTGGTTCGGTTGGTTCAGCGGATGGGCAGCTAGGGTTTCGTGTGTGGGGGAAGTTACTTTTGGATCACCCTGTAGAAGACAGAACTAGAACTTGGGAAAATTGTGTTTGAAACTTTTATGTTCTTTTGTAAAAGGTACGTTTATATCATTGGCGATGAAAGATAAAATGTCATTTTGCGTCGCTGTCAGCCACCAGATGGACCCTCCTATATATAACCGGATCAAACGTCATAAACGCATTTCATAGTATCTTAAAATTTTAGGTCGGTAAAATGTTTTGATAAAAAAATGCTGCTTTTCACTTCTATTCAGTTCACTTTTACGTATATTTCCATAAAAACTGAACTGCCGATTGATCGGTGTTAATCAATCTCCTGACTCATACGGAGAATAGAAAAACACAAATAATCGAACAATGCCTCTATAAGCAGTAATTAAAGCTAAAAATGAACACGAATTCTTTCTGACGGTATCTGCACTACTATAACCCAGTCTCAATATCAAAATTTGAAATGAACAGGTGAGGGAGGGGGGGGGGGGTTCCAAAAGACGGTTCTGAAATTATTTTATGCGACACTGAAATACGTTCATTAACATTTTCGTCACTTCATTGTTCGACAAAAATAACATTTGAATATAGTATACTAGACTGCACTGCGCGCTTGAGAGCACTTGAGCACAGATTTTTTAATTCAGGTATTTTCTAAAACTAGTAAAAATAATACTGAAACGGAACTGAGCTGGGTAATTGAAAATCAGTTTTAAAGTATTTTCTTTTGAATGATACTTATATTTCTTCTTGATCTGTAGAGCAATATATTTTTCATTTTCAAATACATTGCTTTGAAATATTTATATAAAATAGGGAAGCGTAAATGTACATTTTATCTTTCTTCTTATTAGCCAAAAAATTAAATAAAATGCCTCAGTTGGAATCTGAGTTTAGTTTGGCTTAAAAGTTTCTGAAAATCTCTCTTTTTTTCTAAACTTTTAAGTAAGGGCACGCATTATAAATACGTTGCTTTTTCGAATTTTTAGATATTTAATTTGAAAAAAGGTGGTTGAGATAGCGTTCCGCTTTCTTTATTTTATCTTTCGTGTTAATTTTTTTTTTAAAAACACAGCTTACACAAAATATGAAACTGATAAATTTACGGATTAAATTTGTAAGAACACAGCACCGAACTTCATTTTCTTGAGACAAACTGAAATAAATATAAAAAAATTACATTAGCATGAATTTGAATTTCTTTTTTACACACTTATAAAGCAGCTATTTCTCTGTTTTAGCTACAGAAATATATATGGACTGCCACAAGACGTGCTTTTTCATAATCATTAAACTTTAAAAATTTTGTTTATATAAATCTAATAATTTCTTTATTCAAAAATATTAAATTTGTTTTGAACTTTGCAATTGCTTTTAGACTATTCCTTCTCGAAAGTTATGCTGATAGAAAAATCATAACTTTTGGTCATACAAGCTCCCTGCGCTAATACGATTCATAATAATCATACTCGCACACTACAAAACATTTTTACAGTAAGAATCACAGCCTAAATGTATCGTCGTGAAAAATAATTTCTTTGCTGATACGTAGTTGTTTTTTTTTTTTAACGAGCTTTTGCTACAAAGCTACACACAGTGATCCTTTTACTTAAAGATTCCGACTTTGGACCAGTAAAGAGCGTCCCTTACATTTTAGCAATGCATCAATTTCTTCAAACTCGAAACAGAAGAGGGTGTCTAAGACTTAAAGGATGCGTTGAGATGGAGGAGTAGAAAGGCACCACAAAGAAGTTGCAAAGAAATTTGAACTAGGTTTGAAGAGTTACAGGCGTCACTTTCGCAGAAACACATAAGACCCTTGCCTTCCGATTCAAGCATGCACACGTGGTCGACCAGGAAAAGGTTGATTTGAAGGTTGGAGGTACATGTTCGTCGAACTACTTCGGTTTCTGAAAAAGAAATTTTGTTCTTGTCATGAAATTGGATTGAGACATTCTTTTAAATGAAGCAATATGCAATAAAAATTGATATGGGTTAGATCCTTTCACGAAAATATTTTCTGAATAAAACTAATGTATTTAATATGGGTGTAATAATAGGCATTTCAGTTGTTGCATCTCTTCCTTTTCTGTATGAAATCTATGCAATTGATTTGGGATTATACACTGTTAAAACTACAGGATGCAGTCGGCACCTTTCAGGGGAGAAACGCTTGTTCACCAGCGACACCTAATACGGAGCCGAAATGGCCCCTCTAAATATGATGAAAAACAGGCACCTTTTAAAAAATAGGCAGCCGGAGTGAAAAAAAAAGAACCTTCGGAGAGAGAAATTTCATCCTTACTGTAGATCCTCCTCCCTCTCCCCCATATTGTCTGCGTTTTTGAATACAGTTGCGTTTTTTTTTTTTTAAATATACTTGGCTCTCTGTTTAACGACTTTCAAGGGACCACAAAAAATCGCCCTTAAGTAGAAAGCGTCCTTAAATGGAATGCTTTTAACACTATAGTGGACCATCTGGGACCGTGAAAAGCCGTCTTTAAATAGAGAAAGTTGTTAAATAGAGCGTCGTTAAACAGAGAGCCTACTGTAGCTTTGTTTTGATTCATGATATTCTACGTTTTGGACATTTTCCACATTAAACTAAGTACTGGAAATGATTAAAACTTGTAATTACAGCATTTGATCCTATTTCAGAGTTTTCAACATAGTTAAGAAGTGCTCATTGCTTTAATTCATCTGATCGTGATCTAACTCAATGTTTCTCAACCTCTTTTGACCCACGGGCCCGGTAAAAGCAAAAGAAAAACTTTGCGGACCAGTGAAATCTTTATCGTTTTCTTAAAAATTCATAAAATAAATAATAATAATATTAATAACTCTGGGGCCGTTGAAAACTTGTGAAAAAATGTTGCGTTTTTGCGCTGATGAGTTTTTTTTTTTTTTTACAAAGTAATGTTAAAAATTAATAAAATAATAAATATCTACCCCTTTACTTGGTATCAAAGATCTGTCACAAATATGTTATAATTTAAAGACGAGTAATTATTTAAATAATGTGAGAAATTATACATTTACTAAAAGATGACCCATACCGTAAATGAAGTATAGAGGTACTTATGAATTATTTACATGAAGAGCCAAAAATATTTTGGGATATTACAGTTACGGAAAAACAAAATTGTTTCATAAACGTTAATGAAGAGTAAAAAAATAAAATGCACATGAAGTTTTTCGACAGTTTAAAAACCAAAAGAAATTTCTAACGCTATCGAGACATTAACCGCTCACAGGAAATGATTCAAACACTTGAATGAAAAAAAAAAAAAAATCCAGACGGAGAGAAAACTTTTTCCCTGTTTATTTTTTCACTTGCTATTTATTCTGTTATAATCTACCGAAGCACAAGAATCATTTTTATTCCAGTTCTCACTCGTTGATTATTGATAATCTTATTGCCGGTTATTTTGGTGATTAAATGTTGCTTATCGAGTACTCAAGAAAATAATGATAGACATTTTTAGTAGTGTTTTGAATGATGGAAATTTCACGACAGTAACGGTAAACTGAAACTAAACGAAAGTAACGGCAACTGAAAAGCAAGAAATGCGCTTTTAAACACTTTTAACAATGTTTGAAAGCCCTAAAAACTACGAAGTGATCAAAAGCTGTACTTACTTGTAATTTTGGATAATTAATCCTAGAAAAGTTGTGTTTTAATCCAATAGTGTACTTCATTCAATGTGAAAGACACATAGATGCAACCATCATTTGTCTGCCATATTGAAGTGGTTGAATGTATGTCTAAGGCAAAAGCGCATGCGCAGCGAGTCTTTCTGCGATTGCAAGCTGTTTTGGCTCCTCTGCTGTATTTCCTGGCCAGCATGGCACCCTTGGGCACCATGCTTTCACCTTAGAGGGAATATATTCACTCGTCTGGAACCCCTGGTTAGAACAGTGTACCTTCCTAAAAATATTTTCGGAATGAAACCAATGTAGGGTAACGGCACCAGTAACAGATATGCTTAAGGTCTCAGGTTAACTCAGTCTTCCGAGCCTTTTAATGCATTTAGACTTTTAAAACTATTTTTCTCTCATGCAACTACACCTCATCTAACGTTTGGCTACTTCTGGATCCTTTGGTTTAGTTAATTCTATTTTTCTTTGCTCAATTTTGAGAAAAGGTCCGACCCCTAGTAACAGACACCGAAAAATCTGATGATACCCAGTAACAGATAGGATGAGGAAAGGATGAGTAATGGCCAAAATTCCCTTTTTCTCTTCAAAATGTGCAAAAGTTCTCCATTTTTAGAACTAAAGCCCTATTAAGTTTAAATAAACATGAAACAAGAATTGACCTCGTGGCAGTTGTTCATAACTTTTCACCACTGCCTTGAAAATAGCAACTGGCTCATAAACTTTACTCTAAAAACACTAGATGGCTTCACCGTATTCATGAGCCACAGCAACATCAGTTTTACACGCCTAAAATTCTTATTACAGTCGAATCCCGACTTACGCGAGGGATGCGTTCCAAGACTCCTTGCGTAAGTCGAAATTTCGCGTTGTGGAAATAGGTATATGTAAAATATTTTATAAACATACCAAATTATTTTAGACACTTATTAACACCACTTCAAACTGTTTTAAACCATTCCTCAATTATACATTACCGTTTCTCACATAAAGAACTGAATTTTGATTTGTATTTAAAAAAATATTTTAATCAACATAAAATACTGTTACGATGCACAAAATCAGTGATCAGCGGGAAAGGGAAACATAAAATAAACCAGTACGGTACGTACAGTATGTAGTCATAATAAAATCATGCACTATAATAATACTGTGCAGTAGATCCAGTAATTCACTCACACCTAATTGTGCACCTTCGATGCATTTTTTAGTTATTCAAGAATCGAGAACCTTTAGCTTTTCTTTGTCAGAAACTTTCTCTTTCACAAAGTCTTCACAAAGTTTAGATGGAACACTGCTTTTAGGTATCATTATATTTCATCACCTTTCGCATTTAGAATGAAAAAAAATATGGTAAATGCGGGGTAGTTATTTGTCTACACAAACAAGGCTATGTTCAGACTAGTACGCTGTGGAAATTCCTGCTGCCAGTGTTGCTAAAAGCATGAAAGTCCTTTCACGAAAAAATATTTTTCGTAGCCAATAAAAAAGCCGATACTTTCACACCGCGAATCCCTTCTGAAAATTTTCGTGTTGCCGGCGAGGAATTCGCGTTAGGTCTAACATTATTTACTGGTGAAAAAACTGCGTTGTAACCGTTTCGCTTAAGTCGAATCGCGTTGTAGCGGGAGTTGACAGTATTTAAATTCAAACTTATGAATGTGTTACTGGACCCTTGTCTGTTACTGGTGCCATTACCATATTTGATATTGATGTGTTCCTTCATAAAAATATTTTTGTATAAAAATGTTTTCCCATTTAATATTGTATTTCTTATGCTGAACTCAATGATAGCTCTCAAAATACATTCTGGACGATGAAAAAAAAAAGCGTTAAAAGCATGGTAACTGATTGACATACTTCTTTTTGAAAATGTCAGTCAGTTACCTTGTTTTTAATAAATATTTTTAAAAAAAATCCAAAATATATTTCGGGAATTCAATTACACCATTAAATTTAGTTGAAAAAATACAATATTTCTGGGCAAAAGATCGTTTGCGCAACACATATTTTGCGTTCAATATTAAAAAATACGTAGGTATTTTGTTTAAATACTGTCAGTCAGTTACCCGTAGAAATACCCGTTTAAAATCTGAATAGTAGCACATATTTCATATGGGTGCATCTTATTAAAAATATCTTGTGCGTAAAATTTATTATGTTTCTTTATCTGGCTAACCCGATACAAAAATGAGGTTGATTGGTTTCGGTATTGCTATTTGGGAAATATCTGGAATTGACTGGGTGAAAAGCTTCAAGCAAGCGTCTAGTTGAATTAATTTTTAAAAATGTTTAAATATCAATTAGATGAATGTTAATAATAGCTAATGTTTAATCTCGAAACATGTAATAAGACTTCAAACAGCTATACAAGGAAAAATACTTCCGTAAACATCTTGAATTACACTTAAATTTAAAAAAATGGAGCAACAAAATTTCTATAGCTATAATACACTAAAAAAGTGAAATCGGGAATCACGGTCTAATAAGTTTCTTCCGTCAAGAAATGCGAGGTTGATCGACCGTATTTGCAATGCATCTTTTTTGCTTAACTTTATCACCAAATTTTTATCTAAGCGTGATTCTTTTCTGCATTATTTTCTACAGCTTGAGCTTTCGGAGTGAAAATGCAACTGCAGGTTGTTTTTTTTGTAATGTAAACGAATTTAGTCTTACGTTAATGCTGAAAATCTGCAAAAAAAAAAAAAAAAACAAAAAAAAAATGTTATGTCTTTAGTGCTTCAGTTTTCTAACACTCTTTAAGGAATTTAATTATTCATAAACAATCAAAAACCCGTTGCTAACTGAGAAAAAATTTGAATGAAATTTACGAATAATTTTCTAGTAAGCTTTTCAACTCTAATGAAATGATTCAATATAAGGAAATTTGTTATCTTTTTGTTATGTTTCGTTAAGTTTTGCGTTGGAGGCAAAGTTTGAACCTTAGAGCAGGAATTGAAATGGAGAAAGCAAGTCCAATCATTGTCTTAGCAAAAGCTGACCCAAAGACCCCAAGTCAGGCGACTCAACAACGACAAATGGTTGGCACGTTTTGCGTGAAACAAGCGAAAGAAATCTGATTTCTTCCAATGCTTTGCTTTAAAATCTATCACGTGACTTGGAAGTCTTGGTTTCATGAATGAAAGTCTTCATTCCCTCCATTTTATCTCATCTCAATGGTTGGATGTTTACATAAAAGCGATACAAAATTTATACATCTCATTCTAAACTGTTTCGATAAAACGACATACAAATACGAGTATATTGAACGTCATGCTACAACAGTCAAATCGAAATCTAAGTTTCGCATGTGTCATTAAATACTTTTGCTTCTATAATTGATTTATCTTTGAAGAGTATTAATGAGTTTATTAAAGTAATTACTCATTTGAATTTCTTAACTAACATACAGACATATCCGTCAAAAATTCAAGGAAACATTCGATTAAATAGAATTCAGTCTCAAGTTGATTAAGTTACAGAAATATAATCTTACCAGCAAAACAACTCTTAGACAATAAACTTGAATATTCGTTATAAGCTGTTTAATGAGCTTACAGTTGAGTAAATTAATTCTGAGTAACTCAGTTAATTCTAGATACAATTTACGCATTTTAGTGATGTCAATTTATTCCTTTAAAATGAGTCCTAATTATTTGAATTATGTATTTCTCTTTCCTAGCATTGCGTAGATTGGTAAAACCGAAAACAACTTCACAGTGTGGTATTAATTGAAATCCCACACACATGGTTAAAAGTGCAACTTTTTAAAAATTAGAAATAGTTTGTGGAAATGCATTAATGCATGTGTGGGAGAGGGAAACAGTGGGAGAGTTTTCATATCTTTTGTTATAACGTCTTTAATTTTAGCTCTGAAGAAATGCTAATTGCAGAACAGGGTTATAAAACTATTTAGCTATCACCGTTATTTTGACTTCCTTTTACAACGAGCTGACGTGTGCATCACATGACTTACTTTTACTCCAATTTAATGTCATTTCCCCATTACTGGCAATTTTAATGTGATTCAATAGTTTACTCTCTAAATATCACCAACAGTGGCTAAATTAAAACAGATTTAAAAAAAAAAATCGTAAAATTTGTCACCAAGTTGGCGACAAAACTTGGCGACCAAAAGACTGGCGATATATCGCCAAGTGTCTGCCATATTATAACACCACTTGAGTTTACATCGAAATTAACAATGATCCCCCCCCCCAAAAAGGGGCAAAAGACCCCTTTAGAAACTCCCGAATGCAACCAAAAGGGGAGGTGCACAACTCGACCCCACTAGGAGTCAACGTACCAAATTTCAACTTTCTAGGACTTACCGTTCTTGAGTAATGCGACATACATACGCACATCCGCATATACGCAGATACATACATACGTACATACAGACGTCACGAGAAAATTCGTTGTAATTAACTCGGGAATCGTCATTATGGATATTTCGCGTGTCTATACGTTCTTAGGCACTTATCCACGTGTGGTCGAGTCGAAAAAAAACTCAATATTCATTCGGGGGTGAGTAAAATGGAAATTAAGGTCGATTTTTGAGTGAAAATTTTTCCGCGAATACAATACTTCCTTTTTTACTTCCTTTTACAAAAAAGGAAGTATTGTATTCGCGAAAAAAATTTTACTCAAAAATCGGCCTTAATTTCCATTTTGCTCGCCCCCGAATGAATATTGATTTTTTTTTTCAACCGCTACCACACGTGGATACATGCCTAAGAACCGTATAGACACCTGAAGAAAACATTTTGACGATCCCCGAGTTAATTACAACGCGTTTTCTCGTGACGTCCGTATGTACGTATGTATGTGCGTATGTGTGTATGTATCTTGCATAACTCAAGAATGGTATGTCCTAGAAAGTTGAAATTTGGCACATAGACTCCAAGTCTGGTCTAGTTGTGCACCTTCTCTTTTGGTTGCATTCGGATGTTCCAAAGGGGGCCTTTTACACCTTTTTGGGGGGAAAACATTTTTAATTTCAATGTAAACTCAAGCGGTGCTATAATTTGGCAAACACTTGGCAATATATCACCAAGCTTTTGGTCGCCAACTTGGCGACGAATTTGGCAGTTTTTTTTAAAAAAATCTGGTTTCAGTTTGGCCATATTTAGAGAGTTAACCATTGAATCACATTAAAACTGCCAATATTGGGAAAATTTCTCTGTATAAAACGTTTTCTTTGCTTCGGTTCGCAACAGACTTTGAATGAAAGTATTTAAAGTGTTTTTTTTGCTCACTCCGAGGCACCATTATCTTTAAATTGGAGTAAAAGGAAGTCATGTGATGCACACATCAGCTCGTTGTAAAAGGAAGTAAAAAAGGAAGTATTGTATTAGCGAAAAAATTTGCACTAAAAAATCGACCTTAATTTATATTTTACTCACCAACGAATGAATGTTGAGTTTTTTTTTCGACTCGACCACACGTGGATAAGTGCCTAAGAACGTATAGACACGCGAAATATCTATTTTGACGATTCCCGAGTTAATTACAACGAGTTTTCTCGTGACGTCTGCATGTACGTACGTATGTATGTGCGTATGTGCGTATGTATGTCGCATAACTCAAGAACGGTACGTCCTAGAAAGTTGAAATTTGGTACGTAGACTCCTAGTGAGATCTAGTTGTGCACCTCCCCTTTTGGTTGCATTCGAATGTTCCAAAAGGGGTCTTTTGCCTCTTTTTTGGGGGAAATCATTGTTAATTTCGATGTGAAACAAGTGGTGTTATAATTTGGCGGACACTTGCCCATATATCGCCAGTCTTTCGGTCGCCAAGTTTTGTCGCCAACTTGGTGAGAAATTTGGCGGATTTTTTTTTTTAATCTGATTTTAATTTGGCCACTGTTGGTGATATTTAGAGATTAAACTATTGAATCACATTAAAATTGCCAGTAATGGGTAAATGACATTAAATTGGAGTAAAAGGAAGTCATGTGATGCACACATCAGCTCGTTTTTTCAGAATTTTCCCTCGTATTCCTTTTTTGAAGGCTCTCAAGTTGCCCCATGTGAGGCGCATCACTCCCCGAGGGTCCTTGTTCCTGTCACCGAGGAAACTTCCCATGTGAGGCGCAGTGAGATAAGGCATGGGATACAGTGGGACATTGAAAAACGCTCATAAAAATTAGTTATAATATGACAATATATTTTTCTATTAAATACTGATTGAGATATGCATAGCACACAAAGCATTTAAAAGCAGTTTTTAAACAAGAAGACATAAAAATTGTTATAATCTATACTAATAATATAGAGCTGTAGAGTTTGTTTGTTTGAACGCGCTAATCTCAGGAACTACTGTTTCGAATTGAAAAATTCTTTTTGTGTTGAATGCTCCATTTATTGAGGAAGGCTATAGGCTATTTTTTTTTTGATCAGAGTGACCGAAATATTTGTAATTGCAAATTCAATGTTTAATTTATTGTTTAGTTCTATGAAATCCTAATAGATGGCGGGGTAAGTTAACTCTCCGAAAGAGAGATAGCCGACAGTGTCGATAGCTGCGAGGAACCATGCCCATGCTACGCTGTTGTGATCAGCGAACAGATTTTTGAATGCGTTTTTTTTTTCGATGTTCAGGTACATAATTTGATTTTGTAGGATTTTTCTATTCGGTTTTGTTTTCCTTCTTTCTACAACTTTTGTTTTTGTTACTTATAGATAATTACTTATCTAAGTAAATAATGTGATTTGTCGTATTATTCAATTGTGATTGTTCTTTATAACGTTTTTATAATAGCATTGTTTATTTGGCGAAACATTTTAAATTGCAGGGGGGGGGACGCTTCACTCGCTAAAGGACAGGGTTACAGTAGCGTGGTTGCTTGCTGCGTTAAGCGATGAACTATGTAGTTGAAAAATTTTTTTGAGTTTTAAAGCTACTGTTAATATTTTTATGCGGTTTGGCGAATATTTTTCAACTCCAAAGAGACTTTAATAGGTCTTTTGAAAAGGTGTGTACGCATTTTAGTTGAAGAAGAGTGATCATTTCACATCAGAAGGGGGCTGGGGCGTGGATTTTTTTTTGTTCAACGGACTTCCTTTAACTTCTTAGCACCTGCATCGCCGTCCGGTACTGCTAGTATATGATAAAGCACATGTGAGCTAAAAAATTATTTTTAAAATAACGCTTGATGCATTGAAAATAATAAAGTAACATAAATAAATCATTAAAGGATAAAAAATTGTAAATGATATGGCGTAAACAATAATTAAAACTTTACTTTTAACGTAGAAAAATATCGAAGGTCTTCAAAAAATTATAATATATTCCTTCGCTGTTTTTAATCTCCACAAGACACAGGGTTTGGTAATTTCAAAGTGTTATAACATGCTTGGAAACACAAAAACTCAAAATAATGCATCTAGATGAATTACAACTCATAAGAAATTTTCATTAGTAATAATAAATAGTATCAACAGATAAATGGGCTAACCCGTTAGATGTACGTAAATGCCGCTGAAAATACAGTTTAAATAAAACCTCATTAGAATCAATTCCATGATTAAATTAATTTTAAATCTTGATTGTTTAAAATGTGCTTACTTTGAATTATTCCAAACTGTTTATATTCTAGTGGAGAATTATGGAGGTATAATAGGACGTCGTCCTGCTTTTCATCCAAAAGCAGAATTTTTAAGTACACCCAAACCTGTTTTTATGTGGTGGATAGGGACCGCATGAAAAAAAAATGTTCGAAACTTCACGAGTAGCTTTAAAAAGTTGTTTTCGCAACACAGTTAATTTTTTTTATACGGTGGATAGGGAATAGGGTTTCCAATCCCGAAATCCCGATCCCAAATCCCGCATGATATTTAGCGGGATTGAGAGCAAAATCCCGCGGGATTTCGAATCCCGCAATTTTTTTTTTTGCATGCAAATGTTTTTCAACTTTTGCCGGTCATAAAACAACTATTTTCAGAAGCATGATCTGAAGTTTGATTCACTTTCCTCGTATTTCTGCAAAAATAGCAAGAAAAACTTTGCATTGTGTGATATGCGGTGAATTTACCATTTAAGAAGAACTATAAAAATAGAGTATATTTTTCTGAGGGTGAATTGGTATTCTCACTCGAGGTTTCCGTTTTCATTCGTTCAGTAGTTGAGAAAATGCGTAAAAAGTATAAAATTTTTGGAAAACCAGCTCTAAAATTTAAAATTCAGAAAATTACGCTTCAGAAAAAAATAAAGAACATATCACATTAGAAAAAGGAGCCACAACACGCGTCTTCATCAACGCATTATTTTTTGAGCAAAAATCCTTTCCCGTCCCATACGAGCGATGCTTTGTTAAGATGCATTGGAATTTTTTTAGGGAACGCTTTTGCGTTCCAAACGATAATTGCTATTTTGGATCTGACTTTCCTGTGCTCTACAATTGATGAACGGAATTCAAGAAAACTACTGTTTCAAGCAACAAAAACAGTCTTCTCAAAATGCACCATCTTTCTGCTTGACATTAAAATTTATTTTTTTACAGAATAAGGTCAGTCTCGCGGGATCCGAGATCCCGCGGGACTGGAAACCCTAATAGGGACCGCATAAAAAAAAGTCTCATATAGAAAATAACCCAAAATCTTACAGACTAACCTTTAGAAGAAATCAAAATAAACCAAGTATGATAATAATTTTGGCCGAGGAGTCGGATAAAATTTCCCGAATAGGGAAGCTTTTGGGAGGTTACAATGACTTTCCATCGGGGCTCCAATGCCATCACTTGAAGATACTGCAGTGAAACCTCCGAATAGCGGACAGTCAAGGGACTAGAAGTTTTGTCCGTTATTGGGAGGTGTCCGCTATTAGGAGGAACTACTTAATTTACCTTTTTCAACATGGGCTGTTGTTCCCTTTGTAGAGCACAATCGAAACAATTGTGAAAGGTTTACTACATTTTACGTCAAGTGTAATTAATCTGTTAGTTGGCAATATGACCTTGAATATGGGCAAATCTTTTTCATGTCTAAAAATTAAACAACCCAACGAAACTTCGGCGCTATAAAGACGACTATTACCGGCGCCGGTCTGCTCAATTGCATCTCCCGAGAGCCCCAGTTAGAAAAAGCGCCCAGTTTCCTCTTTTTTATCTTAACTTTTAAATAGTTATTGTGTACAAAATTCATTGAAATCTTATGAAAAACGTTCGTTAATTGTTAAGACTGACATCAGTTTTCACTTATCAGCTTCAATACTCTCAAAACTAGCCGTAACAAAATTATGACTTTTTTTTTCTTTTTCATTTTTTGCTGCCTGCAAAAAGTACCATGTCTTATAGTTCTTTTTTTTTATGCCCTCAACTTTTAAGCCCCAATCGCTGCCTCTGCCTATTAACACCCTTTTAATTCCAAGAAACAGTGATAAGGGAATGACGGGGGGGGGGATATCAGTTGTGGAAGATGAAAAGTTTTGTAAGGCAAGCAGTTACTAAGATATTCTGTGAAAAGAAAAAAAACCGGAAGTGCTACGATCGCAAGGGAAATTTTTTGTGAAATAACTGTCCGTTATTCGGAGTGTCCGTTATTCAGGGTGAATTACATGGAATGGTCTATATTGAGGGACTGGGACTTGCAAAAATGTCCGTTAAATTAGAGGTGTCCGTTATTCGGGAGTGTCCGTTAAGGGAGGTTTCACTGTACCTCGCACTCGTTTTAAAAAGAATTTCCTCTTTCATTAATGCATTGATATTGATTATTGAATAATAATTTATACCTCAAAATAAAAAAAAGCATAACTATAACAAAAATAAAAAGGGCTACCGCTTCCCTACAAGTTTAAATGTTGCAGTGACAAGTCTCAAAGGAGGTGCCCTACAGGTTAACTGAAATATTGCTCACTTTTTACATTTTTAGTATTTGAATTTCAGGAAAAATTCATTTGTCCCAATGTACCCCATGTCATACTGCCCTAATTGCATCAGTGCTCAGCCAGTTTTCAGAAATCCCCCGGCCACAGCGACATAAAACATCTCAGAAATTATATCTAGTTTAAAACCAAATATGACGCATTCTCGCTTTCCATTAAATATCAGCCAACATCAGTACTTTGTGGGTACTTTTATTAAATTAGTAATACATCATTTTTATTTTAAATAGTGTTGTTCTCGTTCTTCCATTGTGCCATGCTGCTTGTGTCTTAGTTAACTGGAAACACCATCCTTGAACGTGAAATGCTTATTTGTTTTCCGTTCTACTGTAATTTTTGTGCCTTAAATTTTAATGGAGTGTAGGGCAACGGCACCAGCAACAGACATGCTTAAGTCATCTCTCTCAGGTTAACTCAATTTTCTGAGCCTTTTAATGTACTTAGACTTTCAAAACTATTTTTCTCTTATGCAACTACATCTTATCTAACGCTAGTCTGCTTCTGGATCACCTGAATTAGTTATTTCTATTTTTATTTGTTCGATTTCAAAAAAGGGGCCGACCCCCCAGTAACAGACACCGAAAATTCTGATGATACATAGCAACAGATAGGATGAGGAAAGGATGAGAAATGGACAGAATTCCCATTTTTTCTTCAAAATGTGCAAAAGTACTTTATTTTTAGATCTAAAATCTTATTAAATTCAAATGAACATGAAACACCGGCAGACCTCGTGGTAGCTGTTCATAACCTTCCACTACTGCCTTGTAAATATACCAACTGGCTCATAAAATTTACTCTGATAACACTAGGTGGTTGCACCGTATTCATAGGCCACAGCAACATCAGTTTTAGCTTAAAATTTTTATAATTTAAATCGGAACTTACGACTGTCTGTTACTGGTGCCGTTACCCTATAATCTAATGTTGTAATGAAAAAAAAATGAGCATTTAAAAATTAGCAACTTTTTTTAACTGAGCAACTTCTGTTCCTCCTTTATTGTTAATTTATTTCGTTACTATTTCAAGTATTTCATTTGTTTCTATATTTATTAAAGAGGTTAAATTGTATTGTTAAATTTTGTTTCCTATTGCAAGCGAATTTCCAAAGGTATTCCCCATAACGTGAGTTTCCGGTTTTTATTTTTTTTTACACTCAACTGTTCCTTCTATGAACTATATGGAAGTATACTTACGAGTTCCTTGGTTCATTACGATTTTTACACAACAGCCTTCACATCTTTTGAGCGGAGGGAGATTCTGCGGGTGCGCAGTCGCATTAAATGGATCTTTACATCTTTGATCGGTCAACGTGCTGCACTCATAGCACCAGATTCTTGAAACTGAAATAAAATAAATGTCTTAAATCTAGAGCATTGATAAAGTGCCATAATGTGATAATAATTGAATTTTCGAAAAAGAACCATGAGAAGCTCATTCGTGTTTTAAATCATCTTAACACTTTATTAATCTTTTCATGGCATACATTCAGACAGATGCATAGAAAATGTAAAAAGTGTGAGATGTCCAGCCAGTCACCGCTAATACAAACGAAAACGGTGCGATAGTACCGTGAATGCGGACTACTTTGGCCCACATTTTTAAACTTTTTTTTTTATCGTTTCCCAAAAATTTTGTCACTTTTTCTATTTCTATACTGTGGTAAAGGTTTTACACTTCCAGACTATCCTTAATTTATAATTTGAATAGTTATTATTTTTTACGAAAATGGTACTACCCTTTTTAATTGTCTTTTATTTGGGTCAACGTTACCCTTGCGTTTGATTTACTATAGCCCAAGGTTGTTTTCCCTATTTAAAATCATTGCATAACTAACTAAAGCCAAAGAAAGATTTGTGTCCACAAATATCTATTTATTTAAAAGAAATGAATTTTAAAGATTTATTTGACATTTTAGAAGAAGTTTGATCACACATATTTGTTTTAAGGAAAATTAAAAAAAATAAAATGTTAAAGGCCTAGTTATTGTTTCACAATCGGCCGACAGAGAATAGTTGTATTTCCTTGGAATCCTGAACCTATGCTACCCTAACAACGAAATTCCCTTAACTTTTCAACTAATTTCCCAAAATTTGTAGGAAATACGTAAATACAATTGGGTCGACGTATATTTATAGCGAGATTTTGTAAGCAAAGTTGAGCATAATTTGAAAATTCATAAAATAAAGTTTTTACTTCAAGAAATCTTAGCTTAAAACTTTACTTCGAATTTTGAAAGTTAAATCAGTGACTCTACATTGTTACAGTATATCGAAATGAATATTAGACCTACATTTAAATTTCAAGGACACGTGACCTGCAGAACATGCTATTTTCTATGAATAACTTTGGTATATTATGGATAATAATGGTAAGTACTGATGTATCATCAATAAGATAAAGAAAAAAACACTTCCCACTCATCAGGGTCCCCAACATTTAAGGAGTAAGTTTAATCATTGCATCTCTTATAACGGTTCAACAAAAAAAGATATGGAAAAGACATAACATCTGCATAAAATCAATACGTCTAAGATAATCGTAGCATTTCTGATATTTCTGTGTACCTGTGAACAATGTACCTGAATCATGAGTAGTTGTCCAAAAATACTTGTTTCGTCAATCTTAGGTCAATAAGATTTCTTTCGGGCTAAAAAAAATTATCCTGAACGAACATTACCCTTGAAGCGATCAATTCACGTTCATTAGAAATTTCACTATCATATTTAGCATTCTTTAAAGGAGGATGAACACGAGAATTTCTGGGATTTTAAAATAATTGCTTAAATCATGCGACCGTTTACTTTAGCATGCGGTTTATTTTTTCAACTTTTTTGAGCAATAAAGTGTTGTTCTTTTTCTTATACAACGCTCACTCGCTAGGTATTTTGCATTTTACAAGTTCCGAGATGATTGCAATATGCTTAAAAATACTATTTTCTAGCAATTTCATACTTACATACACATTCTTCTTCAGCATTTACAAATACACAGTGAGCCAAAAGCCCTGTAAGAGAAAGAGATTGCTTTAAAAAACCAGTGTTTAGTACTGTGGAAAGTGTACAAAAAATATGGGTTCACAGTGCACTTCCTCACTGAAATGCTTCATCGCTCAGTACTTTTACAATTCCAAAACTACATCGTGTATACTTGATGAAATTTTAGTGGAAATGTACAATCAACTCAAAAATATTTCAGTTTATTTTTAAAACTATCTCGAAAGCATCAATTCCTTTTTATAGAATTCCTAACTTTTTTGAGAGGGTTGTCTCACCTTTGTCTTTGCATGTTTAAGTTGCAAGCAAATTAAAATGCTGATATCATGTTAAAAGCGATAGTAACAAAATAATTGTCACTTAGTGCTTAATGTAAGTCAATGCGTAATGTGTCGAAGAATATATATATATATATATATATATATATATATATATATATATATATATATATATATATATATATATATATATATATATATATATAAACGTATGTGTGTGTGTGTATTTGTTCCTTATATACAAATCCAGTTCCCGTCGAATTTCCTCTCAGTTTGGCACAGAGGTCCTTTGATGCATAGGCACAGGGTGTTTTTCGTTTCCCCTGAGGGGGTGGGGAGACTTCCCTTAAGAAGAATTTCGGCAGAAAATCCGTGAGACGTAAAGTTTACGCTCATTAATAATGACTGAATTTTTAAAATTAAAGAAACAAAACAAAAATCAGAGGTTCAAATTTAAATTTTGAGTCATAAAATTGCTCTTTTTTACACATTGACGGTAAATTGTACATTTTTTTTTTTTTTAAATTCAAGTCTGATCGTTGAACATGCGTCACTTGAGACAACTTTTATTTTCGAGGTAGACCGTGCAACCCTGTTGGAAAAGTGAAGCTGTGCCCCCCAAATTGTCAGTCTAGCTAGCTAGAACAAGACAACAACAACCATGCAACGCTGTTACAAAAGCCGCCGCTTACATGAATCACGTTTGTTCAAAACAGATTTGATTCCATAAAGCGGCTAATTCAATAAAACTGGATTGTGTTCTGTTTTTGACGGGGGGGGGGGGGGGGGGATTTGATTCATTAAACCGGTTGATTCACTCAACCACTGATTCAATTTACTGGCGTCCACTGTAGTTGTCAATATAAGTGTCGGAATCTTTATTGTAGTTGCTCCCGATGTGAAATCCACTTAATTCAATTTTAGTTTAACGTGATAAGAACCACTAAATGCAAGGGAAAAAAATCCCGGTTTAGTAAAATATTCGAAATTGATGTCATAAATTAATTAATTATAATGTTGAGGGAAAGAAAAACGATTTTATGCAACAATTTTGCATTTAGGAGTATACTGTATTGGTGTTTTAGAATAGGTCAAAAAGAGCTTGATTGAAGCAAAGAATAGTTACACGTACACGCACACATACATACTCCCTTTTTGTTTTTTGTTCATCGGGGGAGGGGGGGGGAGATTAGTATAAATATACAGGTAAGTACTCCGTTTTCTCCACGAAGAAAAAACATACAAACATGTTTCAGTATGGCAAAGGAAACAAAGGGTGTTAGAAAAGCAGAAATTGTATTAAGTGCATTATATCTCTTAGTAAACTATAAAAAGAAATTTGAAGCACAATTTGCATATTTAATTTATTGAAACTTGACGCAAAGTCGTTAGTTGACGTTAGTCAGCGAACAGCTGCAATCTATGAAGAGTCAAGTAGCAAAGACTAGAACCAATTAGGTTTGAACTCGCGTAATATCATGTCTATGAAGGTTTTGTAACTGTTCTACAGTAAAGAATATCACATTTAATATGTTGATGACGGCTTTGAAACTGCTCTATAATAGAGATGTTACATATGTGATATTTATGAGTTTCTAAACTGTTTTGGAGAATAGAATGTTCGACGGTTCCGTAACAGAGGCTGTCTTAGTAATACGTTTATGACGGTGACAAAACTATTCTACATTATATTATGAGACGCATTACATGATTTTTATGAATATTTTGTAATTCTTCTCCAGAATACATAATATAGGTCGTAGGTAACCTAGTGCACAGGACGTTGGGCTCGAAGTCGGAGGGTTACGGGTTCAGAATCCGATGCCGCTAAATACCACCGAGTACATGCAAAGTACGCGCTTGTTGAATCCGTGGGTTCGAAAGTCCTTTGGTTCGTCTTAGCAGATACCATGGGTTCAGATTTTCTCGAGCTTTCCCGCATCCCCTTCGGAGCTTTACCTAGATTGCTGTTGCAGGGGTCCTGCTATCTATCGGAGCTAAATCAGAGTTCTCTCCATTTGAGAGCCTCACTCTCACAGAAGTCGCTCCCTTTTGCTTTTGAAAACCACCCAAGAGCGAGTGCCCCCCCCCCCCAAAAAGGAAAAAAAAAACTCCTCAAAATATCCCCTAAAAATTTTAAGTCCCCGGTCTCCACCATGATTCCCCCTTCCCCAGTGGGCACTCCTGGCTACGCACGAAAGATACTTGCGTTCTGCGGTGTACCGAGCTTTCCATCATCGTAATCGCAGTGACGTCAGAACTACAGACGTCACGAGAAAACACTCTCGCAAGATGAGATCTCCAGAAATGTGCTTAGATGGCCACACATTCCTGCTATGTTTTGTTGTTTTACTGCCAAATGGGGCCGTGGTAGCCCGATCGGTAGAGTGTCGGATTCGGGGCCGGAGGGTCCTGAGCTCGAACCTCGATGGTCGAAGACCCACCGTCGTCATTAAAGGGGACTGGGCGACGTTAAATATGCTCGTGGTCTCAATGTCCTCCAAGTGAAACGATACCTCTGGGGGTGCTAGCACCAGGTAGCTATTAGCTCCTGGACTAGTTCTAAATTCTCATTAACTGTTCGATCCGGTGATGGTGCTGCAATCTATCGGTATATAAAATAATGGAGGCAAGGCACTTAGTATGCAGTCCTCGACATAAATACAGTTGCAGTAGGTTGTGACTCCGAATAGGAATAGGAATACTGCCAAATGCACAACTTAATGAGTTAAATTAATTTGTAGTACATTGTCTTAATTATTCCCCCCAACAAGATCAACAAGCATAAAGAGTGCAGAAGATAACTGTAGTTGTGCCCAAAAGACATTAGCAACAACGACATTATGATTACACTGTACTGCCGTGGGCGGGTAAAGGGTAGTATCTGCAATTTTTTCATTTTTGTCATCTATATTACGTTATCTTTACTGTGCATACTTGCTTATTTGGTTTTAGCTGAAGAAAATGCCCGAAAAAACGTCTAGTTCTAACATTTCCTTACTGTTAGTATTGAATAAAAAACATGTCTTTTGCAACCATCTTGAAAACTCATTGCTGTAGATACTGCTGTTTACCTGATTACGAGCCCTGTAAATGCAGCCCTGATGTTATACTTAAGAACTATTTTTAAATCACAGTTGAAAATTATGGAAAATATACTTGCCAAAACTGACGAGTTTTGAAAAGGCATCAGGCATTGAAAATTAAAATGCGGAGGAAATAAAGTGGTGCAGCTTTCAAATTGCACAACTTTACAGCTCAAAAACTGAATTTTCAAACTTGCACAAATATTAATGCTTGGACTTGGATGCCTTAGTAGATATGATGTATTATATAATGATTTCCAAAGAACCATGTTCTTCACACATAGGTTCAAATCGCGAGCAGTTCATATATTTTATTTTATCGAAATTCCAAAAAAAAAAAAAAAAAAAAAAAAAAACACGGAGAAAATCCTAGTTTTCATAGACTGTGTAGAGTAAATTCTTTCTTCTTCCCAAGTTCAACAATGAATGATAAAGCACTTCATTTCTGGCAAAAATCCAATACGTGCCGTTTCCATCAATTTATAGGGTTATCTTAATGTTTGGTGATATATAGTCACACATATATATTTTTTTTTTTTCACTTCTCATATTCAATTTTTACTCCAAAGTACTTAATGGCGATATTTATGAGAGTTTCAGGAGCTATTTTGAAGCAGATTTTATTCAAATATCGTAAGTTAAAAGACATTTCGGCACAGCGTAGAAAATCAAGTCGACGAAAAATATTTAAACGGCAGTATTTTTTTTTTGGAAATTTGTCTCACGAGAGATATGAGTACTTATTAGAGTTATACACAATTTTCGTACTTTTAAAAATAAATTTTGATTTTTCATTCATCATTAAAATGGTAAATAAAAGATCGTAGTAACAAAGATTCGTTTTACCAGAAAAATTGTGGTTTAGTGAATTCTTCCTTACACTAGAGTTTAGCCGGAACAGTGCATACGTTGCTGATGCTGCACCTTTTTCGTCCTTTTAAGTGCATTCATGAGTGTAATGTAGCTCATACCATCTTAATTCAGGAAAAAGAAACATTCATGAAGTTCGTCATAGGTTATTTAAAAAAAATAAGAATAATGAACATTCATTTCAGAGCCGAACCGACCTTATTGTTTTCAAAATTGGGGTTTTTACTGCCCTGTGCCTCTTAAGGGTAAGCTCAATAATAATACACGTGACGAATAGTGCTTCTGTGTTAAGAATACGTTAAATTTCGACTTTATTGCTGAAACTAGTCAAGCTACTGCTCTTTACTAGTTTTACGCAACTTTTAACAATTGAAACTGTTTCTTCCGTGCCGCAAATTCTGGTTAGTTGACATTGCATGTTTAGATAGCTACTGTCCGATTAAGACTATTTTTACTTCCTTTAACAAAAAAGGAAGTATTGTATTCGCGAAAAAAATTTCACTCAAAAATCGGCCTTAATTTCCATTTTTCTCATCCCCGAATGAATGTTGAGTTTTTTTTTCGACCCAATCACACGTGGATGTATGCCTGGGAATGTACAGACACCCAAAATATCCATTTTGACAACCCCTGAGTTAATTACAACGAATTTTCTCGTGACGTCCGTATGTACGTATATATGTGTGTATGTATCTCACATAACTCAAAAACCGGTATGTCCTAGAAAGTTTAAATTTGGCACATAGACTCCTAGTAGGGTCTAGTTGTGCACCTTCTCTTTTGGTTGCATTCGGATGTTCCTAAGGGGGATCTTTTGCTCCTTTTTGGAGGGAAATCATTGTTAATTTCGATGTAAACTCAAGTTGGGCTATAATTTGTCAGACACTTAGCGATATATCGCCAGTTTTTTGGTCACCAAGTTTTGTCGCCAACTTGGCGACGAATTTGGCGATTTTTTTTTTCTTTTTTTAAAAATTTTGTTTCAATTTGGTCACTGTTGGTGATATTTAGAGAGTAAACAATTGAATCACATTAAAATTGCCAATGATCGGGAAATGACATTAAATTGGAGTAAATATGTGCCAGCTGTAGGTGAACGGATTTGGTATTAATCATTTAAAAAGTAATAAATAAAAAGTACTTTTAACACAAGGAAGAATGAAATAAATCGTTAAAGGAGGTATGTAGTTTGTTTTATTGCTCTACATACAAGCAGTGTTGTGACTACGAAAAAGTTTTTCTTTAAGAGACGGTTCATTTGGAATGAAAAAAAAAAAAAAAAACAGCAGAGTTGTGACGGTTTGTAAGAATCTCTAAAAAAGGACGTATTGATAGAATTGATCACAACTTTCCTATTCGTTGTATGCATTCAATCTTTCTCAGTGAGAAAGACTTTGGACGGAACTTTTCGCTGTGTAATTTAATTGTAGTCAATTTTTATTTAAAAATATCCCCTGATAATAAGTTTTTAGCTTTGGTAGATCTTGATCTATTTTAGCTCTGAATGCTTCAAATACGTCAAGTCCATTACGACTTACACGACTTTAGCTTTGAACGTAGTATGTTTTGGGGACGCTTCAAAAAAAAAAAAAAAAACATTGTTCATCCTTGCATTATTATCGTCGATACAATTGTATAATTTTAATTAAATATCAGTTTTTAATTAAAAATAAGTTATGAGACATACATATAAAAATTAAAGCTTAGGCTTTGTTTTTACATATTGATATTTGATTTAGTCTCAATATTTATTCTAGTAGCAAAATATACACTACACATTAAAAATAAAGGTTCAACGGATGAAAATTAAAGAAGAAATAATAAAATTCATAGGGAAAAGTCTATACAATTGCATAAAATTTTACAGGAAAGTTTGATAAAAGTAATTTATAGGATTCTGAAATTGTTTTTGATTGTGAGTGTCATCAAATATAAAAAAGTTACAAACACCAAGTCCAAAACTAATTTGTCACAGGTTGTGAGCAAAATGCTAAAGGAAACCTATGAAATTCGGTATTTTTCACTGCCATGCAAAGGATTTTAATCAATTACTTATTGCTGTAAAGCGTTTTCCAGCAGTAAATATAATATTTAAACTTGTATTTTCAACAATTATAATTGTTATTACTATTATGTTTTTATTATTTCTTTTTAATGTGGAGGTCAGATACACGTCATTTATTGTAAAATTGGTGTATCTCCTTCTCCAAGTAAATGATTTTACTATGCCTTATTATATAAAACCTTTTGCAAATTTTTCCGTAGGCAAAAAAAAAAGAAAAAAGATAAATTAATTTCAATTGTGGCTTTTTAAATTCAAATGATGTTTTTCGCAATCACGAGTGTGTGTGTGTGTAGGCGTGTGTGTTTGTGTCGAGGCATGAGTGTGTGGAAATGTGTGCGTGTATAGGTATGTGTATGTATTAGGGTGCGTCTTATTTTTAAAGATGTTATTTTTTCATGAGGCACCCTGTCATTTTGTTCCTTTGGATGAAAAAAAAATTCACATATCTTAAAAATAAAAATTAAATAAAATTTAGAGGTTGCTACCACACATTGCTGCAAAATTGTGCATAACTAGACCCCACTAAGAGTCTACGTACCAAATTTCAACTTTCTAGGATATACTGTTCTTGAATTATGCGACATACATACGGACATCCGCACATACGCACATACATACATACGTACATACAGACGTCACGAGAAAACTCGTTGTAACTAACTCGGGAATCGTCAAAATGGATATTTCGCGTGTCTATACGTTCTTAGGCACTTACCCACGTGTGGTCGAGTCGAAAAAAAAAAAACTCAACATTCATTCGGGGGTGAGCAAAATGAAAATTAAGGTCGATTTTTGAGTGAAACTTTTTTTGCGAATACAATACTTCATTTTTTTAAAAGGAAGTAAAAAAGGGGTAAAAGATGGAATAAAAATTTCTTTATGCAGCTTCAAGCAGAGGACAACTTGTATCCTCAGACAATTATACGTCAGATCAAATTTTCATTGTGTTTTCTAGATTAAAATGAGACGGCTTATAGATGTAACCCGTAGGGGTACAACTATGGGCTACGGGAAAAAAAAATTCCCTCCCTTTTCTATGTAACTTAATTTTTTTTAAACATTTTATTTCAAAAACGAGATGTATAGCTACCATTGCAAAAGTTCTAAAATTTCTAAATCAAAGATGTTCTTAGAATTTTCATTGAAATCATTGAAAAATGGCCCTTAGTTGAACCATTTTACGGTATAAAGGCTTGAAATCTTATGACATTGTGACTTATAAAGGATGAGTTTCTAACATTTTGAAATGTTATTTGACTTGGGTAAAGATGCACTACTTTCGTTAATTTTTTTTATTTTGCGTGCCATTTCTGACGTGACTCAGAGTAATCTTGAATGGCAGAATAGATTTGAACCAGTCTGGAATTCATTTTAAATGGATATAAAAAATGTTTTTTTCAAATGTTGGGTAAGTTTACAGCACTTTAGGAGCGTTTTTTCATTTAATACCAATGCAGTGAAACTATTAAAATACTTGTGGGACAGTTTAAAATAGAGAAACTGGCTTCAAGTTTCCCTGAACACGTGTACTCTCTTTGGGTTAAATTTTATAAGCCATGCAACTTTTTATTCGCAATTTTAACAAGCTTCATCTCAAAGTTGTAAGTTTGACAAACATTCACACAAATGCAAATTAAGCGAAATTTCAACAAACGTTTTATTTAATCAAACTAGAAACATTTCCCGTTGGGGAAAAAAAAAGAGATTGTTTCTACTGACAAAGAGAGAGAGAACATTTAATATTAAACCTAAATGCTTCCGAACGACGTGTCGGATATTAAAGTCTTCTGTTTGAAAGATTTTATAACAGAAAATATAAAGTTTTTACATAATACAGAGCTTGAATATTTAGCCATTACTCTACGATTAAGTTTTCTTCGCATAAGAAGCGTTGATTAAAATCCGTAACTTTCTGAAAAATATTTAGCGGAAGATTTTCCGACGGAAATACTCCCAATATTTTTAAGCAGTTCAAAGCAATTTATTATAATTTCAAGTTTTTCTTATTATTCAGTGATTGAGACTATTCTGAAGATATCGACTTTGACTATATAAAGCAGTTGTCGTTATTCAGTGGTTTTTTTTATGTACTCCTTAGGATATGTATTGTCTTTGGAAAAATTATATGTGCATATAAGTTACAATTGATCCGGGAGTAAACAAAGACAGTTCTATTTCTTTTCGTGCTGTCTTGTCCGGGGTAGCCAAAATGAACCAGGTTTGGTGATTTTTTGCCTGTTACGATTGTGTTTCACAATTTGAGACTTTTGTGTTGGTACATTTCGTCGCACCCAGAGCAAGAATAGGCTATCTTAGTGTTATTCCTGGGATTAGATGCCATAGTGTTGCTCTGAGGCGACGATTTATCGGCTATTGTGTTTGTAAAAGTCCCACATAGCCATGTATCCAAAACTTACCTCGGAATAAACGCTGATTGAACCAGCGATTGAGGCTCATTTACATCCATTCAATATTTAGATTGACTGTAGTTAAGGTGCCATTCACAAATCTGTGCCTCAGAGCCAGAGGAACGCAAGTCACATTACGAAGTACTCTTTTAACCCTGCTAAAAATTGAAAATTCTTTTTTTAAAGAATTGCGTTCACACGGCTCGATCTGGGATAGGTTTCTACATACAATGCACCAATAAACAGAAAATCGCAGTTTTTGGGTTTACGTTCTTCTGGCTCTGAGGTACAGAAATGATGTCAATCTTTGAGGTAATTGGAAAGGGGATCATGAAATTGTGGGTTCGCAACAAGGGGGAGGGAGGAGATAACAGGAGGTTTGACATCACACAATTTTTTAAAACAATATGCTTATGAAAAACTACGTAACATGTAACAAAAAAAGTGGAGGGGGGAGGGTGAAGTGTGACACTTTGTGACAAAAAGAGGGGGGAGGGTCAAACTAACTTAAATTTTTTACATTTGAGGCAGTGAGAAGCAAAAGGATGTCAGTGGCAAAATTTAAAAAATGGAGATTACCAGTAGTATGGAAACTTCTCCTCTGTCTTTGGGCAAGAGACAGTACTTGTAGAACTGCTAGGTGCTGCTGTACAGCATGATTTAGAAAAAAAAAAAACTTAATGAAAGCCTACCTATCTTTATGCGCCTTTTACTCAAAACTTGAAAATGTCCACTTGCATCCCTTTGCTTCTCAGTACCTCATTTATATGGACAGCACCTAACGTTGAATTTGAGGGAAGATTTTTTTTTCTCCTTTGCTTTTCACTTAGTTATTTGGTATTGTGTTGTACGTTCTAGTTTGATCAAAGCGGCGTTCGGAGTTGTTTTGCCATCCCAAGCGGCATTTGTAAGCTCTGCACTCCCCCCCCCCCAGTAAAAGTTACCGCCCCTTTAAATCTGCTTTCAAATCGCGTACCCCAGGAACTAGTCCTGTTTGTGGTGAAGTGCAATTCACGTGAATTAAATCCTGTGCAGATGTTTTGATCATATTTTTCGTTTTGTATATAGGGAAATGCTGAGTAATGACTATCAGCGGGCAATTCCGCTTTCTTAAATATCACTAAACAGAACAACATTGAGAATCTGCGATCAGTAAACCCATTTAACGTGCGTTATTGTAAGTGTCCGGTAAGGATATATATAGTCATCGTCGGAGTTCAACTATTTTTGTGATCTCATGTTATAAGTTTTCAATTATTTTGTTAAATAATTCTACAACATATTATGTTTAAAGGTAAGTGTATACTACTATTTTCAAACTTTAATTTACTCATTACATTGACAATTAGTGAGTATTTAGCTGTAAGATCATTCCTTTATTTCTTTAAGTTGTTCTTTGTAACACCAACTATAATGTAGTCAAATCCAACATGGCGATGAAGGGATTATTAGTGAATGATTTTTAGTATTTTAGTTTTTTGTTACATAAAACAATTTATTAGACCAAAATGTAATATATTTCAGTCATTCATTAAGTGAAAAAAAACTGTCCTTCATATTTACAATATTAGAGTTATTGCTTGAATAGAATCAAATCATTAGGCCTAAATCACAATATTTTCAATAAAAATTCTTTGAAAACATCAAATTAAACAGAAACATCAAATTTTTCTTTGGGTCAAGTCTCCCTACGTTGGGTCAAAGCTCCCTAGGTAGCTTTCTTTTGTTTATTTTAAATTTTTGACAACTTCGACTAAAGTTATATAAAAATTCATACTGCATATCAGTTTAGTCACTAGAAAAGTGACTAAAACATGTATACTTTCAAAATTCATTTCCCTCAAAACTGGAGCTTAAAATTTAACTAACTCGAAAATCTTCAAAATGTACTATCATTTAACTCTGAATTTATAGCAAACCACTGATAATTATGAAATAGCTTCGCCCTGCAAAATACTGTTCTGTGATTGGTAATTGGTGACCAATATGAATAAAATTTTCGCTAAATATCCTTTTCATAGAAAAAATCCCTATGGGTCGAACCTCCTCAGTTTCCCCTATGCAGACTTTGGTTCTATTTTAAGAGCAGTGAATTTTCGTTTTACATTTTCTTATTACATGAAAACGAGTGCTGTAGCATTCGACAACTTTACAAAACAAATGGCTGCGCTTCTGACAAATGTACGCACCGAAAGCTTCTCAACGCTTACATCATTTGATAATAATCACCTCTCAAGCAACGCAAGAACAATTTTTAGTGAAAAAGTTTTTAAAAATCTTCTTCTTAAATGATTTTCATTCAAGCAGCATTTGGCAGACGTCTGAAAATACGGGAGAAAAAAATACTCTACAAGAACCGTAATTCTAACCTTTTCCTGATTCCACATGAACGGAAGCTGAGATTATTTCCCCGTTCTTTACAAGTGCTCAATATCTCAGAAGAACGAGATTTCAATTTACTTAAGAGGTGATCCTAGAATATTTATTGTATGCTGGCCTTATAATGGATGGAAGAATTGTTCTGGAAGAACGAATTTTCGGAGCTTTTTCACGGTTGGAGCCTCATTAGTGGTGCGTGTGATGGCATATTAATCTTGCTGACGAGTAACATATGGCTCTTTTTAAAATTTAGCTGGCGGTTCAAATGTAATGAAGGGGCTCATTAAAAAATAATGTTGGTAACTTATGCTGTAAATGTTGATGCGTAACATACTCTATGTGTTCTTATCGTTAATTTTCTAAATGTTTCATGTTATTTTTTAGCAAACGTTGACTCGAATATTGAACTAGCTACTAACAAATTACTTTGTTTCCAGTATTAACTGTAAGAAAATTAATATTGAAATTAGAATCATTTACAATTATGGCACCAGTGGTCGCAAAAGTTGGCAAAATATGAAACTTTATATTCAACGTAACTGTATTACTGTAATCTCCTGTAGATTTACGACAATTTTAAAATGGTTCATACCTCAAATCTTACTATGCAAATGGCCTTATGTGAAAAAAAGTTTTTTTTGTATGCTTTGCGAATAATTTTGTATTTCATACAGCTAAAGCAATAATTTGTAACATAAGAATTAAGAAGCCATTTAAGAAATCGATTAGATCAAATTTTCTAACGTGCTACATGAGTTTTCTCACGTGACTAGAAAATCGCCCGTCAAGATATGACGGGTGAAAATTGCATCTGCATTTGAACGAAGGAATTGCCGGTTTGGTGAAAGTTTGTGAGTAGAAATTTTATTCCTAACTCCAGTGGATTAACCCTAAACTCCAGTAGATAGCGTTGACTTTTGATCCCTTTTTCGTTTCTTCATTCTCCTGAAATGAGTCTTACCTGTAAAACATTTAAGTTACTGGATCCAGTTTAGCTATGTCACAATAAAGCCTTTCCCTTCATGTTAAACATTATCAAAACATATAATCAAATTATCATGCCGTGGTTCGAGTTTCATTGTTGATGACGTCAGGAGCGTTTTTCAATCATTCGCTTTTTTATATATATATGAGGAGTGTTTCATTGCTACAGTTGGAATGTAAACAAAGAATTCGCATCTTGGGTGTTTTTCGAAAAGTAACTTAAAAAGAAACGAATTTTTGAGTTCTGGAAGTGACTTAGAAATAACGTACACCATTTATTGAGAAGAAAGGGAAAACTTTAAACGATTGAAAAACAATCTAAAGTTTTTGCCTTTTTTTCATGAGTTTAAAAAAAAAAAAAAAAAAAAAAAAAAAAACTTATGTACAATACCATACGTTTTATCTAGTCTAACAATCAATGTTTAAGTTCTCATCGATTGTACGCGTCATTCAGAAAGCTTGAGAAAGATGTAGTCAAAATTCAAACTAAGGGGAGTCAGCTGGAGCCCTTCTATTGTACTCACTTAATAGTTTTCAGTCAGTTTCGCATGTAATCCAATGGTAATTGTTGTTGATTTAGATGACTATGATGCCTGTTCCATGATGTTGGTTGTTGGAGTTATTTATCGTTTTGCTGTTTCTTTAAATTCATTTTACTGTGGGAGTTATTATTAAGAGAACTATTATAAATATTTGGAGTTATTGGCCTTTAGTTATCTATTTAAAGTTAAACATTCAACACATTAATTCAGTTGTTGATGGATGGCTATTGTATTAGCATGGGTGAAATCATTTATCTGATTTTTGGGGATTCTTCTTCCTTACTAATATAACTGCGATAAATTACTTTTGAGTTTTTATTCTTGGCGTATTAATCTGAAAAAATGTTATTTATTCAACATAGCTGGGTTTTATTTATTCAGTTGATGACCCTTTTCATTCATTAGATATTGTTGGATTTTGATGATCTGTGATGTGCATTTAGTATAAGGATACCCCTCTTATCTCTGAGGGTTTCTTAAGGGAGGATTGTCTTTCAACAGATTGTCAGGAGTACTCAGAAGATTTTCTTCCTCAAGTAACAAGTAAGCGTTTAAAATTTTTCGTTTTTCGCTCCTCTTCAGTTCGAATTTTTCAGAAACAAACCTTCTAACTCCATCCGTGTATTTGTGATTTTAAAATCCATAAAGTTTACTTTGTTGCAGGATGTATAAGTGACAAAATCAACTGTATTGAAGTACAAATTGCGAAATAATTAACCGTGATTTGGGGTTACAATATGATTCTCTTTCGTCTAAGCGAAAAATGTTTCCTGTTTCCGCGCACAAACCACAGCCGTAATAAAAGGAGGCAAATGGAATCTGTGCTGTTAAGCGTGACTCTGATAAACTGAGTTTCAATCGTAACCTCTATTTGGGGCGTTCAGTGAAAAAGGGACATGTTTTTGGCGTAGATTTGAGTTGGATTAATTTTGAAAAACAGCAACGAAAGTAACTCAACTCAGTGCCCATTACCCTTCCTTATTACCCCAAAAAGAGATAGTCATTGTCAAGGTCATAGCTCAACTTAATCAGAACGACACTATACATTTTTTCCTTGGTATATTGGATCGATTTAGGGCATAACCCATTTTATCTGGTATATTATGCGAGAAGCGGATTTGACAAACGTGTAAATCGTCTTAAAATGAAACAAGATCGAAGAAAATACAAGAAAACATAAAGATTTTGTGAATTTTGTTTCAATACTTTTCGGAAAGTTATATATTGATATCTTTCGGACATGCTAAAGGAAATATTAATTTGATTAAATGCTCATATTTTATCAAAATATCACGAACTTGATTTCAAGTTTCAGGAAGGAGTGTCTCTTGTATGCTGTCAACCTTTTTAAACGTTTGGTATATGTTAGTTGGAAAATTGCCTCTAAAAAAACCCAAAAACGTTTAAGGTAAACTTGAGAAGTGAATTGGCATTTTTGAAAAACGTGGGAATATAAGTGATATTTTTACGAAACTATGTATGACACTCGTACATAGCATTTCAACTATTTTATGAAATGCACTCAAACCTGTTTTTACGCTGTGGATAAGGATCGCATAAAAATCGCATTAAAAAATTGTTTGAAACTTCATGAGCAGCTTTAAAAAGTTGTTTTCGCAACACAGTTAATTTTTTTTTTATGCGGTGGATAGGAACCGCATAAAAAAAGTCTCACATAGAAAATAACCCAAAAACTTACAAAATTTGTAATATTTAAACGAAATCAAAATAAACCAAGTGATGATAATTTTGCCGAGTAGTCGGACTAAATTTCCCGAATAAAGACATTTTAGGGATGTCACAGTGACATCCCATCGGGGTGCCTATGTCGTCAGTTGAAGATACTACCTCGCACTCGTTTTAAAAATAATTTCGTCAATTGAATCCCAATCTGATTAAAATTTTAATATATCTCACAAAAAAAAAAAAAAAAAAAAAAAAAAAAATCGAAAAAAAAAAGACCGCATAAAAACAGGTTTGTGTGTATAGTTGTTTTGTGGTTTCTACGATGCAGTACTATTAAAAACATTATTTTTCATTTCATGTGTCCGTGTTGTTCGGTATAAACGTGCCAATAACAAATGTTTTTGCATAACTTTACGGAGATACGTTTCTGTAACTAAAATTAAACATGTGTATTGTTTTGGACAAAGTTTTACTGCCACAACCTATAAGCTCCCCACATTATTACATGCTTCTAAGTCACAAAGTTTCGTCCCGAGCAACAAAATCTCAAACTTTAAAAATGTGCTTAAACTTGTCATAAAAGGGAAATAACTTTTCCTAAAATAACGCCCAGATTTATGAAAGTGGAATAGAAAATTCTCTCAGAGACAGTAAAAATTCGATTACACGTTCCCTTGAACGATTTTCTCAAGCTCTACTATTACCTAAAATGAAACATATGCAGAAAATTCTCTTTCGAGTTTCGGTTTTCCAATGACGTTTATAAATCACAGTTGTTGAAAAGTGGGAATTTGCGTTATTCACTTGCAGATAATTTCAAGCAATTTGTATCACACAGTTTGAAATATAAGTTTTCACGAAAAACAGAATGGAGAGCCTAAAATACCATCGTCATGACTTTGTGCAAACACTAAACTTCCTAGGGATGATTTTTAAGAATTCAACTTAAAATTCTAGCATTTGATTGGACCCATTTAAACAAGCTTGTATTATGATTTTGTATGTGTTTCTCTATCTTTCCTTCGCTTTTTGTTTCTTGACTTCTGATCGGTTGTCTTCATTCCTATTTATTTGCCTAGGTTCTCGTTGGTAGACTTTTAATACGTGCGTTTCTTTTTCTTGATAGCCTGATTGGTTGCTTTTTGTCTCTTATCCTGTGTTTCCATTGGTTAACTCTTAACTCGATAAATACCAGTTATATGACAAATCGTTACTTTCTTCTTGGATGAAAATTCATTGCCTGATTATTAATTGTTATTGCTTTAATTATGTTGTTACTTCCTTTTACAAAAAAGGAAGTATTGTATTCGCGAAAAAAATTTCACTCAAAAATCGGCCTTAATTTCCATTTTGCTCACCCCTGAATGAATGTTGAGTTTTTTTTTTTCAACCCGACCACACGTGGATAAGTGCCTAAGAACGTACAGACCCCCGAAATATCCATTTCAACAATCCCCGAATTGATTACAACGAGTTTTCTCGTGGCGTCCGTATGTACGCATGTAAGTGCGTATGTGCGTATGTATGTCGCATAACTTAAGAACGGTATGTCCTAGAAAGTTGAAATTTGGAACGTAGTCTCCTAGTGGAGTCTAGTAGTGCACCTTCTCTTTTGGTTGCATTCAGGTGTTTCTAAAGGAGTCTTTTGCACCTTTTTTTGGGGGGGGGGGGGAATCATTGTTAATTTCGATGTAAACTCAAGTGGCGTTATAATTTGGCGGACACTTGGCGACATATCGCCAGTCTTTTGGTCGCCAGGTTTTGTCACCAACTTGGCGAAAAGTTTGGCGGTTTTTCTCTAAATCTGGTTTCAATCAGGCCTCTGTTGGTGATATTTAGAGAGTTAACTATTGAATTACATTAAAATTGCCAAAAACGGGGAAATAACGTGAAATTGGTGTAAAAGGAAGTCCAGTGATGCATACATCAGCTCACTGGGCTCACTCATCAGTTTTTTGGTTTACAAAACTGTTAACGCCAAAAAAGCAAAAAAAAAAAAAAAAATAGCATCATTACTTCACTGAAATTCTGCTCAGCGACGTATAGCCATAACCAAACATTTACTCAGTTCACTTTGCCGGCTTTAAAGCAACTCTGCGCTTTTACTATTCGATGTCTACTCTATTTTAACAGTTCGCATCATTCAATGCTCTAACGCGACTAATAAAACTCGAAAAAAGCATTGCAATCTGGTTCTTCACGACGTTTATTATCTACACAAAGTAACAGATTTCATATTAAAAGTTCTTCCCCACTTGCATAACCTACATAAAGCAAAGGCTAACATCAGGGCCAAGTTTTTCACTATGCTTATCATGTACACCAAGTCACAGCTCAAATATTAAAGACTCTTCACTTCATCTAATGCAAAACAAGACTACTCCGTCGCTTGGTTTTGACTCACCGTTCATAGCAAAACCATGCGATCTGTGACGTATCGCTTAGCTGACGCAAGTTGAATTACGTAGCCACAACGTATGAAATTTAAAGTTTCTTGGATTTCTTGGAGACTCCTCATCAGATTCAGACAAAATTATCATGTGACCATCTGGAAAGTGTACCCTCTCAAACAAAATAAGAATTTTTCAAATCGGTCCAGGCGTTTTGGAGAAATCAGAGAACATACGTAAAAAGCCGGAGACGAATACATAACCTCCTTCGAAGTCAGTTAATAACAGATCAAATCGCGTTAAGGTTCTTTACTACACCTAATATGTAAACAAAGTAACAGCTCACATCGTGTTAAGTTTCTTTACTACACCTAATATGTAAACAAAGTAACAGCTCACATCGTGTTAAGTTTCTGTACTACGCCTAAAATCTAAGCAAAGTAACATATCTTACAGATTCTTCACTACTTGTAACACCTACGCAAAGTAACAGTTTACATTGCTTTCCGATTCTTTACAACGTATATAGCATCTGCACCGATTAACAGCTATCATCTTAAGACAGTTCACCACTTCTAACATTTACACAAATTGTGACAACTCTCATCTTACAGGTTGTTCAACACTTCTAACTGCAACATAAAGTAACAGTTCACACTGCTCTGGTTTACCACACTAAAATGTAAAAAAAAAAAAAAAAACCTATAGGGATCAGTGGCCGTATTCTTATTTAGATTTCTCGATGTTTACAAAATTTTTGAACTTAAAAGCCCCATAGAATAACTCTAAATCTAATTCACAGCATTTGCCCTGTTGGGTGTATTCTCTTCATCAATAATTTACAAAAATAAAACGGAGCAAACAATTCAGCTTTTATACTATGTTAATATTTAATTGCTTTCCCTATCCTATGCTATTTTGTAAAAAAAAGCAATGAAACCCCCCTCTGGCATTTTAATAAGTTGGTGCCCACGAAGAAAATCCTGAATTATGTGCATGAGGGAAAATGAAGTCATATTTTTAACGTCTTATTACGTCAGTTGCACTTTTCGAGCAAGGATGTAAAGTTATCTAATTAAAAGAAAAAGGTTGTGCGAGGATTTTCAACGATATCTTACCAGAAAAGCGATAATTACTTATGTATAAATTTTAAAAGCTCTTAGACACCGCGAAAAGTTGTTCCAAGCGAGCACAAAATTAACGTGCGAAATTATATTTTTGATCCTCAAAGCGTAAGAGAATTTTCTCATATTTCATAGAAATTTATTGCATTGGGAACAAAATTCGATGCATTTTGTTCTGAGAGAGAGAGAGAGAGTCGAAAAGTTGTACTCATTTATTAATTTAACGCGTATAAAAAAATATCTGAACTAAATCAATTTTACGGCTAAATACTAACAGTAGAGCAATTGTAATGGCAATCAGTGTTTTACGTTTAAGGGGGTCCGAGACACATTTTGGAAAAAAAAAAAAATAAACAGTTTAGAGTTTCGAAAAATTTTTGCACTGATTCACCATCTATTTAATAAGCAGAATCATAACATAAATATTTAAAAAATATATATTTAAATCTAATATGTTTTTTTGAAAAAGTGGGGTTGCTTTAAATCGCTAAAACTCAAAATATTCTTGGTCAATTTTCAAATATTTTTCAAAAAATTATGCCCAAAATTATACGTTTTAATTTTTATTCGGCGATTCAAAAAATATGAATTCAATAAAAAATAGAGAATATTTGAAGAAACATTTTGAAAAATTCTAAGATACTTTAAAAAAAAATTCATATTTTTTGAAGTAAAGGTTTTTTTTTTTTCAAATTTACCGAATAAAAATTAAAGTAAACTGTTTGAAAAAGATATGCTCGAAATTTCATTGCTTTAATCTTTATCAGTTCTTCACTTATAAGAGTTTGAATGCAAAAAAATCGGGAAAATTGCATCATGTTGAAAAACGCGTTTTTAGTTTTGAAGTTAAATATAATATTAGTTAAATGCATGCAACAAAAACAATTATATCTTTCATTCTAATTAAGATAGAAACGAGATTGAAACGTCTTTTTAAGGAGAAAAACACGGGACATTTTTTTTAAATATGATTTAAAAAAATTGCACGCTTTTTGTGTCCCGCGGACCCCCTTAAGAACAATCTTCTTTAGAACACCACATTTAAAGAAGAAGAAGAAGAAAAAAAAAAACTCTCACGAAACACGTTTCATATCTTTCTGAAATTTTTACATGTTTGCCACTCCTTTATTATGCAGTCGGTTAGATGTTTTGACTGAAAGAAGAATTGAATTGGTGTCTGGAAAATAGGCATATTATACACTTTAATGAACGCCAAGAAGGAAATGCCTCTTATTCCGAGCTCAGAACTTCCGAGGAGGGAAACGACTAACAGTCAAGTGCTCATACTTGGAGCAGCACTCTAACTTGGGACATTTTACCGAATTTTGCTATGAGGGCTGGTGCACCTGTTAATATTCCCCTGTAAGAAATAAACAGTGTTTCATTATAAATATCTTTTGAGGCTATGTAAGTTAACTTTGATGATTCAGCTTTATGAGTAAATTTTATCATTTTGAAAATTTCAATAAAATATGCGATTTTTAATTATAAAAACAATTTTGGTTACCAACGTTAGCTGAACAACATTAGTTTGAATTTTTGTCATACTTCTTCTCGGATATGTGCTTGAGCCTGATTTGTGCACATTTATTTGCACTTAACTAATTTAGTTTAACTTACTAATTAATAAATTTGAGAAATTATAAATGCACTCCAAACTTGGTCCACTTTTCCAAGTTGCGATACTAAGACATAAAAAATGTCTACGAGGAATATTGAGGAAATAAATAGCGTGATTGCATTGAGAAAACATGAAGTTTAATGAAATTAAAGAACGGTGAAATCAAAGAAAAGTGCCATACCGTTACAGGAAAGAAAATTTGTCATTAGTAGAAACGAATCTATCGATGAACCAAAAACGTTTTGCCAAAAGTATTACAAATCATAGTTCTACTTAATGAAAATGAGTCTCAAATTATAGATGATGAAAGTGAATTTGCTGTGAGTTTCACGTATTAGGAAAAAATGAAAATAAATATGAAAAGACGGGAAATGAGGACCATAGAGAGCTAAGAATAAGCTGCATGAGGAATTTTTTAGGCTTAACAATTACTTTTATGCTTCCAAATGAAGGAAACATTACACTCATAGAAATTAAGAAGGCTGAGGAGACAATCAATATTTTCTGGAGCAAGTATATATTCTGAAACTTTGGAAATTTTACAAGACTATATTATTTCTATTTTGTGTCATTTTTTCTTTATTTAGTTTTAAAATAAAGTTCTTTAATATGATAACTTGAACAAGCTTTACCAAAAGCTAACCATGCTTTTTTCCCCATTGATGCATTCATAAAAAACACCCAAAATTTTAAGTATCCAAAGTAAGGGAGGGTGATACCTAACTTGGGACAATGGACTTTTTTTCTGTATTTTATAAGTGACATATCCACGCCTCCATACCTTGTATTGAGGTAAAGTACTAAAGTTCTTCTTAAAAATAGAATACTTCGTTAAAATGGAAAACATATCATTACTATGCTAGTAAAGGTAAGAGTACAAAACTGTTGCTAGCATGACCACTTGACTGTATATCTATCTTTCACTGTTCAACAGACAGGTTCGTATTACGCGGTCCAATATGAACAATACGCCCTTTTCCCCCCTCTAGTTGTTCAGTGCTTTTGAGATTAATGCATTTTAATGATCTATGAGTAGACTTAGACGTAAAAACCCAAAAAAACTGTGCTTGCCATATTACATTTGATCTTCTTTCGTTAAAAAATCCCATGTCAGAAAAATGCAACGTATGTGCTTCTTCCAGACACAGATTCAATTTCTCAGAGACGGGTCTTCAATTTTTCTAAACTGTGGTCAATCTTGAAACTGCCACCCTGACACATCTTCCTTCAGTTTTTATATCAAGTTTCAATAATACAAACAAACAAACCAGAAACAGAATGAATTTGCCGGAAGTTATTGCCTGGGGCTCGGTATTCTCCTCCTAGATCCAGCACTGCAATTTAATTTTGAGAAATTAACAAAGGGATGATAAATTGCAAATCCTAATTGACCGGCCAAAAAGTAGGTACAAAATTGCATAAAAGTCGGTTTTGAAGCCCAATTGCGATTAAAACTCATGCGAAAATACTTTAACTTGCGAAGTGGCATGGTGAGATGTTAAACTGTAGTTCAAATTGACTCCTAACAGCTTTCATCAGTAAAAAATCAGTCAACACCACAGGCCAATTATATTCACTGCCTGGAATTGATATTTCTGAAGCATTCTTGTTATATGAGACTCGGGATTTTTCACTTAACGTTAAACAGATGAAGTGGGATGTATGACACCCCAGAAAAACTGGACAGTTGCATTCAAGTGCTTCGCAAGGTTTACACATTACGATTTATATGTACATTTACGTCTCGGCACTGTTTCAGTTGTATTTATGAAAAATAAATCAATGGAAATTTTTCTTCCTTAATTTACAAAATTTTGCGCAGTGCACAATAAATATAATTTTGGGGTTACATATACTACACCTCATCAGTTACGTTACGAAAAAAAAAATCGCCAGTTGAGGGTTAAGAACTTCTACACCTTTTTATTTAGAAAAAAAGAAAATATTACTGTCAATACTTTCACGATTATACAAGTAGAAAGCTTGAAATTTGAGACGCTATTTAGTGAACGAAATTAGCTACATATACAAAAATAATTTCAACACAAATAGGGAAGCATTCTTACTGCTACACGTATTTTTAAAAAATTCATGATGCATTGAATTTAAAGTGTTTCGTATTTAATTTTATTCTGTGGGAACCAAAGTGGATTCCGGTTTCCGATATACGGTATTTACAAATTCAATTTTTCAAAATACTTTTTTTTATGTTTAATGTACCGTCTTAAAATGTAATTTAGTTTGTAAGCTAAATTACCTTTTGTTTCAAAACTGATTTTAAAAAATATCATTTGGATTGGCAAAACACTTCAAAAGGGGGGGGGGGGGAGAGTTGAGGGGTATTTTTGAAAACAATACTTAGTAGATGTCTCAAATTCTCCATATTTTTGACCAATAGTCTATATGTGTTCATTAATAACTACAGAAAGGCACGAATCGAAATTCGAGCACCGTTCTGTCTGCAGATTTTAATTGCTTAATTTCGGCCCTTTCCGACCAGTAAATACAATTGGCTATTTCGGTCTGATCCCGTTCGTCATTTTGTATGTAGCCTATTTGCTATTTTTGCAAGAAATATTCTTTCAATCCTAAATGGAAAGCGATAAGTGAGAATAGCCATTTGCGTCAGTGCTTCTGTTTCTTATATCATTGTTCTCTGTCACGCAAACGACATTTTAGTAAGCAACATTAAAAACTGAAAAGGATTTAAAAAAAAAAGAGATGGTAAATTTTTCGATTGAGATTATTTATGCAGCCGGATTGTCTTTTTTTACTTTCAGCTTTTATGCAGCAGCGGACCATCTTGCGCACATATATCTGGCTAAACAGGCCGAGAACATAGGCATACATTCCCTGTAACGGGAGGACCTGCTGAAAAAATTGGTATTCGAGCCAACTAGAACATGATGTAAGAAAGTGCTAGACAGATCAAAATTAAATCAAAGACTGAAAAAAGTTTTCTTATTGTTTTTGTTCCAATATCTTCAGTAGTCCTCGGGGAAAGAGTTTCTTCGATTCTTCAATAAGATATTTATATGGAAATTCTGCTTCAAATTGATTAGTAAATAACAATGAATTTTTGAAATATCGCTTCAAGGGATGTATCGAAGCATACGAAATATTTTTAACCATAATTTATGTAAAAAATTCAAGCATTTTTGAGTCTCCATTAATCAACCACTCAACAAAATGATAATTTAAATTAAAATTTAAAAAGCCATAGACTCAAGAAAAACCTCGAAAACTGCAGCATCAGGACAAGATTACCATGTTATTGAAATATCATTGAAGTCACAGGACATCGAAACGATTGGAGCACTGGAAGTTACTCACATCCTTTTTACAACTAGAAAAGAGTTGATGTTCTTGAAACAGTTGAAAACATTTTCTTGAATCATAGCTAAGAAATCCCCCACAATTCAACCACCTTTCAAACAAACTCCAAAGAAATAAACAAAATCAAAATCGGATCATCCTTTCATTACATAGGAGCTATCATGCGATATGCAGACATTCAAATACACAACTTACTTATAGCGTACCTTTGTAAGTTGCTTACACCTTCTTTGTGCGTCGGTGGTAAAAAAGTAATGCTTAATGTAGTTTTCATGTTTAATGAATATTAAAATTACTTATGGCACTGTTTATAAAAACTAATCAGGGTAAATCCAACTTTGGATTTTAATGTTTTCCGTGCAAACTATACAAAATATTCTTTTGAGAACTAAGTGCTATTCATTTTTCTTTTACTTCTTTTGAGTTCCTTGACATACAGTCCCATCAACTATCCCTCGACATGCAGTCACAAATTACTAGACTTCGTTAACAGTAGAGAAAAACTACGGTTTTATCAACGAAAAGCTCATTATCTTACATGTAATACTGTTGTTCATTTTAAAATTTTACTCTAATATGTTTCTGTGCTTAACATCCCATTTTCATGGAAAAAAAAAAAACATTTTGTTTGACCCATCCTGCTCGCTTCTATAATACGACATCTCATCCCATTTTACTCCCAAAAAATATTGTCAGCGTAGTCAATGGATTCTGAATTACTTATTGTCAGTTGCATCAGCACGATATATAAAATTTCTAGTAATCCAATATCATTGTATCATTCCATTTTAAGCGAACGGATTGTCAGCAAGTTTCAAATTTCGTATAAGTGGGTGGAAAAGAATTTACGGCTTCATCTCTCTTGTGCGTCACTAGTTACTATGGCAACAAGTAGAAATCCGACACTGATGAGCCCATTCAAGAGCAGTATGAAGTAAATCACAAATTAATGTAGGGTTCGTGTTACTTTCCCTTTTACGATACATTATAACGCCGTGTTTCGCTTATTTTTGTGACAAACGAGCGATCTGGATAGTTTTTACTGTACATTTGTAAAAGAAGATAAGAGTTTTCAAATTAAAATTTTTAATGTATCATCTACGGGTAATTTGTATTACTTTTGACTTGCACTCAGAAGTGAAGATACTGTGCTTAGTGGTAAAAATTCACTTTTTGATTGGTTGGAAGATCTCTATTCAACTTTAATCAATACGACTTAGCAAAAATTAAAGAATATTCAAAAGTTTGATTTTGAATAGTATATTGTAAAAGGGAGCATATACGTTTTTAGAATTGGTTCATCCAATTAATTAGTTGTTAATTATATGTTCAAAATCTCATGATAAACCTTCAGTTAAAAAAACACTGTGACCTAAATGTATAGGGTAAGTCTTGAAATGAAAAAGAAAATGAATTCAAAAATGTACTTTACATTTCAACGTAATTCCCCGTTTATCCAGCGGCCTAAATGTACACGATATTTATAAAGTTTTGCACTGAAAAAGAAAAACATTTTAAAAAAATGTACTTCTGATTTCAACATAATTCTTCGTTTATTCAGCGGCCTAAATGTGCAGGACTATGAATGTTTATAAAGTCTTGCACTGATTAAGGTAATTCATTAAAAAAAAGTACTTCAGATTTCTACCTAATTCTACAGTTTTTCAGCGGCATAATGTACAGGGTGTTAATAAAGTCTTGCGCTGATAAAGGAAATTCATTAAAGAAAAGTACTTCAGATTTCGACATAGTTCTTCGTTTATTCTGATACTTTTCTCATTGTTTTTGTAACGTTAATAAACTTCTATGTGTGCAACTTTTGTAGTCCATACAAGATTTTGAAGATATTCAACTTCGCTCTAGGCACTAGCGCAGCCAGAATTTACCTTCTGCGGATCAGAGTTTGCTCATAACAATCTGAATATGGATATAAACTGCCATATTATAATTGGCTTTGGCTTTAATATGTATTTATGTATTGAAGCCAAAGATTCTGGGATTTCACCTTCGAAATCCCTCTCCTGGCGTCCTTGGGAGACGCCATTTTCAGCTTTCTATGTCAGCGCCACCTACATGCTTTGAGCTAAAAAATACGAATGAGAATGAAAAACTTAATTAGATAACGATATCTAAAAAAAATGAATTTTGTGATCTTGAATTCAAGTTATGCTTTCCGCAATTATGAATTGTGATAGTTCGAGTTTAGAACTCGTTGGGTTTCTTGTTTCTACTAATGACTTTTATCGCAACCATAATTCGAATTCAAAACTTCAAAATTCAAATGAATGCCTGGGACTATATGCTGGATACTGTTTTAGCGTAAAAAGCATTGTGTAAAGTCGAGTTTGCCGTTTATAAATAATTCCATTCCGAAGTACGTGGATATCTGCAATGTAAGCAAAGAAAAATAGGTCGTTTATAAATAATTTGATTCTCTAAGGCTCATGAACAAATTATAAACATCGAAAAATAAAATCAAATCAAATTACGCGGAAGCGGACGTCATTCAATGGTCAAGTGAAAGCAATAAGCATTGCTCAAAAAAAAAAAAAAAAAATGTATGCATCTTAAATAATTCTTTCAAATAAATTTTATCAATCAGTGCAAAACTTTATTAATACCCTGAATATTTGATGCTAAATGAAGTTTTGACGTTTAGGGAATACTAAGACTATTTCTCACGTGTGCTGTTCATAAAAAACAATCAGAGCAGATCCAAAATTTAATTTTAATGGTTTTAATAAAGACCACAAAAAGCATTTTTACGAGTATTCATTTGGCCATTTCTTTCTTGTCTTCTAAAGGAATTCTCAATCCTCAAAGCACTCATAAAATCGGATTTATTTGATTTTTGTTTTCAAAATAATAGCAAAAATTAAAATTTACGTATTTCTGTATTTTAAACTTTTAAACACATCGATGTATATTGTATATATATTCATTGAAAAGTTTTCACATTTCAATGATTCCTTTTTCAAATAGTTGTATCGGTATACTGCTTGAAATTCTAGTATTTGAACCCATAATTAAGGCAACTTTAGATAATTAAGCGATGTTTCTAGTTTCTTAACTGCAATCTGTTAGAGAAAATTTAAGTACCTATTTCTTTCAAAACGGAACATAATAAATTTTCACGTAATTTTCAGAGAGGTTTTGGTTTACAATTTATTAATAGACTGACATTTTTGTGACACTAGAGATAAAATACTCCTGGAGTCCACCCCGAATTTTTTTTCTTCACTTCTTAGGCTCAAACATATTTCCCAATGGCAAAAAAATGTGGGCACATATTTTTTGACACACTCATGATAGCTAAAAACAACTACTTGCGTGTTTAAAGAAAGGAAAATGGTGCGCCTTTGGACGAACTTCTTAAAATGAGACCGGAAAATAGGTGTACTAATTTAGCACAATGCTGCTCATCTGTCCACAGTCATCATCGAGAGTAAGTTACGATAAAAGGTAGACCCCCTTTTTAGATTGTCGTAAAAAATGTTTCTCTTTTTTCCTCGAAAATTTAAAAGAATGTGTTTGGAGTATTTTTTCAACACGTCTGTCTTGTTTACTGAGACCTAAATCCAGGAAAAAGTAGTTTGTATCTCTTTGTTTTTCGCTGGCTTCTTACAATTTTCTGGGCAAAAAGTTTCACTCGCTTCGTTGCGGGGAGCTCACTTATCTGGGGGGTGATACCCAAAGTGAATTTAAAGCTAATAAAAATTATAAGTGCTTTAATTTTGACAAATCTCCCCCCAAATATCTTAAATTATATTTAACCTATCCAGTTTTATTGAAAAAATTATGCATTGTTGCCGGAAGAGGGCGGTTCCATATGATTTTGGGGGAAATTTTACTTAAAACGCATATGTAATTCATACTTGTATTTAAACTTGAACTTTTGTTACGACGCCACAGAAAGAAAAATGAATTGTTTCTGAAAATTGCATGAACTTCATTGTAACATGAAACGGTGCCACTAACTAAATATAGTTTTTAAATTTTGGGAAACAATCGTATCACAAGTTTTTTACTTGTGTATTTATTGTTCGACAAATTAATAGAAGTGCTTTGTCGCACAACAAAAATAAAACAATTGAATTATAGCAGTGTTAATAGTTTTTTTTTTTTTTTGAAAACTTTTAGCATCCCATGACGTAGCCCTCACAGATTTTCATGTTTTTTAACACACGTACTACCGGTTGGGTACAACTGCTTTTATCTACAAATGTAAATATTGTCAATTTGTCATTGTTTTACGCTCGTTTTCTGTGACCTACTTGGAATATATTTTCTTGAATAATAGAATTCAATTAATACATTTTCGTAAAACTGATTCATTAATATTTCTTATAGCTGATTTTTGCTGCTTTGATAAAACTTTTCCTCTTAAAAACTTCAAAAAAAAAAAAAAAAAAAAATCTGTTGATTGAATTAAGAAGACATTCTTCAAATGTCTTCTTAATTCAATTTGTCTTGTTCACTGAGACACGAATTTGAATACCGATAGTTTGTCTCTCATTATGTTTTTGTTTGTTTGCTACAAGTTATCTTGACCGCTTTACTTATAATAAAACATATATTTAAATTTTTTGAATCTATCGTTAAAGATATTTATCACTAACTTCATTGATTGCTGAATACGTTCATTGATTACCGTAACTTCAGCAAAAAAAAAAATAAAAAAAAATATCTTGAATTGAATTTCCCAACTAAAATTTGAAGGTGACCATAAAATTATTTATTTCTTGCCTTAAAAACTTAAAATTGTGTGTATGAAATAAATTTTTCAAAGCGTGTTTTGTTTATTGACGTGAGATGCAAATTCAGAAGCATAACTTGTTTGTGTCTCATTATTATTCGTTCGTACGTAAAGCTTTATTTTGATTTCCACTAGTTTAAAACGTCAATAAAGTATAGATTTAAATTGATAGAAAATGTGGTTCAACCAGTTTAGAATTAATTATTACCTATCATTGATTCGGTAATTTTATAGAAAACCAATATCGAGCACTGAATTATCTGGTTTTGGTTTGTGTTTAATACAATTACCAATCCCAAGTCCTACGTGTTAATATTGTTTCTCCCCGCGCATAATACTTTCGACGTAAGTATTTCTCTCATGACTTTATGCATCATATTTTTTTTTCCACATAAATCATTATACTATTCATACGAAATTCATTATTGCAATATGGACTTCAATCGTGCAAGATATGAGTTCGTTAATTCTCCTAAAATCCAAAAGCCATTACTGCTTTTGGATTTTAAAATCCGATCTACTATTAATCTGAAAGATCTTTATTCCCATGCTGCATTGATGAAACTAAAACGTCCGAGATTATTTGTTGTAGCTTTTTTCTGTTTATTACAGACAATAAAATTTAAAACATTAACGAATGTTATCTATAGCAAAAATAGTTACCAACCAAATGAAAAACCAAAATGTAATAAGAGTTATAACGAACATAATATTAGTTTAAAATAAAAATAAAACCTTAAACCACATTAATCAAATAGTTCATTAACTTTCTAACATTTTAAACATTTTAATTCCGTAAACATTTTGATTGGGCTTTAACATTTTACTTCCGTAAGTTGAATTTGTATTTTGTCCAACGTTGCTCTAAGTTTATTGAGTGATTTATTTTATTTTTTTTTTGGGGGGGGGGGGGCAGTCCCCATCGGTTATTTTTCTTATTTTATGCATGTTTGATTTTGTGAAGTAATTACCAAAAAAATACTCAGAACAAAAGTTTCGCAGGTTTTTTTAAATGCAATGGGAATTTTTTTTATTTCTGGCAAGAATGAGTTTTGTGATAAAATGCTTTGAATTTCGTTCGTACATCTTGCTGAATATTTTTGAAAATTTTAAAAGGAATAAAAAAGCTTTGCTTTTGTCAAACAGAGGATACTTTTGTCCGTTTATTTCTTGAAAATTCTTTTCAAATGAGAATCATCCAACTAAAATTCGTCGATTTAAGCAAGAGTTGTAAAGTGTAGACGTTTAAGGCCTCATGTTTTTTTTTCTTTTTTTACTGCTCAACTGTTCAAACTGAATGAATAATTTGTTTAAATAAAAATAAAAATTAATATGAGTGAAGCATCCAGGAGAAAATATTTTTAAAAAAATGTTTTTTTTTTTTTTCGTTTTTTTAAGGCCTGCTTTCCTATATCTCATGACTACTTCAAGTATTTTCATTTTTTAAAAGTTATATATATATATATATATATATATATATATATTCTTATATATAAACATATTTTAGAGAAGTTTGGAATTTTCATACAATTAGTTGTCCTTATTTTTTTCATTGTTTCTGTTTTTAAAAATTTAATTCTCGAGTAAGCAGATAAATTAAGAAGAAAAAAGGATTTATTTATTATTTGTTTGATTTTAATAAGAAAACTAACATGTTGTAAGATTTATAAAACTTCCTTAAAAATATTTAAAGAAATAATTTTTATCCGAAATCATGAGTTCAATCTTCTAAATAGCAAATCAGAAGCGACCACATACATCTGATGTAAAATTATAACTCAACCTAACTGGCTTTTCATCACAAAACTCTGATGATAATGTCGCAAAAGCCAATGAAATCATTGAAACGCTATGACGTTAGGAAACTCGGACTGAATTTCATAATCGTTGTTTTGCAAACAGATCGCAAATTTTAACTGCTCGTATTGTTTTGTTTAAAATCAAGGTAAGCCATACCCATACCAAATCGCATCAATAGCCTAAAAGAAAAAAAAAGAAAAAAAAAACCTTCAGTACCTGAGAAAAGTAGAGATTACTTTTTATTTTGCCGACTGGCAGCAATATGTATGCTTCAAAACCAAAATCACTAACTTCTAAAGATCATAACTACTTGTTGATGACTTTGGATATGCGTAGTTAATATTTTGCGACGGATAGCACCAACAATATCTCACACTACACTACGGTAAAAACAGCATGCAAATGAAGCTTGAGGTGTGAAATCATGTAAAAGACATCAGTTGAAAATGAAACAAATAGTCGGATATTCCGATAACTGAAGTTTTGGTACCATCACCGAATTTCAGGCAATGATTTTTTTATTGTATCAATATCAACTAAGAAGTTATTAGTCTTTGAAGTCAAGAAATTTGTCGGCAACAGGAAAAATTGCTAAGAATCCTAGTTATTGGAAACTTCTTTATAGAACCTGATTCCTGTCAAAGTACCAATCATTTCTGTGATAATGATAAAGCTGAACTAAAATATTTTAGCGCCTTGGGTGCAACCGAAGTGAGCTAATTTTGGGAAACGATCCAGTAGAAGTTAAGAAAACAGATCCGGGGGCAGGTGAGCAAGGGGTACAGTATTGTTGTTTTCCATTGAAAAATAACGCACACACATTTTATTCACAAAGCAATACTTAATCACATTTTTTTTTGTACAAGCAAACACCTAAACTATTTCCCATTAACTTTTTAAATACTTACTTACAAAACACAATGAATGAGAAACTATTTATAGGGGAACAACTTTCATCAATTAACCTTTATTACAATGTACGTCATGGGAAACAAAGGACCACTTTCAGCAAAATAGAAAATGTTCTACAACTTCAAGTTGAAATCTAATATTATATTTTCTCGCAGTTTGAAATGATACGCAAAAAAGAGCTGCAACATTCTATCACATGGAGAATTAGAAAAAAAAAAAACAAAGAACAATCCCTCCTACTTTTATTGATTAGTTTCACGTGCTTCAGAAGAAAGCCCGTTGAAGACAGAAACGGGAATCAATAGTTCTTTATAAGCCTAAATAATGATGCAATCAGAGGTTGTCTCGTAAACAGTCATTCATAGAGAAACGCAATTTTCAGCTAAAGAATTTTATTTAATAGCATTATAATGCCATTGTTGGAACATTTCTTAAAATAATATAAAGTATTGAATATACCGGATAGGTTTAATGTACGAAAAGAGTTTATTTTAATGAAAAATTTAATGTATTAAATTCGCAAAGCAGAAACTCTCACGTTGTTGCAATACAGGTCGTTGAAATACCGAGATAATATTAAAATAAAGTACTATATCTCAGATAAAAGCTGAACTTTCCATTTCTATACTATGATTACAATGCAGTTTATGAAATTGTTTTTTGACACTATCATAATGTTGTATAAAACACAATAAATGAATCCGTAATGAATCGATCAAAATTCACCGTAAATGATTTGATGATTTCAGAAAAGGCGTAAGTCTTACGGGAATCCTTTGGACTTACGCCCTTTCTGAAATCATCGATTCAAATAGCATATAATCTTTTAGATAGTTAAGGTCCTGATAAACAGCGGTGTCCATAACCGCAAGAGAAATGAACCAAAAAAAAAGAAACTAACTTCCTAAAACAACCAAACATTTTCAAAGCCGCGGTCTGCACTACGCCCCCCCCCCCCCCCATAAAAGGAGCAAGAAAAAACTTTTTAAAATTGGAATAGTTAAATTTATCACTATGGATCGCAATGAAATCAGTTAGTGCTTGTTCTCTGTAAGTTTTTTAACTCCCAGTTTCTTACCAGATTTAAGCACCAAGATTCTCGTTATGCAAAACTGCACTAAGAATTTGGCTTAGACAAGAGTACAGTTCTGTTGCATGGACGCTCATTACTTTCTACATGAGCAAATTTACCGACTGGAGCAGGGTTTGAACCCGAGACTTTGGACAAAGGGCGACAAGACCATGGATTTTTCTTGTTCGTTCTGCTTTAGAAAAAGTAATATAAGTCGTTTTAAATGCATGAATTTTGTGAATATTGTTTGCAACTTTAAAACAACTTTTTGGGAGGTAAAGGGCAATACATTTTTTCAATGTCAAGACTTAAGCTTTTTTCAAGATCAAGGTTTTTTATTTCAAGATTCAACTTTTCATCCTCTATTCAAAGATATAAATCACTAAGATTTTGATAACCGTATTTTCCTTTTGTACGACCATAAATGACAAGCCAACAACACAAATCATAAAAAAACCTTTAAATTAAAACCTGGTTGATTATTTTCGTGACTTAGTGCCTTTTTTCTCCTAAGAACATGTTGATAGATTAGCGGATAAACAAAAATCCAGATAATCCAGGTAATATGGGTAAGAAGCAAAACAAATTCTTTAAATAAGCAAACTTGGCTTTTATCACAGCAAAAACAATGCTCATTTATAGTTTGCTGCACAGTAGCGTCGGACTGACGCTTCAAGTACGCAATGATGTTTGTTCGATCACATTATAATTAACTAGAAAATCTCCCATCAAGATATGACGGGTGAAAATTGCTTGTACATTTGAACAAAGCAATTGCCAATTTGATGATATTTTTAAAACTGAAATTTTAACCCTAACTCCAGTGGATTAAACCTAAACTCCAGTAGATGGCGTTGATTGTTGATTATCTGAAATGACAGTCTTACTAGTAAAACAGTAAAGTTACCGGATCCAGTTCAGCCTTGTCACAATAAAGCATTTCCCTGCATGTTTAACATTACCAAACCATATTATCAAGCCGTGGCGCGAGTTTCACTGTTGATGACGTCAGGAACGTTACTCTATTTTTTCCTATTATATATATGAGGATTGTACGATTTATGCCATTGATCATTTAATCATAATAAAAAGCGAATGTTTGGGGAAGTTATAGTTCCGTTCTTGCAATCTAAATTATTTAACTGAACCTAATCCCCCCCCCAAAAAAAATCTCCATGAATTCGATCCGGATTAGCCGAAGATCCGGCTAAATGAGGTCCTACTGTATTACAGAGATTTAATCTCTAAATGATCCAAAATAACTCTCTTTTTTTTCCATATTATAAAAATATAATATGCACATATTATGGAAAAAACAAAGAAGGACAGAAAAAGTAACGTTTACCGCATTGCTGAAATACTTGCATGTGTACCCCTATCGTACACTAGCGCAGCAAGAAGTACCTTCTGGGGGGGGGGGGTTGATGAAAAATACTTCTGGGTTTGTTTGTTTTTTTTTTTTTTTTTTTTTTGATCGAAAATAGGGGATATTTCGATAACTGGGAATCTGGCGCGGTCGTCTCATGTTTGGCGTAACTAATTTTATTTTGGTAACCCTGCTGATTTATAGCAACCCTATGTGAATAGATGTTTCAGTTCTCATTGTTTTGATTTGCATCAAAAAATATCTCTCGCGTAGGCGCTGAAGCCAAAAATTGACGCCAATGAAGAAAGATCGCCAGATTCCCAATTATCGAAATCTTCCCCGAAAATACCTTCTGAAGGGATTTTTTTGATCTAAACAGCCCTTTCATATGCATAAACTATTGGAATTTGCATTTATGTTAAAACCAATGGTTCTGGGGGTGTTTCCCCCCCCCCCTCTCTGCGCCACTGTTATCGTGTTTATTTATTTCAATGCCAACAACAAAAATAGTTAATGCATTGAGTTTTAATGACCATTAGAATACCAGATATTGAAAATAAAGCGTAATTTATCATGCTTGTATAGTATATTACTTATGCTTCAAAACTACATAATGAACGGCTATGAAAATAACTCTTATGCTGCTTTTACTTAAAAAAAAAAAAAAAAGATTTTGGAAATATTCTTAAGGAAATTTTCTCAAACGAATGTAAATTCCATTATCGAAACCCAATTGCGCTACACTCGATTCCGTATTTTAATGAAATTTCTTCCTACGCAGTCAAGAAGTAAGTTCTTCGACGTGCAACATATACTTTAATTTTCTAGACTTATTTACAATTTGGTAGTTTTAAATCAATGCCAGAGTTGTTCAATTCCAAAAATAAGGAATGATCAGGAAACGTAAAAGAACACTTTGAAAAGTATTTTCCATCCACATTGAATTTCCTTTTCGCTAGAAGAAAGGCATTTTTTCCTTCTTGTAATTGGTTCAGTGTTTTTGCGATTTCGGAACAGCATTTTCATTTATTTGTCACAAAGTTTCGTTTTTCGGAATTTGTTATAATCTAACGCCTTTGTGATACATTTCATCACTTTACTGAATACTTTTTGCACCGTTACTATTTTCAATGCTTTGTTTACTGGGTTTATATCATATGCATACATGTCATAAACTGACAAAAAATTATGAATGCCTGACATACCGAACCGTTTTGGTTTGCTCTTTCCTGAGAGAAAATCACGAGTTAGGGCTGGTTCTTTCATTCAACATTAATTTTACTTGGATCTATTTTGCATCATCCTTCGTCGCCTCTATCTCTCTATATCTCTCTCTTTAACCTCTTCCTCTTTCTATTAATTTATCTATATATTTTTTCATATTTTAACTGTGATTTCTTATTTTTAACCGACTTTAAAGGAGGTGATGTATTTGTCAGCGGAATTTTATGTGTCCTCTAATTTCTCCAAGACGCCTGGACCGATTTGAAAAATCCTTTTTTTTTTGTTTGAAAGAGTATACTTTCCAGATGGTCCCATGGTGATTTTGTCTGGATCTGATGAGGAGCCTCGGAGAAACCTAAGAAACTTTTAATTTCATACGCTGTGCGGCTACGTAATCCAACTTAGCCGAGCGATACGTCACAGGTCACTTGGTTTTGCCTTGAACGGTGCATTTTCTCGACGGAGGGGTCTTGTCTTGAACAATATTTAATTCTCACGCCATCGGGATGTTTGATTTTTAAGGTGCCGCCTGTAAATTTTTATTATTAATATATATATATATATATATATATATATATATATATATATATATATATATATATATATATATATATATATATATATATATATATATATATATTACTCATGTAGCAAATCAGTAAATTAAATTTGTTTTGCATCGAAAACAGTTGAATTAATTTATTAGATTAGACCGTGTGAGTATTTTCCATTACTTTTAGTTCCAATTTCACGCGAAGTAAAAAATGTATTCTCATATGCCTAACTATAATAAAATCTTAGCAGTAACATTTATATTTTACCTCTGATTTCTAATTTTCAGATTAGATGCTACATGTATTTTCCATTACCTTCAGTTTCAAAATTAACACCAAGTAAAAAAAACTATTCTTCTATGGACTGACTATCTATATAATGAAAACAGTTGACATTAGCGATTTTTATGTGCTGATTCACTTCACTTTTAACTTAAATAGTATTTAGAGTATTATTCCCAATTTTTAAGTATGGTAACTATACTGTTCAAGTAATTGAGACAGCAGGCTAATGAATGAAGAACAGGCATGATTAAGAATAAAAAGGAAAACTCGCAAGAGAAAATAATATATAAGAAATGTATGCTGTGGATGCGATCTTTAAAACTACGAAATAAAAAATTATTAAATAAAAACAAAAAACCCGACTGCGTAAAAACCAAAAAAAAAAAAAAACTAAAAAGAAAAAAAATGTATAAGCCCAAAGTAGTTTAGAATGTTATTAAGTTCTACTGAATAACTACACCGTTGAAATAGTTTTGTAACCGTACACAGATAAGACAAATCATAAATTCAAAAGCAGAGAATAGAAGGATCAACAGTCGAGGCCCATTCTTTTCTGATTCAAAGAAACCCGTAAAACTTGAATGGGCTCCGACTGTTGATCCTTCTATTCTGCTTTTGAATTTATGATTTGTCTTATCTGTGTACGGTTATAAAACTACTTCAACGGTGTAGTTATTCAGTAGTACTTAATAACATTCTAAACTACTTTGGGCTTATACATTTTTTTCTTTTTATTTTTTTTTGGTTTTTACGCAGTCGGGTTTTTTGTTTTTATTTAATAATTTTTTATTTGACACTTTTTAGTTAATTTTCATTGACTTAGTTATTATGATTATGATACGGTACATTTTGCAATCTTGTCATTTCATTGAGAGAGTTTGTTTGTATCGTGAAATCTATTAAGTAACTTGCGGTGGTCTAAACTACTGATAATTAGTCCCTCTAGGGACCTAACTCCGCTTAAAGCTACATGTGCTTGGCCTTCGGCAAAAATGCGCTAACTTAAGTCAACCACAGCACAGCTATATAATCAGCCTGTATAACTCAGGATGACGCTAAATCGGAAACGCCCCCCCCCCCTCCCTTCAATCAAATCATTCTCGCAAAACTAAAAAAGCCTATCGAGAAAGTACACGTCGCGAAACTCAGTCCCTTTAATCAAGGCAAAAACAAATGCAACATGTTAGAGATGAAAATCGAAATAGTAGACTTTCTTTCTTTTGGTGCTTATTGCACGGGTTTATTTTGATGAGGACTACAATCTGAGTGTCTTGCCTTGGTTACGCATAATATACTTTTATTACAGTACAGAATACAAATAAAGAACACATGAAAGAATTCACATCAGAAAGAGGGGAAAGTACATCCGGAGCGAGGGTGTCTTGACCCACCACCTCAAGTGGGAGAAGCAATCGCATAGACCACTCGGCCACTAAGATCCCAATTAGTAGACTTATTAAACAAAAAAAAAAAATAAATAAAAAAAATCAGGCTGCGAAAACTACCTGCATTTGTCGCACGTAGGTAGCATGCGACACAGGGAGCAACACCCAACGTGCGTCGATCCCGAACTGCCGTATTTTGTCAACTAGTTGTTGATATGGTGAATTTTGATTACTGTCATGTGTTTAGTGACACTCCCAAGTTTAAAACAAATCGATTGACGTAAGAATTACCCAAATTGACCAAGGCGTTTAGCCCCTAGAATGCCACATAGAAACGGGCATACATACATAGACTGATAAACACATTACCCTCCTTTGCGTCGTGCACGCGCAGTCAGGTAAAAAAGCACGAAGAGTTGCTTCGAGACACTAATTTAGTTACATGTGATGACAAAAATTTATTGTTTAAGAAAAACTCAACCGTTTTAAAATGGTCTAGGGATTGAAATATCGGTATTTGGTATTTTTTAAAACGTAATACCTGAATACCGGTATTAGAAATTTCTCAAAAAGTTATGAAAAACATATTGTTTCGTTATCAATTATCAACAACGTTTTAACGCACAAAATTAGCAGATTACTACATACACGTGTTTCGGTGTTACAGGTAATTTTTATATGCACAAAGGTATTTATTCAACTTTAATATTTTCTCCGTGGTTCTTTGTGAGAAGCTTTGCTTTGTATGCCGGAGATCGTGGGTTCGATTACCATCGGTGTCGTCTGCGGTGTTATTTCCTACTCTTTGTTTTGTAAATATTTCCTGCAATTGTCCAGAGGCAATCGCACTTTCTACGTGGTCCTTTATACACGTGAAGCTGATTAACTTATGTATAAATAAAATTAAAAGAAACATAATAAAAAATATTTTTTTTATAAGTAACTGTCACATCAGCTACTAGCTGTTGCTGAGGATAATTTTAGCATTGTGACATATGGTTTATTATAATGAAATATATGTAGCATCCATTGCGATAAGAGGCTTTTGCTGAGAGATAGGTTTTTCATTGCTAAATCCTCTTCGTGAGTGAAACTCCTAAATTTGTTAATGGAATTATATTCTTTACAAAGTTTATGCAATAAATCAAGATGGTAACACCTGGAATTGTTGGTGGATTGTTTTGTTTAACAATTGATGCACCTGCTACAATGGAGTTGCGAAGAGTATTTGATACATGACATAAAAATCCTTTTTATTGATATGTGTAACCGTTAATAAAAAACAGAGAGAACTTTTATGATGCTGCTTCAGGTTTTTTGCAGGATTTAAATAAAAAAAAACGTACTAACCCAGTAAACGAACACCCCCCAACCAGTGGACAAACACAACATTGTTTGGTCCTTTCTTTTTTGAAATTTTACAAAAGGAATTCAGTGGCCGATTCCTCAAAAAAAAAAAAAGTTTTGAAACATTATTTAAAACAGAAAATACGAACTGTTCAGTGGGGAGGAGAGGCATTGACAGGTCGGTCTGCTCTACTTTTGTCCCTTTTCTAAAATATTGCTTAGGAGAACAAAAGGACACCCCAAGAATTGCTGCTGTTCTTACCTTATTAAAGTTAATTCGCAGAAACCTTTATTATTTCTGCAGGCTCAACTACGAAAAAAAAAAAAGTTGACGAATGACAATCCTTAAATTAGTCTCACAAACAGCATGAAATATTCATTTGTGCTTATCTAAATTTCTTCCTCTAATTTAGATTTTCAAACAAAGAACGGATGATTTATGTTAGCACTAAAACATTAAACACTTTGGCAATCAACATTAGCTTTTACAGAAGGGTTCTAAGCTTAAGAAAAATGAAAACAAGAGTAGAAAATGAATGTTTGCGTAGGATAAACATGCCGTGATAACTCGCCTTTAAAGAAACAGTTTTGTCAACACCTACTAAAGAAGCAGCTTTCCACGAGACGTATTTAGAGCAAAAGTATAAATTATTGTATTATTTACTATTCGAAATGGCTAAGTAAAAAGTAAAACAGTTTGAAAGAAGAGCACTATAGTTTATACCAGTAGTGAAATCTACTCAAACTTCTTAAGAGATTCATGAGGCTAAAAATATTTTTTCCCCGACTTCTTTTCAGAATGCAACTGAAGCACCTTTTAAATTACTTGAAACTGCAAACAACTGTGAATTAAGAACCACGAATCATTAAGAATGGCATCTATTGTTTTGATCCAGGATCTCTATTTCAAGAATTTAATATCATATTGTTTCACTAATACAAACCATGTGAATTCCGCGTAGTAATAAAAATTCCTATTAATTAACGACAGTTGTGCGTCATAGTCCCCGCTTCCCAGTTGAAAAGAATAATTTAACTTTAGCAATGTACGTTGTGTACATTATGACCCCCTCCCTTTTTTCGGAAAAACGTGATTTAATTTAAAACACAATACGAAACAAAAATCCCAATCCATCTTAGCCAAAAAAAAAAAAAAACTAAGCAAATTTGGCTGTTTATAATTTTGACACCACTTTATAAATCTGTGTTAGTGCATTGACAGTATTAAATGCAATTATATACTAAAAAGAAATAAAATTAAATTATTTCAAAATTTGTACTAAAATTTATTACCTGCTGAAAAAATAATTACATTGATAAAAATTAAAAGAAATCAATTTGGGGTTCAAGTTTTATATTGAAAAAAAATTGAGCATTCAAAACTCAGAAATTAGTTAACAAATGAACATTTATTTTTATTATGAACATAAAATTTTAGCCACAAAAAAAAAAATGACTGACTAATAATAAGAAAAAACTTATAGCTTGCCCCTTTCCCCTGTAAAAAAAGAACTGCATTTAAAAACGCATTAAATTTAGAATTAAACAAAAAATCTGTCCCCCTTCTTGTAGCAAAAATAATTCAATTAAAAAATGCTACACATCTAGAACAAAACAAAAATACCACTCCACCTTAGCCACAAAAAACCTAATTCGGCGTTTATTTAGAAAAAAAACCTAAATGTTTAATGTAATTATATTTATACAAAAAGAAAAAGAATTGTAATATATGGTTAACAAATTAATTAAATGCTTCATGTGTTATTTCAAAGCTCGTACTCTAATCTATCATCTAAAATATGTAAATCGTTAACACGTTGATGTTGTCAGATTTTAATTACAAAGTTAAATTTCACTTTAACAGTTAAACTTCAATTCAGATCAGAAATTTGAACTAAAATTATCGTAACATTTTCCTGTGAAATAAGATCCGATAAAACAAAGATCTAAAAGTTAAAGATTACAAATAAGCAAGCTATTGAATAAAAACTGCATTAAAATATTTTTTGAGATTTCGGACTCATGATGGTAATTCCTAATATGGGGTGCTATGTATTTTTTTTATACGTTCATGCATTCGACATTTAAGGAGAATGTCGGAGCTGGTTGTGTTGAGTTGAGACTTTGTGTTGTGTCCAGAAACAGTGGTTGGAGCTGTAAATGTAGAGGTTATAACAGTATTTTTATTGTTTTACAATTCCAAAATGTTTTTTTTTTTTTTTTAATTTTTTTTTACAGTGCTGTAGTAGTCAGATTGCACCGTTCTTATGCGTTTAAAATTATAACTTAAAAAGTTATAATTTTAAACGCATAAGAACGGTTACAGTTTCATCTGTGTTAACGTTAAGTCAATGTTTTTTCAGTAGAGTAGACCGGGGCACGTTTATGCGGATTTTTTTTTCAATGAATTTTCTAATTTTTATGTTTTAATTTAGGAAATTTTAGACATTGCGGTTTTATGAAGAGTTAATGAAGTCAATATTGGTATATTCAGTTGTTGCTATCAGCTTGTGTTTTTCACCGTTAAAAAAAAAAAAAAAAAAATTAAGTCCAAGTCGGTTGCACAAACGTGCCCCGAACACGGGGCACGTTTGTGCATATTTATTTTGACACCTAACGTGGTTCTGTTAGTGGTTTGAACATAATGTCTTATCATCGCTAAAATAAAAAATATATATTACAGACTGAATAGTGTATAAAGTTGAAGCTGAAGGAGCATGGAGACAGCACTATAGGATTTTAAGCTATAAAATACGAATGTGTAACTTAATTAAAAATTAAATGGTAACTTTCAAAACTAAAAAACCGTAAAATACTAAAAATGTTTGAGACAGTTTGGAGTGAAAAAAGCGTTCGGGACCCGTTTAGAAGTAAGGCAGAGTAGTAAGACACAGTAAGAACGTGCGTAAATGTGCCCCGATGAAAATGCGTAAACGTGCCCCGTCGTCAAGTTTGGATTAATTTTTTACGTGCAAAAAATTTAACAACATTTCAGTTCATACAAATCCAATTGTCAAAAAAAAGAAAAAAAAAAGATAAATTTCAGCTATTTTTTATATATTTGTTTTTTTTTTTAAACTAGAATTATTTATTCACGCAATAAGCTTTCAAAACGTTCAACAAAAAATTTACTCAACTTGGTAGAAAACAGATTATTCTTTCTGCATGCTGGACCGAAGCTCGACTATGCTCAAAAACTTGTGAGAATATTTGCTAGGGAGTAGCATCAATTTCTTATGACTGTTGGCTCTCTAGTTATAATTCGTTTTGGAAAAAGGGCACTGCGTAAACGTGCCCTGGTCTACTCTATTTATTCGATTTCAAGTATAATTAATGCATGGGATTAAGAATGAAAATCAAGTTGGAGAAGTGCTCAGTATGAAGTAGGAACAATATCGAGCAAAATACACAATATATGGGGCAAATCAAGTTTATTTTTCTTTAGAAAAGGAAGAATGGAGAAATATAAATGAAGATGAGAAAATGGTGCTGTGTATGTTCATACTGCGCAAGGTCTTCAATCTTTAAATGAACAGGTGGTGTCAAAAATGCCCAACATTGGCTCATATAGACTTGATGGCAGTTGAAAATAAGAAAATTAATGGCTAAAGTGCATGTAGTTTCTTTATAAAGTGTAAACAATTGTTTTCTGATGCTATTTTTGTTGTACCCCATCATCCCGAGAAAACAAACTTTTTCCGTTTTTTTTTCCAAAATTAAACTTAATAGCTAATTCATAGATAAAATTTCTGTTCAAATCTTTCCAACTGATGTGAGATTCATTCCAGAATCCTGAATTTTACTTTTTGATTAAGTTTATTATTTTTTTTCTTAATAAAAACAAAAGACGCCCTGTATTCGGTGCTTTTACCATAAGTTTCTTGAACTGGCACAGACAAAATTTCAAATTTCAGTTTTTTATAAGGATTACTCAAGCACTGCTTTAAAAATTGAAGAAAACATTTTTTCTTTCAGTATTAAAGAAGTATACTATATTTTAGTATTAAAGTAGTATATTATATTTCAGTATTAAAGTAGTATATTATATTTCCGTATTAAAGTTGTATATCATTTCGTTAGTAGTTGAGAAATTAAAGAGGGGATAAATATTTCATAACTTCTCGAATTTTCTGTTCATGTGTTTCTGTTCATAGAGTAAGTCGGGGTATCATGCCCCGTCAGATAAGGCTCCCCAGTAACCGTGTTTCACAATTTCAGCAATAGTAGCCACTCGTGTAGAAAATTTTAAAAGTATTTGTGTATAAAGTATTCACTACTTTATACACAAATACAATACAGCCATTTTCAGTGAATTTTTAGGGGTAATTACAGCGTTATAGCAAAGTGAAAAATAAGAGCGACACTTTTTAACACTTGATCTAAGTTAATATTTTAAAGAATTTTTGTTAAAGCAACTAGCGTTCCATTATTCTGTTAACTTATCTGTTTATACAGTAAAAGAACATCATAAAGAAGTCTCTTACCGTTGATTGCAGCAAAATTGGATTGATGTTTGAACAAGAGGTGGTGAGGCGATTAATCTTGACAAAAAGGTTATATGCCCCACTTGATTACAGATTATTTGCCCCACTGATGACTCAACAGGGTAATGTGCCCCACATTGAATATTATTTACTTGTGTTGATATAAAACCAAGAATTACCTTTATTTATTTTCTTTTGTCAGAAAACAATAGGATCGCATTCGTATCTGCATTAGAAAGTTTTTATTTTTGAATGTAAAAAGAAATATATTTGAGTACGTTTAGTAACAACATTAAAAAAAAAAAAAAGCTTACAAAATGTTTGAAAAACTGAAAACTAAGACGAAAATTATTCTACCATAAAAATGTTTTACTGCTGGTATAGATAAAATATTTTGATGCAAATGATCATTATTAGGGTTAAATATTTCGATAACGTCTCAGAAACACAGATCATTATTAAACCTTCTCCACAGGAGTTAAAGTCACGATTTAAACGCTATTTAGCTTTGAATCAATATGAATGAAGTTTGTAGTTTCACCATCACTCATAGCACCGAATGGATAAAAATATGATAAATATGTAATTTAAAGTATTAAAAAGCACGTGGACGGAAAATTGAAAATGAGAGGGACAGAAGAGAGGAAAAAAAAAATGAAAGCGTGAGAATTTTACGATGGAGAAATTTGATAAACATCAGAAATAAATGCCAAAAGGATTTGCAAACTTAAAAGTTACGTTGCACCAGGGAAAATAGGAAAATATTTCAAAAAATGTTTTGAATTTTGGAAAAAATAGCAGCAAAATTTGAAAACGTGGGAAATATCAATTGACAGCAAAATCTGAATGATAAATAAACAGATAAAATAAACAAGAAACAACAAAATAACAAAAATTGTCTGTTATGTTGGGAAATTTCTCGATGAGGATCTATGCTTCAAGTGGGAGGGGGGGAGGTAAATAAAATGTTGTTGTATGTTATAGATTAAAACATTTCAGCCTACTATTTAAAGTTATCAGCACTTTGTGAAACATTTACTACGCACATCTTACGTCAAACCTTGCAACTAATGATATTATATGTATGTATATAGATAGACATGTAAATATACATACATATAGCATATGAATGTATGTGCGTGTGTGTGTTGTTTGAAAAGATCGCAGTTTTTTCTGTGTTAAGCGAGTCCTGAAGAAGGAAAATATTAAGCTATTTTCTTTGTACTTTTGATATTAAATTAGCTTTAACAAAAAAAAAAAAAAAAAAGAAAGAAAGAAAGGAAAAGAAAAGAAAACGTAATCTTGTAATGAAAAATCTTTTCTTATAGTAATATGCAATTATTTTTCTGGTTGTAAAGACGAAAAAGATTCAATTTGCTCCCAGGTTTCATCATTTCATCAAATCATTTGGAACACGTTATATATATATATATATATATATATATATATATATATATATATATATATATATATATATATATATATATATATATATATATATATATATATATATATATATATATATGCGTATATATTAAGATATATAGTTGTGACCATACTGATTATCTAATACACCATTATTGAAAATATGCTGTTTTTTAAGTGATAATATTCAATGATTTCTAACAGTTTTTAACATAAAATGTGGAAGTACCTCTCAAATGAGAAAACTAATCCTCCTCTCCAACTTTAATGAATACATTGAAATAAATGTGCTTTTCGCATGATAAACATCCATTCTCTCCAAGCTTTAGACAAATCAAATCTCTTTTTTTTTTCTGCCGAATTTTCTTTGTATGTGTTAATTTAATGAGTATATGTTTTGTGAGGAAAACATCAACAGTTTATTGATTACAAACGAGGTGCAGCCTAGGTAAGAGCATGGTGTATCGAGTGTGTAACATTGATTCAAAAGGATGAGAGGCGGCGGAGGATAAGCATCCCAGTACGGACGTACCCGCGACAGGTTGTTGCTCATAGTGATAAAAAAAAAAACAATTGAGAGTGAAAAGCTGTAGATCGGCTTCCAGCGCGGGATTTCTCTCACCTGACAAAGCAATCCATAGCGTCGCCTTTGAGAGGGGGGCGAGCAGGGGGGCCAAGGGCTTGCTCAGGCTGCCTCGGAGCATCCGTGCACGCCGAAGATTCGAGCACAGTTTCGAGTCGAGAGACTCAACTGCGACTCGTTGCCTCGCTCCAGATGACGCACGCGGGGAGTGGCAGTGCGCACGCGCTGCCCGGCGGAAATCGAAATTTTACTGGGAAGCAGGGGCTAAGAGTGCTTTTTTCCACGTTGCCAAAGCCATAAATCAAGCACTTCGACATGCGTTCCTCAATTACCTGAAGGAAGCGAGTTTAATATTCCCTTAATTCCCCTGCAGTGCATTGGCGTCCGCAAGGAGGGGTATTTGCATTTATCAGAGAAATTTGGAAACGTTTCCATACAGGAAAACTGTAGAAACGCACAAAAGATGATGAGTTTGTTAAGTTATTTTTCTTTATTGATAACTAACCAACAAAATTATTTTATTCAAATACATGGAGAAATAATGAAATATATACTATAATTTAACTTGCTAAAATTGTTATTCATAACTGCTAAATAATTATCTTCTAAAATACTAACTATAAGAGGAAAATTGTGAAAACTTGTCCTCCACTAGAAAAGCATTCTGAATCATCGGGAGGAATTGCGTGTAATATTCCCTTAACTCCTCTACAGTGCTTGGGCGTCCGTAAGGAGGAGTATTCGTTATTATCGAAATTTTTTAAAAATATTTTCCAAACAGAAAAATTATGAAATAAACTATGATTTTGTCGCATTATTTTTCCTTATTAGTAACTAATCACCTTGAAAAAATATTTTGTACAGCTGCATTTAAAAATAATGAAATATGTATTGTAATTTAACTTGTTAAAATTGTATTGATTACTAATAAATGTAATTATCTTTTAAAATAACTTTGAGAGCAGAATTTTTTAAGTGTTCCCCAGTGGAAAATATCCTCAATGACTGGTAGGGAGTGTGTTTAATATTCCTTTTTGGCAGAGGAGAGGGCATTTGAATGATTCAGAAAATTTTGTAGCATTTTGCAAAAAGAAAAAAAAAGGATGATATGATAAAGGACATTAATATATGAAGAATGCTAAAGGACATTGATACCGATACATTATTATTCATTATTGATATCTAACTCTCGTAAAGAATGATTAAATGTATACAACAAATTAACTTTTTTAAATTGTTTTTCGGAATGGATGAATGATTATATATATATATATATATATATATATATATATATATATATATATATATATATATATATATATATATATATATATATATATATATATCCTAAAATAACTTTAAGAAGAAGAGTTTACGTAGTTTTCTGTTTTCTACACTGTAAAACGTTTCCTCGTTTCCTAAAAGAAGTGCGCTTAATGTTTCTCTTATGGCTTTAACTCCCCTAAAATGCACATCCCCACAAGGAGAATTCTCTGTGTCGTTCAGAAAATGTTATTTATTTTCCAATAAGAAATACTAAGCAAGTGCACAGAAAAAGGATGAAATAAAAGAAATTAACTTTTTTACATTCATTATTTGTATACAATAGTCTTGTAAAAATTCGTACAAGTGCAAAGAAAAATAATGCAATACATACAATAATTTCCTATTTAATTATTATTATTCCCAATTTAGGTCACAACAGTTATTTTCGATAATAACTTCAACGGAAGAATTTAAAAAGTGTCCCACACTGAAAACATATGTTTAAATAAAATCAAAAGAAAAAATATATATTAATTTAAAAAACTCGTCATCGTTAAATACAATAATTACCTCGTACGATAGCTTTAAAAGAATTTTCGTAAATGAAGATTTCATGCTGAATGGTTCCAATTAGAAGAAATTCAGCACACACCCTTGGAACTGAGGACATTTTCGAAGTAAAGGAATGAACTTTCGGCTGAACTCAACAATGTATTTATGCATTAATTGTCATCATTATGTTTTTATGAGGTGATTGGTGCAAGGAAAAGTCTGTTGAAATAACAATAATAAATTAACTTTAAAAAATCGTTATTAATAACTTAATTATCATTTAAAATGATTAAAAAATAATTTAATATATCTTTCAACGGAGAAAATTCATCAGACTTCCATGTGATAAAACTCTTAAAATTAAAAATAAATAAATAAATAAAATAAAAATAAATAATAAAAAATAATAATATAACGAAACTTTAAAGAGCGTTGATTTCAAGTGAGAGACAAGTTCTAAGGATTAAACGACAGCCCATTGGCTTTTTCCTCTGATAAAAACAAACTAAGCATTAATAAAGCAGGACAAGAAGATAAGTCAAAGGTAATTATATACTAATGCTTCTATTAAGGTTGTTTATCTAAACTAGTTTTTCAAGAGCCAACATAAATCATTTCCTTCTACAGTTCTGGAAAAAAAATGTTTATGTCTAAAATGGAGATTTCTTTCCAAATTTCAAATCTGTGACGTCACTAAATTCATCCCAAAATTCTTCAATCAAAATTCATCTAGCATGCAGATTTGATTATGATATTACGTACCTTGCGATTGTATTAAAAATATACAGATAACTGTTTCATGCCGAAAAAAATTCAATTAAAGAATAGTTCAATCTATCTACCCTTGGCTCTATAAATGAAAATTTTATGATTTGAAATGTCCCCTTTGAGTTTCGATTGAAGTAAGATTTAGAGAAAATATTTCTTTTTCCACATCCTATATTTATCTTCTTGAGGAGATTTCAAGTTTTCTACGTTTTTATTCTTGATTCTATAAACTACTTATTGATTATGATGAAGGAAGAGAACGCTCTCAGCGAGAAATTTATTTTTAAAACGCTCAGAAACAACATTAGAGCTTCAAAAATTATATAAATATCTAACTAATACATAGATAATTTGGATAGTAAAATTAAATTGATAAAATTACTGCTAACAATTTTGCAAAAGGTAATGAAATAAATAGAAGTAAATAAATCAATGAAAAGGAAAAAGATAGTTATTGGAATTGAATGGAAATCATCACTTCTCATAAGGCTTGAGTAAGAACAAACTACATGAAATATTAATGTGAGAGAAATAAACTAGGGCAACAGTGTCATTGCACCGCTTGTTTTCAAGCGTGATTCGCATTGTTAGCACAACGCTTCAACCACCTGAACCAATGGACCTTCCTTTTGGGATGCTATACATTAAAGCAATGCTTGATGAAATAAATGTAATAAATAAATCGTTTTTTTTTTTTTTTTTTGGACGAAACAGCAAAACTTTATTTTTCACCAAAAGCGGCGAAAATATTTTTTAAAATGATGCTTTACTTATGAAGTTTGATAAAGAATTGAAAGGTATGTGTTCCCAAAAAATAAAAAACACCTTTGATTAATAATCCATGTGATAAATGAATAGAAAAACCTTTTGTATTATTGATAGTGAGAAAATTATGAATAGAATTCTGTGGAAAATGAAGGACTCCAGTAAAATATTCAGGAGAAATATATTGCTACGTCAACGCCAACTCAGCGTGGAAGTAAACTAGCGGTTTCTTCTCGATTAGTAGATATTATACAGTAGATCATACTGCAAGATATTTACTTTTTTTATGAGTCATAATTTTTTTCCCCTCTTATTAATACATACTTTGTTCACTTTTTATAGTTTTGAAATGCTGGAATATTTTTACTATGCATTTCATTTTTTTCATCTGATTTTATGACTTGTTTTCTTTCTCCAAGATCCAACCTTCTCTCATCTAGTTTGCTAATCAAATAAATATTTATTCCAAAATAATAGGTAAATATACAAAACATGTTAGGATTATCTTCCCTGCAAAAATATTATTTAAATCAATATTTTCCTAAATGAATTTCTTTTATTCCCTCATGGAGTTTCCAAAAATTATCCTCACAAATAAAGATTAAACAATGTTAACAAAGCGCTACAATAAAGTGTACTACCATAATGAAGTAATTTAGGGTAGGTAACAATAAAGGTTGTCATGTGCTAAATGGTACACTAGAATTAGTAATTTCTCCTTATTGAGTTTCCTCATTAGTTATATCCAAAAATATAGATAAAAGTATTACAAACACGATGGTATAGGGTTGCCTTTGCATAAGTAGACTTGTCGCGATTTAAAGTTTCAATAATTGAGTGATTTTGCAGAAACCCTGAAGATTACTTGCAAAAATATCTTTAAAAATTAGTTTTGCAGAAAATTTACAAAATTTCAGCAGTTTTTCTAAAATTAGATGTCGAATTGAATTTCCTGCAAATGACGCTTATTCGGCTCAAAACTTGACATTTTAGTAGGAAAGAGATTGTGGGATGCTTTTACAAAATTTCAAATACCTTCAAGTTTTGGCAACACAATATTCTTGAATTTGCCTTTGCAAATTCAAGGCGTAAGTGATCTCAAGCTTCATTAATTGAGAAATTTTTCAGAATTTCTGAAAATATCAAATTACAGAAGTAATTTTGCAGAAATTTGACAAACTTTCTGCAGAATTTTTTTTTAATTAGAAATTATCTGAATTTCCATCAGATGACACTTATTCAACTCAAAACTCGATAGTAGTACACGAATAAAATCGTTATACAAAAACATGGTGTTGCCAAAACTTGCAGTATTAGCGACTTTTAGAAGCATCACGTCATCATTCTCGAGACAAATTGTCGTCAGTTGAACCGAATAAGCGACATTTGCGGAAAATTTAGATGTCCTTCTAAGTTTAAAAAAGTTTTTAGAAGTAGTTAACTTCTAGAAAATTACCTGTTTAAGTTAAATACGTATATTTGCAGAAAATATGCAGAATTTTAACACTATCATTTAAAAATATACACATTGCAAGTATATATTATTTAAAAAAATCATCGTGTATTACAATATCATATAATTTTAATGTGTAAAGCTATAAATGAATAAAACGAATGAAGATAACTTTAGTACTGTAAAAGCACCTTTTTTCGCGAATCGCAAGTTTCGAGGAAATGAATATGCCAGGGATTTCGCGAATTTTATATGGATAGTACTGAAAGTTTTAAATATCTATATTAAGTTGAAAAAGTTAGCAGAACTTCAATTTTCGCAATTAAGATTGGCTCGCGAAAATAAGTGCTTTTGCAGTATCTTGTCATTTATTTCTGGGAAAAAATAATGATTAAAAAAAATAAATAAATTGTGATTTTATTTGATGGATTAATAGGCAAGTGAAATGCATTTTCTGAACTTGATAGTGAGTTTGTATGATACGGAGACAAAATAAGCAAAAGAGTATGAATGAACACATACTACCACTGTAAAAATGCCTGAACGTATTTCAAAAAATCAAATTTAAGAGTTTTAAAATTATGTTTCTAATATAAAAGATAGAACCCATTAAGAATTATTCTTAAAAAGTGCAAATATTTATTCTTATTGTTTTAAATTATAATTTTCAATAAAATGATTCCTTAAAAAAGCTAATTACTGTAAACAAAAAACTTTCAACTATTTGCAGTAGAATAAAATTATCCAACTAAAAACTCCTTATAAATCCACAAAACAAATTAATTTAACGCAGCTGTGCTATTAATATTCGGTATTATGCAGCTATATTAACACATGAAAATGCACACACACACACACACAAAAAAAAGAAAAAAAAAGAAAGAAAAAGAAAGAAAGAATAACTAAACGCATTTTTAAATTTATCTTATGTTTTCGACATTAAATTTAAATTTTTTTTTTCTAAAAGATAAAGATACGATCATTACTAAAATTTGATTGGTGACAAGATTAACATTTCATCGTCAAGATTTCTGGCAAACTTATTATACGTAATGAAAGGTTTTTGAATTATTACATCAAAAGTTTCAATCCGTAAACCAATTTTTTTTTTGTTAAAAAAAGAAAACGAAGATGTTTTATAACCGATGCTATCCAAACAGGTAAGGTATCCTTAAAAGAAACAGAGTAATTGCAAATACAAAAATGCCAATGCTTCGGCGGAATCTAACTTTCACGACGGCAATTTTATTAACTACTTCTTTCGTTAATCTTCATCTTCTAGGAACCTAAGCATTCTTATTTGGTGTTCCTGATCCGTAATCCTGATCCGTAAATCTTGAACTGTAATTGGGACGATTGGTTTAACTTATTGCAGCATAACCACCCATTTTTCTATCTATATACAATGAAACCTGTGTAAGTGGACCACTTGCGGTGCACTACTTTTGTGGTCAACTTAAAGAGGTGGTCAACTTATAGAGGTTGAATTATATGATATAGATCTAATTCTGTGCCTGAAATGGCGGTCCACTTAGACAGTTGGTCAGCTTACAAGGGTGATCAACTTTACAGGTTTTACTGTACCTTCAAAACTGTGTGCAAAAGGTTTGATAGCAGACGACACAAGCTCTCGTAGCCGTTGGCATCAAAATGGCTGATAGTTCAGCTGCAAGTTATATTAGCCTTAGGTCAATCTGAGTCGGATCTTAGACGATAAATAATATTTTCTACACCATTTGGTCCTTTATTTCACATTTTTATTCAAAGCCGACAAAAAGAAATCACTTTTTGTTCGAAAGTTTTCTACGAGATGACATTCTCATTTTACTTTGGTGATTTGAACCACTTTTAGTTCAACTTTGAGCAGTTTAGAAAGAAAACAACAATTACATTATTATTTACAGGGAAAGTTTAGCTACATATACTCGTAAATCCTGTGTGTGAACTGAAATTCGAATTTGCTTCAAACAAATAAATATTACCTGATATGTCTTTTCACGTACAATATGTGCAAAAGATAGAGGAAAAGAGTGTGCGATTTGGTTTATTTCAAAATAATTTTTGAACGGTTAAAAAAATCAAAATTAGCTCCTGAGGGTAAATTTGAACCAGATATAAAGCGAAAACTATTTGCTTTGAACAATTTTTTTTAAGAGTCTTAGGAAGTAGAATGTACATAAAATATTTTTTGATTTATGTATTTTGCTGGTATTCTTTGAACAAATAAATGCATGTAGTAAAATTTGAAGCATATGTTAATACTAAATAAAAATGCGGTATTGATTCAAACAAACTCTATAGGAAACAGCTTTTGATGTAGAAAGTAGATAGGAAATATCATACAAGGTTTTAACATGAGATTCTATGAAAGCTTTGCAAAATATTAACAAATCGCCAAGTCGTCACTGAATTTGGAATCTCATTTTTAGCTCCAATTGTTACGCGCCATTGCCAAATTGTTGCCAAGCTTAGTAACTTCTAGAGTCTAGACCATTCTTTTTCCCCCGATTACTCGAGCTGCGTTTTTTGTGAGCCTCAAAAACTAGACGGGGCATCAACCGAGACTTTAGACAATCCTAGGATTTTGAGTCAGTTCTGTCACTCTCGTCACTTTTTCATTTTATAAATTTAACTTTCAAACTCCTATTGCAAAAAAAGTTTGAACTTAAATACTTTCTAATGAAGTGATTAATTACCATAGTTTTGCAAATTATAATTTGCTTCTAGATAATTCACTATTTAATTATGCTTAATTCATTAATTATTTGTTAAAATATGTAAAAATAGAATTTTTGAGTAATGAAATACCTCTAACATGCGATTCTTGCAGCACCTAGAGTGCAGCGACGTAAAAAAGTTTTGGCTATTTAAATAGTCACTTCATAATTTTCGTGGTTTGTGAAATTGAATGCAATATTGCTTTTACAAGGGCATCATTTAAAGGGAATGTAATAAATGATTTTGCAATTTAGTAACTTGGACTGATCAATTTCAATATTCAGCGCGGTAAAAGTTTGTATTTTTTTGAGCAATCAGGATTGCGTATTGCTTTCATTTGACTGTTTTTGGCGTCCTATCATTTTATTTTCCCGCCAGCACCCCCTCCCAGGATCACCGTCAACCGGCTCCTCACGATGCTGCTCCTATAGCGAACGCCGTCTCCAGGTTGCATCCATATCCTACACACACGCGAATACATACACAACTACACACACACACGCACACATACAAACACATACACACACATACACATACACGCACGCATACATACAGACACCTACACATATACACACACATACACATACACACACGCATGCATACAGATCCCTACACATATATACACACACATACACACAACTACCCACACATTCATGTCTGCACACAGACACAAACACATATGCCTGCACACACATACACATACCCCCCTCACACATGCATGCACACAACTACCCACATACTTATGCCTACACACAGACACAAACACATGCCTATACACATACACCCTACACATAAACACACATACCCCCACACACAAACACACACGCCTACATACACACACTCGTGATTGCGAAAAACATAATTTGAATTCAAGGTGTCAAAATTCAAACTCTTTTCTTTTTTTCTTTTTTTTTTGTTATCTATAAATTACATAAAACCAAATGAGTTCTATTTTTCAGCAGATCAAACACAATTTTTCACTTTTCAAGAAGAAAAATGATTTACTGAAGCTTAAAAAAATTTCAAGACCTTCAATAGATCTTTTCTTAACCTTACATAAAAAGGAGAAAAAGGAATGGATAAGGGAAGAACATAGCGCTTGGACAGTATTCGTGAACTCTTGAAAAATAATTGAAAGTAGAAGTAACTTCGTAATCCAGTGAGATCAGTGAGAAAATCCGAAGCAACTCCGTAAGAATGATAGATCTGGTAGACGTTAGCTTAAAGAATCCAAAAGGCAGAAAAGACATAAGAATAACTAAGAAGATAATCAAGAATGCTTTATGTTAGACCAACATCGATTTTGTTATGTATGTAGTCTCATGCGTCATTGTCTTTCTAATATTTCCTGTTCAATTTTGTTTGTTAAGTTTGTCGTTTTAGTTCTTCAATTTATTACTTTACAAATTTCTATTACATTTAACTCGTGTAATATTTATGTGTATATACAAGGTGCTCCATTGATACCATATAAACTGTGCAATATTAAATTCCTCACCTGGAGTGATTCCAAAGAAGTACTTCTCATCGCATCTTGGTTTTCAAGAGAAAAGTGTGACGTCATATCCGGTGTAAGACGGAAACAGGAGCAATCATCTGTTCTACTAGTACTGCTTCATTTTAAATGCATGATCAATAATAACTGTCACTGGCATAAGAAGAGTTTCCAAATTAAGGTACAAAATCGACAACATATTTTTTTTATTCCTTACTAGTGGTACTCGCACGGCTTTGCCCGTAGTAGAACATTAAAAGGTCATTTGGTTCGCCTGTATATTTACAAATAATGGATGCTGAATTTTTCGCCAATTTACTATGTTAAATGGCTCGTCCATGTTACAGTTCCACGTTATGATAATTCCGTAATTTACTATTCCACGTTGTGATAATTTGCTCGGTAAAATTTTCTTAAAATTAGAATAGAAAAATAACAAAATCGAATTTTCGAAAAATCGCTTCAAGGTGCACACCCCCATGCTAGAAACTAATTATGTGCCAAATTTCATGAAAATCGGCCGAACGGCCAAGGCGCTATGCGCGTCACAGAGATCCAGACATCCAGACAGACGGAGATCCAGGTAGAGTCTCAGCTTTATTATTAGTAATGATAAAGATTTTACATTGCTCACTGTAAAACATTTCGTGTGACCTTACGCCATAAAATCGGTGGCAGCTTAGCTGCCTTCACTGCTCTGGAGTAACTTAACTGATACAACTGGTGTAAAGTTACACATCGCTTGTGGAATGTTAAACCGCGGTAATGTAACTATAGCGTAACGTCTCACTCATTTCTGCGTAAGGTTACACCTGAAGTTCCTGTATGCTTACAGAGAAATCGCTTGAAAGGTTACATATTAGCAAAAATGTTATAGACCAAAAAAAAAATTAAAAATTAATTTGAATTTTGACATCTGGTATTCAAATTATGTTTTTCGCAATCACGAGTGTGTGTGTATGTAGGCGTGTGTGTGTGTAGGTATGTGTGTGTGTGTGTGTATGTATGTGTGTGTATAGGTGTGTGTGTAGGTGTGTGTGTGTAGGTATGTGTGTGTGTATAGGTGTGTGTGTGTAGGTATGTGTGTGTGTATAGGTGTGTGTGTGTGGTGGTGTGTGTATAGGTGTGTGTGTAGGCATGTGTGTGTGTATGTATGTGTGTATAGGTGTGTGTGTAGGTGTGTGTGTAGGTGTGTGTGTGTAGGTATGTGTGTGTGCGTATAGGTGTGTGTGTGTGTGTGTATAGGTGTGTGTGTAGGTGTGTGTGTATAGGTGTGTGTGTGTATAGGTGTGTGTGTAGGTGTGTGTGTATAGGTGTGTGTAGGTATGTGTGTGTATAGGTGTGTGTGTGTAGGTGTGTGTGTGTGTAGGTATGTGTGTGTGTATAGGTGTGTGTGTAGGTGTGTGTGTGTATAGGTGTGTGTGTGTATAGGTGTGTGTGTAGGTGTGTGTGTGTATAGGTGTGTGTGTAGGTATGTGTGTGTGTGTATAGGTGTGTGTGTAGGTATGTGTGTGTGTGTAGGTGTGTGTGTGTGTAGGTGTGTGTGTGTGTAGGTGTGTGTGTGTGTAGGTGTGTGTGTGTAGGTATGTGTGTATGTGTATAGGTGTGTGTGTGTAGGTGTGTGTGTAGGTATGTGTGTGTGTGTGTGTGTGTATAGGTGTGTGTATGCATGCATGCGTGTGTGTAGGATATGGACACAACCTGTAGACGTTTTTCGCTAAAGGAGCAGAATCGGGAGGGGCCGGTCGACGGTGGTGCTGCAGAGGGAGGCGGGGGGGAAATAAAATCATAATAATTCAAAACAGTCAAATGAGAACAATAAGCAATGTGATTGCTCAAAAATCAACATTATAATATTTGATTCCAAGGATTCTTTATAGATTAAATTAGTATTTTTTCCTAATAATACTAATATAATATAATAATAATACTTTATAAGGCGAATCTTGATAATGTATAAGTACTTTTATGAATCTTGTTGAGAAAAAAAAAATTCTTTTCTTTAAATATAATAAAAAACGTCACCTCTATGTTTTCATCAAAACTATATTAATCACTAATATCCATGCAGTAAGTATTTAAAATAAACTTTGAAACATAAACGAGCCCCAACTAGATTAGTAAGGTTTCTGCTCTCCTATCTCAGATGTAAGAAATTAGATCCAATGATAAATGAGTTCCCTTACATAATTACTCATTAAGTTAACCATTAATCACAGGGTTCCATACAATGTAAACCAGTGGTGGTTACAGCATGAACGAGATTTAAACATGATAAGTTTATTTGCCTCTCCGAAATCAATCCATCTCGAATCTGAACTTAAAAATAAATCACTTCTAAGAGAACGCTCCCTACCAACTATTTGTTAAATATGATGTCAAGTAATTGGATTTGAAATTATCTTTGCTACTTGGAGGTTTATCAATGTATAGAAAATTAACTCATTTATATATTTAAAGTGTTTAGTCATTTTTAGTTCCTTCAATTGCTAAGAATACTTGTTTTGCTTGTGTACATGATTTATTTAAAGTAAGTTATTGAAACATCACTTATAATTTCTTTATGAAATTGGTTTTTATTGCGTCGTCCACAACTGTCGTAAGAACTGAGCCGAAAGAAAAAAAACACGGAAAACTGAAGCGAGTTTTTCTACGCTTTTAAATAACTGTACCAGAGACTCATTAAAAAAATAACATTGAAAAAAAGCTTCTGCTTATATAGAATTAAAAAGTGATACATTTTCTCCATCCTTAAAAGAAATGAAAACAATTTATAAAAAACTTGTCACAAAACTTTAGAAAATTTCTTAACTACAAAATCAAGAAATAGTTTAAATCTACAGGACTTCATTCTCCCGTAGACAAAAAATTTAAAAGCATTAGTAGGAACTTTATTTCCTTAAATAATGTTTTTTTTTTTCTTTTGCTGGGCTAAAAACATTACTAACGATTATTGAAAACGAAACAGCTAAAGAAAAAGTCTCAAAATCTGCAAAAAAAAAACTATGAAATTTTAGAATTTGAAGGAAGCCAGTGACGAGGTTTTAACAGTCATAAAACAAAAAAGACATTTGCATGGAAAACTAAATAATGCATTTAAATAAGTTATTAAATAAGGAAAATAAGACATTTACACAAAAAAGACATGTTAAAAAGTCATGTTAGTAAAGTTAATCAGCCTGGAAATAAAGTTTTTTTTTATTTATTTTTCACTATGCTAATATAGATTTCATGTGCAATCACAAGAACATTTTTATTCCTAAATACATTAATCCTTATACATATATAAGACTTATAAATATAACGTTTACCTTTGTAAGATAAACAAAAATCATTAAAAAAATAAATAAAATCACACAACTAAGAACGCTGGATGAATTTTCTCTTTTCCTCACTTTTAATAACTGAAAGAAAAAAAAAAGCTCCTGTTTACCCCGAAAAACACGTCAGCAATTCTAATTGATATTTAGTCAAACTTTAATTTTGTTTTCATGATTTTAAAACTAGAAAAGCTGAGAAAGTAAAGACAAAGCTATAACAAGAAAAAGAGACGGTTGCAAGTTTCAGGGAAAACATTATGTATGTTACGGTAAATGTGATCAATCCGGTGATTTTGTATAATCCTCTGTGATTGTTCACAGTCCCCACTAAAATTGGTAAATATACATATAAAAATAGTTTAACTTTTTAAATTTATTCTTTTCGCTTTCGATATTTTAAATTAAGAGAAACAATATAATTAACGGCATCATTTTAAACAGTATTTTTTCTTTGAACTTTCTCAATTTCATAGTTAAACTTTACAATTATTATATTGCTCCTTGTCAAAATTTCCTTTTATTCAATTTACGAAGAAGAAACACTTGCGTAGTTGTCTTCCTAAAAATAGTTCATGCGTTGAAAGTAGGTTAAAAAAATTATGAAAATATTGTGGATCACACATTTGCCAGATGTAACTCAGACCATTCTGTAACATGTAAAATGATTTCAAGTATCATTACTTTACAATTTGTTTCATTGAATGTTGGGAAATTTTTCTACACACTCCTTAAATTGCCGCCATTCTGAAGTAATTTTGAGATTTTTTTTTAAAGTTTAAAAAGGTATGTAATTATTTGCTTAATACATTTTATAAATTCGTAGTTGAATTTTATATCTATGCTTCGAACGTATTCAGGGGCTCAAGACGTTCAACCCAATCAGCAAAAATTTCAAAGCTGCTTTTAAGATTATAAATTCTTTGAACTATTTTCACCAGCAATTGGCTGAAAATGTTTTACGTTTTTACCTTAATTAAAATTTGGCTAATCATTCTATTCGTTTATCTAGTACCATTAAAAATAGCACACTGAATGTTGTTTTTCTTACGCGTCTTATGCAGCAGCGACAAAAACAGTTTTACAGAAATTTATTGCCCTGTGTCGCACATGATAAGAATCGTTTTTTCTTTGTCCTTCTCTCTTCATTTTTTTTTCTTCCTTTCTTTTTCTTTTTTTTGCAATTCATCAGTTTCCTTACAGAAATTTGTATTTTAACTATTGTGTTAAACTATTTACAAAACAGAGTTTTAGGGTTTCCGAGTGAAATTTTTTTTTTTTTAGTGAGTAGTCGTCGCTAAGCTACATTTCGTTTGTCAGCATGCATTTGACTGTTCTCTTTTTTACTTTGATTTAAAGGCTTTATTCGTGAACATGACAAAGGAATCGACAGAGTTTCCGCAGCTAAGCAAGACCTGCTGGACGTTTTTAAGGATTTGATCCCACTAAGGTTAATGCAAATTGATTTTTGAATATGAATAAGCCATTCTTTATGTGTCGCAAAAAACGTTTCAACAAAGGAAATTCATTTTTTTTTTCTAGTTTTATTTAGTTTCCTTTTCTTGCATTATAATCGATTATTTTATGTCTGAAGCTTAATTTTCACGAGTATATTTGTGCTCAGAGCGTACCTGTATGAAATCACGAAGTTTTTATTCAAAGGCATAAGAAATCCGGCCGGGTATTTGGATGTTTCTTTCTTTCTTTTTTTTTTGAATTTTTCAATTATTGTTTTGCGGTTTATCGCGACAAAAAACTTGAATGAAAGGCAAAGTGAAAAAAATGTAAAATATACACTCTTTTATTCCACAATGTGTGATGTTTGTACTAAAACACTATTTCACATAAAGTTAGTATCATTGCATGAAGAAAAATTATATGTTTTCTTTATTCGTAAATTTATCAAATGTCTTACTGATTGCCGTAATTTATCTGACAGTGTGTACTTGGTTTTTCATTAAGACTAGCAGTAAGATGAAAAATATAAAGAGAAACATCTTAAAACAGCAGAAAATATGCAAAAACTAAATGCACTTGTTTCGCAGTTACATGAAAACCTGCCGTTTTTGAATGTCTTCAGATTCATAAGCTCACATTTTTTTCATTGAAAAAAGAAATCCGTGTATTCCCAAATCAACGTGTATGTATGCAACGCTTTTTCTGTTATTTATTTTTTTTTTTTGAGCAATCACGATTGCTTATTGCTTTCATTTGACTGTTTTGATGTCCTTTGATTTTATTTTCCCACCGCCACCCTCCGCACCATCACCGTCGACCGGGTCCTCACGGTGCTGCTCCTATAGCGAAAGCCGTCTCCAGGTTGCATCCATGTCCTACACACACGCGCATGCATACACAACTACACACACACACACGCACACACACAAACACATACACACAAACACATACACAAACACAAACACACACACAGAAATACATACACACACAAACACATACACACAACTACCCACATATTCATGCCTGCACACAGACACAAACACACATACACATACATACACATACCCCTACACACAAACACACATACCCCCACACACAAACACACACGCCTACATACACACACTCGTGATTGCGAAAAACATAATTTGAATTCAAGATGTCAAAATTCAAATTATTATTATTATTATTTTTTTTTAACTTCTTTCAAGTTTAGCATCAAAGCATTACTTTTTTTTCTTAGGGCGTGAGATTATTCAAATAACATTGGAGAGTAATTTTATAAGACAAGTATGACGATGAGACAAATTTAAACTACGAAAGATCATGATTTACAAAAACATAGCATAAAGAGAGTAAAATGCACGCTAGAGAACAAAAATGACTTCCATGAAAAATTTTGTTGTCATTTCTTGTGAAATAAGACTATTGGGATTACATTGTCGAGTTATTTTATTTAACCACCCTATGAGATATGCTTTTAATCCTCTAGTTTCCAAATTATTATTTCCGGTAGAAAATAATACTTATATGCACAAATGATAAAAAATAATGTATTAAACACCAAGAAGGTACATTTTCGTTTTGATTTTTTTTTAAATATTTTCAAAATAATTTTGTGACTCTGTGACTGAAATATTAGCTCGTGTCAGGACCAACAACCTAAATATAAAACAACCGTATCGCGAGAAAAACCTCCATCAATGTTAAGAGTTATCTAAAAACATTTTTTTAAAGTAATATTTTGAGTCAAAAAATAAATAAATGAATGAACGGTTTTTAATTCGATAGGAAACTACTTTCGAACATATTTCAAATACATCCCTTTCATAATTAATACTCATGGATTCAGTAATACTTTTGCATTTGTAATACAAGTTATCAGATTACGAAGCACATTTTTTTCTTTAAATACAAATCATAAAAATTCCTTTTTCTAGAAAAATGCATTCTAAGAGTCATTAAGAATGAAAAATTGAGTCTTGCATTTAACTACAATCAGCTCTCCATAACTCGAAGTCCCAAGGGGCCTACTAAACCCTTCGAGCAATCGGTAGTTTGAGCTATCGGCAGTTTTTTTCCCAGCCTACTCAAAAATAATTTTTATTTTCTTTTTCAGGAATAGTGTATAATGGATAGACTGTAATACTTGTAGTTTGCGTAAAATTAAATATTAGTACTAAGCAAAAATATCTTTAAGTCGTTCAAAAGAATTAATATTTTAGGTCGTTGTCCACGGCAAAAAGTTGCTAAATCGGTTACTTTTAACGTAATCTTGCAACACTATGTGCATAAAGGAGCACTATTGTAAATATATTATCGCCTTCACACAAGCTGATAAGCAAAGTAATGCAATTTGAAAACAAAAAAGAACTTTTTTTTTCTTGTTTTAGCTGAATTTTTATGTATAAAATGGAAACGAAACTTTCGTAAAAATGTCGACTAAAAAGGAGTATATTGGAGATATAGAGACACCTTCGTACATTGAAAACACTAAATTATGTTGGAAACAAATAAATCTTCGAGATAAAAGAATATTCAAATTAGACGCCTTCGAGTTATCGAGAGTCCACTGTAGATAGAAATTCGTATTGAAATATTTCTTTGACATCTGTTATAAGAAGTGCTTTAATACTTCTTTAAAACTATTGAAATTGGGCTTATTATAATTCAGTAATTAGGAACAGATAAATGACTTAAATTTATATTAATTAGGTTAATGTGATAAAAGTTTCTGACGATAATGAACGAAATTGAAAGTTCTCGGCATTTCATAAAGGTCTCATTCATCGTTACATATTCATCCAGTGTTGAAAGGGCCTCCAGAGAGGTTCATGCTAATTGACAGACTAACGCATGAAGAACATACAAGAACCATATTTATATATTAATTAAACTAAATAATTGAAAAATGCTCTCAGAATCTAGCTGCTTCTTTTTCGATATCGCTTCAACTAATTGATTGGTATTCAGGCATTCCCAGCACTATGCAGTAATAAAAGGATTGTTGTAACGTCTATAATTACGTTGTTGGGTTCAATGTTTCCGTAAAAATAAACGATTTATTTCGAAACAATAATAGCTTTTAAAAGGAAAATAACACAAATCATTGAATTTTCAGGGGAGAAACAAAAGCTTTAAATGAGGCAGTGAGAAGCAAAGGAATGAAAGAGAAAATTTTCAAGTTTTGTGAGTAAAACCCGTTTAAAGGCAAGGTCTCAGGTAGGCTTTCCTTAAAAAGGTTTTTTTTAAGTTTTTCAAAATCATGGTGTAAAACAGACTCTACCAGGCCTAGTAGTACCAAAGATGTAGTACTATCTCTTGCCCCAAGACAGAGAGGAGAGGTTCACCTACCATTTGTACGGGTTATCTCCAAATTTTTAGTTTTGCCTCTTCATCCCTCTGCTTTTCACTGCCTCAAATGTTCATGCATAAGAAAAGCAATTTTATTTCTGTTAATAATAATTTTTAACCGACTTCGAAAAAGGAGCTTATGATTTCGTATTGCGGCTTTTTATGTGTGTTTTCAAATTATTCCAACAATACTGGAGTGATTTGGAAATTTTTTTGTTTTGTTTGGAAGGGTATACTTCTCAGGTGGTCCCATTGTAATTTGGTCTGGATCTGATAAGGGGTCTCGGAGAAATCCAAGAAACTTTAAATTTCATACGTCATGGTGTACGTGGTGTTGCTGTGATCGGTGTATTTTCACACCTAAAAGCTTTTGGCTTTCTCTTGAACGATATTTAATTCTTGCGGCATATGGATGATTAATTTTCTCAACGCTGCGCCGCATGGTAATTTTTTATTATAGGTGTTACTAATGTATTTATTACTGCGTAGCAAAACAGTAAATTAAATATATTTTGCTATTTTAATAGTTGAATCAATTACCTTAATACTTTATTTACTAATAACTAACTTTATTTAGGCACTAAAATATAAAGTTCTTGATTTAATATTTCAATTTTTAAATATATTTAGTGTTCAATTGAGGTGGAATTGAATACAGAACACCCCTCCCCCCCCCCCGATTTAATTTATATTCTTTAATAATATACATTATAACTGTGTATGATTTCTGAAGTTGGACCAATATTCTAGATTTACTATTTCACGATGCCGCCAGTTCAACTTAAAATAAGTGTTATATTAATTAGAAGGCGTCAAAAAAAGGAGCAGGTTCTGAACTGGTTGGATTTGTTTTTCCTTTGTACAATGTTCCATAAATACTCGAAGGCACCTGTACCCAACGGCGTGCACAGGGTGGGGGGAGGGACACCTGTTGGCCCGACCCTGAACGGGGCCCAATATTTTTATAACTAAGGGTGAAATATAGGGGTAAACAATATGGAGAGGGGCCCGGAAAAGTCATTTGTGATGGACCCCAAAATTTTTGTGCACGCCCCTGCCTATACCGATAAGGAAAAGTCTTTTTTTTTTGTTTGAAACAGCATAGTTCCTCGGCGGTCTAATGTTAATCAAGTTCAGGTTTGATGAAATTGAGGGAACTCTTCAAGTATCATATATCACATTTAAATCGATTTGTACTTTTTAACTTTGTATATCGTCTCACTTAGTGAATCGGATTTTATGCTTTTTTTTGTTTAGTGGTGGTTTTGCTTAGGGGTGGTCTAACTTAGGTTCCAAATCTTTGATTTACCCTATTTGTTCTTTAGGGAAAAGTTAAGGGTAAAACAAAAAATTTCATGCAATTTCCCTCACAAACGATTAAATATAAAATCCATTGATAAACAAAGGCCATAAATCAAAGGTTCATACTTTCTTTACCTATAGTTAAAGAAAGTACTAAAAATATATATTATTAAGAGTAATGATAATGAAAATTTTGAATTAAGGATTCTCTGAAGCAAACACAAAATTCATTCTAATGGAATTTTTAATCTTCATCTATAGTGGGGCCATTTGAAGAAACATGAGACTTGTATCACGAGTTACATGACACTAATTGAAAAACAGAAAAACATAAATTACAATTTACAATATTACAATTCTAAAATTTACAATTTCACAAATGATTTCGTTTTTTTTTTTTTTTTTTTTTTTTTTTTTTTTTTTTAAGTGACTCATGCATTTGCTTTCGGAAAGCAAACGTTGATAAAGTTGAACAAATGATGAAGACAATTTTTTTTGTACATAGTTACGCATTTGAAAAAGCCTTTCTTCACAGTCGTTGGAAGTCTCCGAGACGCTCGCCGTGTTACTTACGCCACTAAAAAGCAAAAAAATAAATTACTTTTAAATAAAAAAAAAACCCGCCTTCAAAAAATACCCAGGAACTAAAAAGCAAAAAATAACTGATTACACTTACATTCTATTTCCTACCCAAACATAGAAATTAAATTTATTTTACAATTCCAGTACAAAAATTAACTAAACTAAACACCGAATTATAAAATAAACACTTATTTAAATTACTATACGATGAATTATTTTAAATACCTAACTAATTATATACGATCTCTTAATTTTTAATAACCTTTTGAAGTCGGGGCCTCCTATAAACTACTACCTAACGTAACTGAGTAGGTTTAGTTTTAAAGACTAATTTCGCGTATAGTTATATTAGTGTTTAATTCAGGATTCGGTGGGTTGTCAGTTACTTTATGTAGTAGTTTATATTAGGCCCCGACTTCAAAAGGTTATTAAAAATTAAGAGATCGTATATAATTAGTTAGGTATTTAAAATAATTCATCGTATAGTAATTTAAATCAGTGTTTATTTTATAATTCGGTGTTTAGTTTAGTTGATTTTTGTACTGGAATTGTAAAATAAATTTCATTTCTATGTTTGGGTAGGAAATAGAATGTAAGTGTAATCAGTTATTTTTTGCTTTTTAGTACTTGGGTATTTTTTGAAGGCGGTTCTTTTTTTTATTTAAAAGTAATTTATTACGGATTAGGTTTGTGTCCGGATTAAGTGTTAATCCATCCATGTATTTTAATCTCATTAGGACACGTTCTTGTATGTAAACTCGCTAGTCGCCGATTGGAAAGAAGGTTATGATGAAGAATCTACAACGAGTATGTTTTTCCCGATTTAAAATGTTATTCATAGCTAATCAGTAATCTGTTTTGCTTTTGAGATAAGAATAGCTTCTTATCGCCACAGCATAAAACTAGAAACACTTCGATTTAAAAGTATGCTAGAGAATCACAATGTCTGTTTATTAAAATAGAAATAATAATCTTAAGAAATCTCCACTTAAGAAAGTCATTCGTTTATAACTCGGAATTGGTTATTTTTTGAGATATATTGTCGCCTAGAGCAACAGTAAGATATCTAATCCCATAAATAACTCTAAGATATATTATTGTTGCTCTGAGGTGACGATATTTGGATTCAGCTCGATCTAGTTGATTAGTTCTTTCTAGTACTTATTTAATTCTTGACAGCTCTTGCAAGCTTAGTTAAGTAATACATTGAAAAAGTTCAAATGCTAAAATAAATAGACTCTTTAACTTATACCGTAATACCATACATAGCTTTTGTTAAGGGAAAAAAAATAAAGGAAATCGTATTGATCTGAAAATAGTCACCTCAGCGAACATTACACATTGAAATACTATATGACAGTAAAATTGCAAAATACATTACACATTTCAGATGAAAAAACGAAAACGACATTTTGGGCTCGGCCGGGATTTGAACCCGGGACCTCTCGCACCCTAAGCGAGAATCATACCCCTAGACCACCGAGCCGCGGTAGAGCGAGGAGAAATAGAGCAAAAGTAACACGGTTACTTTTTTTTTTCGTTTCTAACAGTTTACTCTTGAGTCAATAAATCTATAACAATTCTTTTTTGTTCGAATCAACAATCCTTTTTTTTTAAATCTTGTCTGACTGACATTGGAGGATTGAAAAGCAACAAAGTTTTCGCAATCAAATATTTCAGCTCCATTTTGAAACATTGCTTTTTATTTTCTTGATTCATTTTTCTTTCTTTTTTCTTTTCAAACATCAATGCTCTATAGTCGATTACTTTGTGTTTCCAAAGAAGTTTAAATTCAGTTTAAATTTAATTTTATCGTTTAAGATTTCTTGTTTTACTATACAGGTCATATGAAAAAACATTGATGAATCATAATGTTTTGAAAGGCTATACCAAATAATACGTAAAACAATCATCAAAAAATAAATTATCTCTGCAGTTAGAAATATGGGAAAATGAAATATTTAAAGACAGGTATTGTTTTGAAAAATACAATATTTATTTTGAAAAAAAAATGTTTCTTTTAAAGCCGATAAAATGAAAAAGAGTATATTCTAAATTAGTTCATTTAATCATTCGTGTTTGCAATAGCGTTGCTAAGGGTTTCAAGATCAAGATCATTCAAAAAACGTGCAGAAATAAAACAAGTATAAAAAAAGTATTAACCCCCCCCCCCCAAAAAAAAAAAAAACTAGCAGAAAACAAAATCCCTGTATTTTACGAGCAAAAAAAGGTAGACGATAGCATTTATTACCAGAGACGTGGTTTTATTCAACAATTTAGCTTTCTATTTCTTTTTTCTTTTTTTTTTTTTTTTTTTTTGCCATGCAGTGACGATGGATCCTGTGACTCGCTATCAACCAATTACACAGCGTAAAAAAAAGAGCGAATGCCAACCACTGCATAGTGAAAGCGATAAACAATCTTGACCGTTCAGTAAACAAATATATTTTAACTTTGGCGGAAACAATTGCATCATTATAAAGACAACATTAAATATTTGATCTACGATATATACAGGGATACATATCACTTACTCAAACTAGTTTTTTATATAAAAAAAAAAACTGCCGCTACTTAGTAGCCGCATTGTAGCGGTGAATAACGCCTCAAAACCGATGATAGTGCGTAAAAGAGAGTGTAAGTTGTGTGTGTGTAAGAAAGTAAATCCTTTTGGGAGTCTCAGGGCCCAATTCCCCAATTGGCAGCGTAGGCAGCTGTCTAGGGCGGCAAAATTTTCAGGGGCGGCCAATTTTGCTTTAGACACACATTTTTTTATTGAAATTTTTACTCTTGAAAGTAAATTATTAGCATTCTTTCATTTTTCACAGAGACGATTTTTTCTTGTAATTTAATAATGATTATTTTCACACATCATATGAAAATCAATTTTTTTTTCAATCATGGTAATTGTAGATTAGCGTAAAATATTAAGTGAAGACAAAAAGGGGGTGTCAATTTCAGAAAGTGTCGTTGCGTTTATCCCGAAGTCGCAACAAGATTAGAGTTAAAGACTAAGATTTTTAGTGCAGTACTAAAGTTTATTTAGTACTAATTCCTTGAGTGATTGACGTTTATTTTCTTTTTTACATTATTAATGTTTAAAAATTGTTTTCTGTTAATACTAAGCCTCGGACGTGCAAATAAAAATGAGTGACGAACAAAAAAGGCTGAAAGATTTTTAATAAAGGAAACATGCTAAATTAAAAACCGAAAAACAAAAAAGAGTCATCAGAAATTTTTTAAACGTGATATATATATATTTTCAAATAGGCAGTTTTCAAAAGCGGAAACTTTGGACTCTTTACAAAGTAATCTAGTTACAATTTACTAATGAAATACCATCGAACAGTGAGGAGCGATAAGAATACAAGTGAGTAAACGTAATAACAGAGGAAATTATTCAAATCGTTGATTCGTAGATGAAAAAATAATGGTAATAACAAGGATAAAGATGCTGTTATAAATAAAGATTACAACTGCTAAAATGGTAAACGCACAAAGACATTGAAGTTCAGTGCTCATCAAAGATTCAGCTATTTATATATTAAATAACTAAGCTAGAATTTCGATTTAAAAATAGTTTTGCTAAAAAGAGCAGTAATAAGTAAATTTTAAAAAAGGTAACAGAATTAATTCAGAATGCAATCGCTTTTTTTCTGTTTTTTTCTTCTTCTTTTCCTAAAATCAAAATGTCTTTTTGAGCGAGCGATAACAACTGTTAACATACGATAACAAACGTTAACAACTGTTTCTTAGACGATTGTTAACGATATGGCTTACAACAAAGAAGTTAGTCTTTTTTTCTGAAAATAAGACTGCTGTCTTCTGTGAAACTTACTAACATGCTTAGCATTCGAGACGAATCCCGGTTACTCTTTAGCTCCCCATTTTTATCATTATATTATCCCTTATAGGTCTATATCATTTTTCAGTAAGTCACTGCGTTGCCATTATAAGGAAATGTTTTAAAACTTCAAAGAATGAAAGAGAACCTACGTTATGAAACTATGGTTGCGTTCGACGAGCCTCATCGCTCCACCGGTAAGTAACCGGTTACAAACGTTCTATCATCTATCGGTTACCTCACCGGTTACCATTTTAAGCTGTTGATTGGTGAATTGGAGCACGTGATCATTAGCTGTCACGTGATTAACTAACCGGGCGCTACCGGTCGAGCTCGTCGAACGTAAGCTGACGACGGACATGAAAAAATAATAACCATGCAGTATTAATTGATAATTGTAAATTTAAATTGGTCTTATGTGGATCGCTTGACAACCTGCCCAAGAGCCATGAACCAATGTACAAAATTCAATAATATAAACATAGGCGCATTGAGCTAAAATTTCTGGGTGAAGGAAAATTCAAATTTTACCGAATGATAAAACACGAGCTTACACGCATATCATACATACGAAACTCTAATGAGGAGGAACGTTAGATATCATTAAAAAACAATTTTAAAAATTTAAAAAAAGAAAGAAGAATATGTTGCAATGTTATCTCCAAATTTTTCGTCAGCAATATTTGCAGAAAAAGGAAAATTTTGGGAGATCGATGTGACCCCCCCCCCCCCATTGGGGCGCCCCTGATGAAACGTCATCATTTCTTCATAAACTTAACAGTTTAAATTACGGGAACACTTTTTTGCGTGTTTTTGAGTTTTTGCTTCTTTTAAGGGGGAGCGGGCGGCAGATTTCAAATCTGCCTAGGGGCGGAATGGGAGTCTAACGAAAAGCTGCACGAAGACGGTCACTTTCTTCTATATTAGTTTGAATTGGAGTTAGAGTATCCTCGGAAGCAAATACATCGGCACTAGTAAATGTACAGCTTTCAAATGCTTCTTTACAAAATATTGTTACAAATTCTGTAAATAGTAATAATTTTTGTGATTATTTCGTTGTAATCTTGCAAAATTAGGCGTTTGTTCCATTATTTTGCAACTAAAATTATCTTAGTAACGTAACCTGTAAATAGCTTCTTGTAATGTACATACAACCCCCGAACACTCGACTGAAGTATACGGTCCCCCTATTTTTCATTGATAAGGTTCGTGAATGAATAAAAAGAAAATACGAGAAGCACACATTTCGAATTTTGAGGAAACTTATCTAGGATTTATAAATAGCCACAGCTGACGGCGGGATGAGTTAGTCTCGAGTTAGTTTTTGCTTGTGAATCGTGTCAGCGGTGCGCTGGGGAGCATGTATTAGCTGTGTTTTGTGAAGCCTTTGAACTGTATTTTTGCGTATTTGGATGTAAATACGTTAGTAACCGTTGAGTTTACGATGTCAATTGATATTTGTTTAATTGCTATGATTGATTTAGCAGTTGCAACTACATTTTTTGTACATACTTGTAAATAAATATCCTGTGTTTTCTCAAGTACTGTGTGGAAATTTCAAGAAGTTTGAAGCTGCACGGAACTAGTAACAATATTTTGAAAAATGTGCTATCATCACTTGCTCTCAGGATTTATGACTCATTTATAACTTTAGGTTGACTTCAAAATGTGAAAGGAATTTTTCCAAAAAAGGATACGGTGAGCAGGAAGTTACTAGAAAATTTGCGAACCACAAAAATATTGCTCGCTTTAAGCGGGGTCTGCTCGTTGAAAACGATTTTTACTCCCATTGACTTAACATTGTACCAACCAAATATTTCTGATTTCCTAATTAAATCCGTGTTCTTGTTAAATCAGGGCTCGTTATAAAAGAGTTCGACTGTAATAAAACACAAAAAGATTTTCTAACTCATAAGGGAGAAATAAAATAATGATGATTTGCCTCTCCTCGTTTCCATTTCATTTAAAAATCATTAGCTTGCCGCTATAATGGAACTACAATTTTTCCCTGACAGTCTTTCAAGAATTCAACAAACTATACTTTTTACATCTAGGAAAACATTGCCCGTTTTAAATAAAGCTACGAAACACAATAAAATAACTAATTATCTAGTAATAGACCGAAAGATGGATAATTAACATTGGAACATTGTTAGTAAATTTTGAATGAATTTCATCACCATTATCTTTTCTTTAGATAAAGCATTAAAAAAGTTCTGTACTTCAGAAAAAAGATATTGCTATTGGAAAAGGGATTTTTTCTTTTAAAATGGCAATGAGAATGCGAAAATAGCGATTTTTTTCAAAGGGCAACTGAATTAGAAGAAATGAAAATATTGATTTCGAGGAATATGAATTATAAAATCACATTAAAGGAAAAATTGTCATAAAATGAGATTTCCAATTTTCTTTATTTTCTTCAACATGTTTTTCACGCCCAAAAATTTCTTTTTCTTCTTCTTTTCTAAAACTTAGCAAAATTGTTTCCATTAGAGAAAGTTTTTATGGTAGTGATAATCATTTGCATTATTACATAACAGTTCATCAAATATAACTCTTCCATTTTATAGGGCTCGACCGATGACATTTTTTGGTCGATGGTCCGATGCCGATTGTTGTCCGATTGTTCAAAGATGGTCGATGGCCGACTGTTTTTCTCCAAATGGGCGATGGCCGATGGCAAAAAAAAAAAAAAAAAAAAAAAATCAAACGGAAGTAAATTTTTAAGATTGTCAGGGATTAGAAGAATCATTTATTCATTTCACTTTACTTCCTTTCTACGAATAGGGAATTGAAATCACAAAGAAAAAAAAAAAACTTCGACCTAAATTTCTATTTTACGATCACCCAATTTGAAGTTCACAAGTTTTTTTCGGTACTTCTGTACATGCACATGTACCTAAAAACAGATAGATGACCGAAATATCCATTTGGAAAACACCTCCTCAGTTTCTCTTGTGATTTCTTCATGCGCGTAAACTTGCGTCACTCAATAACGATATGAAATAGTAAGTTGAAAACTCATACGTACGTAGTATGATCTAAAAGTTCGAGGACAAGCTGTATAAAACCTTACCCTGAATAATTCACATTCAGGAAGCACATCTAAGTACAAAATAGTCACCTTGAGCGACTATGCACTTCTGCCAACGTTCGTATAACTTTTAGAAGCACTCCTGGAAGCCATTTTTCGCAAACCTCCTGTAAGACCTCTTGCGCTGCTGCTTTAATTGCATTGTGGGTGAAGAATGCGAGATTTCCATGTTGAGGATGCACACTTTGGTTGGTCAATTATCTGATGTGACAAACAAATAACATAATGTTTCGTTTGGACTTAGCTCCGTGTGACTTTTACCTATTTCCAGCGAAAAAATATTTGCAGGGACGCCGCTTTCTTTCGTCAGATAAAGATAAAGCTGCATCACAGGACGTTGCAAAAAATGCCTTCCAGGAGTGTTTCCAAAAGTTATTATTTGAATATTGGCAGTAGTACATAGTCGCTCAAGGTGATCCTTTGAAGGTGGATTTGCTTCGGTAATATAAGCTACCCAGGTAGCATTAACTCATCGGATTTTGCTCGGTCGATCATCGACTCCTCCTAAACTCATCGCGTATTGCACGTTGATATCGTTGCGATCAGAATCCGAGAACGGTTTTCGATGAGCTGTTTTTTATCGGAAAACTATATCGTTACGATCAAATTTTCCGATGAAAATTTGCCGAGCTGCATTTCATCGGAAAAAGAGATCGTAACGATCAAATTTTCCGATGAAAATTTGTCGAGCTGCATTTCATCGGAAAAAGAGATCGTAACGATCAAATTTTCCGATGAAAATTTGCGGAGCTGCATTTCATCGGAAAAAGAGATCGTAACGATCAAATTTACCGATGAAAATTTTCCGAGCGAAATTTCATCGAAAAACGAAATCGTAACAATCAAATTTTCCGATGAAAATCTGCTGAGCTAAATTTCATCGGAAAAAGAGATCTTAACGATCAAATTTTCCGATGAAAATTTGCCGAGCTACATTTTATCGGAAAAAGAGATCGTAACGATCAAATTTTCCGATGAAAATTTGCCGAGTTACATTTCATCTTAAAAAAAGTAGGTCGTTTAAATTTTCCGATAAAAATTATCCCAATCTAAAATTTTTGGAAATCTCCCAACTGTTAAAATAGGATAAGTTTTATTATTTGAATATCCGACTATTTATCAAACGTAAGGCTATACGGATCAACATTTAGGGTTGAGAATCGGAGGAAAAATGACTGAGACTTTGACTCCGAATCCGACTCCTGGATTTTGGAAGGGTTTACTCCAATTTGCTGCAAAATCAGTTCAACTTTAACTCCACGGTTCCAACGCCGATTACCTCACTGGAATTGCGAACAAAATGAGACTCCGGCTCTTGAATGATTTCTCTCTATCTCCAAAACAATTCCACTCCGTTCAATTTGACTCCCAAAATTACCGACTCCGACTCGGTTTGCGGACAAAATGATCGACTCCGACTCTTCACTAGCTGGCGCCGTAAGTATATTCCTTGAATAAAATTCTCACTTTCCGTTCAGAAATCTGTCATAGCCTTGCCACCCGATAGATGGCGCCACAAATGATTTTCGATTTAATACATTATTTTCCACCTTGGAGAGAGCATAACTTGTGTAGTGGTTAGCATATGAATCTCGTATTCCAGAGGTCTAGGGTTCGATTCCCGGCTAGAGCGACTAAGATTGAACTTACGTTAAATTAGAAATTCATTAAACACGTTATTAAAAAAATAATATATATTAAGTAATTGTTCCAAATGACGTCATCCGAAAATACCCCCCCTGAAAGTTTTCTTCCCACTTTTTTTTTTCCTACTGCTTGTCCCTATATCGTAGTTGTTACTACTTCGCATCGTATTTTCATCCTAAATTCATCGCCTCGGAACGACACTGCTCGTATATTGCTCCAAATTTCATCGTATTTTCATCCAAAATTCATCACCTCGGAACAGCACTGCTCGTATATTGCTCCAAATCTCATCCTATTTTCATCCAAAATTCATCGCCTCTGAACAGCACTGCTCGTATATTGCTCCAAATCTCATCGGTATAGGGAGCAAAATTCATCGGATTCCGATGATCGGATTCTACTATTGCCGATGAGACATATTGGAGCAATTTCCGATGAAAACTCATCGGAATCCGATGATCGGCCGATCATCGACCGATCAAAGTTTGATCGGATTTCGATGAACGGCCGATCATCGGCCGATGTGTTGATGCTACTCGGGTATTCTGGGTAAAGTTTTATACAGCTTGTCCCCGAACATTTGGAACGTACTATGTACAATCTGTATTCTATATAGGGTGTAGTTATGCTTCTCCTTTTTTGACTGCAGTATGATGACAAAGAAAGAACAACAGCCAAAAAATAAATAAATAAATACATAAATAAAAGAAGGAAAGAAAGAAAGAAAAAAAATGAAGAAAAACAAAGAAACTGTGAAAAAAACAAAACAATTTGTTTATTTTTTTTTAAATTGAACACGTAACTAAGATTTCAGTAACAATGTATGGATTTAGGTACACTGTACATAGTTGAATAAGATAATCTTTTAAAAAATACTAAGCACTTTTCATAACGCACTCAAAAGGACAAGATAACCTTTCTGTGTCAGAAAGGACAATTTAAGAATTCCTGTAGTTTTCGAAAATTCCAAGATAATGAGACCACAAACGAAGAAAAGAGCGACTCAAGTCATGAAGAGAATTTCTTATCATTATCTAGCTTTCAATCATAACTTCGAGTGTTGAATCAACATGTATATTTTTCTTATTGGGAAAGTTTGGTTTGAAATGACTTCACCTTCTACTATAGGTCTATTGTAGGGTAACGGCACCAGTAACACACATGCTTAAGACATCGCTCTCAAGTTAACTCAATTTTCTAAACATTTTAATGTATTTAGAATTTTTAAACTATGTTTCTCTTATGCAACTACATCTCATCTAACGTTTGACTGCTTCTGGTTTCTGTAAATTAGTTAATTCTATTTTTATTTGCTCAATTTCGAAAAAAGGTCCGGCTCCCAGTAACAGACACCGAAACATCTGATGATATCCAGTAACAGATAGGATAAGGAAAGGATGAGTAATGGTCTAAATTCCCTTTTACTCTTCAAAATGTGCAAAAGTTCTTTAATTTTAGAACTGAAGCCTTATTTCGCTCAAATGAACATGAAACACCAGCTGACTTCGTGATGGCTGTTCACCACCACTGCCTTGTAAGTACCAATTGGCTCATAAAATTCACTCTGATGACATTGGATGGTTACACCGTATTCATGGGCCACAGCAACATCAGTTTTACCCGCCTAAAATTCTTAGTTAAATCCAAACTTATGACTGTCTGTTACTGGACCCTTGTCTGTTACTGGTGCTATTGCCTTACTTTCAGTGTTATCTCCTAGCAGAAAAACTCACACTTGTGACGTAACTTGCTACACAATAGGCAGCTTCTTTCAATTACTGAAGGTTAGACATTCATTTTTTTTTTCTCTCAGAACACAGCGACAAGCAGAGGCGGCGATTGGGGCTTATAAGTGAGGGGACAATTTTTTTTTTCAGTAAGGTGAAGACTATTTTAGGCTATCTTGAGTGACTGGGGGGGGGGGGGGGCTTTTGATGTTCTCTCGCGCAATTTTTTTTTTAATTGTAATTTTAAAAACTTCCGTTTTAGTAGAGCTTTGTCAACGTTTGGGGAATGGAGAGGAGTTTCCAGGGTTGTCCCCGCAATGTTTTTTTTTTTTTAAATAAAGTATAATAATTTTTAAATAATATAAACGAAGAAGTTTGAACTGTCTTTGTTAATATAAGAATAAGGAAGGCTCTTCAGGGAAAAAAATCTTTAGTAAAGTTAGAACGAGGGGTTTGGGGTTCTTTCCTAGAAGTTTAAAGCATTTTTTAAACGTCTTTTAAAACGTTATTTCAAAAGGAGGAACAAAAGGGCTGGGTAGTTCTCCCTGTATTTATTTTTCTTGAACTGATGAAATCCTAAGAACTCAGTCTTGAACTTCCTTTGGGGTACTTCAGAAAAAGATCTCCGGATTTTTTTTTCTAAATTGGAGTCTTAAAAACGCAGTTTTACGCTATATAGCGACGTTCTCTTCCTGAATTTTTTTTCTTCAAACTGCAATCTTCAGTTTGCAGTCTAAAGCGCAAATTTAGGTCATTTTTGACTTTAAAGAAAGGATGAAGTGCGCTCGGGGATTTTCTCCTGGAAAATTTTAAAAGTTGAAGCTTTAAAAATGAAATTTTAAACAATATTTGTTGGCGGTAATATTCGGGTAACATCACCCAGAATGTTTTGAAATTGAAATCTTAACTTTGAGGCAATTTTTGATGATGAAAAAAGTTTGTGGGGGGGGGGAGTTGCCCCCTTGCCCCCTCCCCGATTCGCCGCTTCTGGCGACGAGTAATGTCACTCTTAACCACAATCACAGTTATTCCTTGTACAGTACCATCACGGAAGATCCGGATCTTCGAAAATCTTTCGAAAATTAATATAAAGTACACTATAAATTATATTAATTTTTGACTTATTTTCCATCTTAACATCAAGTACTCATTGTTTTATAATTCCTATTTATACCACTTGTTCAATAAATGCTACTAATTAAATGTCATTTTTTGATACATATGCGAGCATTTGGTGCATAAGTGCGGGCATAGGTGAGGCATTTTTACAAATGTAATTCTCCTGTTGCATTGCATCCCACTTTTAGAAAAATTCAAACGTTCCAATTTTGAAAAGTTCACGATACCTCCCTGGGAAACAGTTCAACTACTATGTAACTCAGTTCTTATACTTTTTTTTCCCGTGCAATTATTTTTTACGTGCTCTTTTGTTTTTTATATGTAAATTTGTAAATATGTGTTCAGTATAATGTAGGGCATTTGTACTTCTTTTGTTAGAAATTAAGCCCTGTAATAAGTAATGCAAAAAGTGGATTTAACTGAAATGATGAACACAATCAAAGTTTTTCAAACACTCTAAAAATAGCGTTAATATTTTTCTTGCGTTGAATCCATTCGCAAACCTGAGCCATGTTTACTCATATATTCCCGGGAATTCAAACTTTGACTCAGAATTGTTACATGTTCGAACATTACGCATGATATAAGAAGATTCTATTTTCTAAAACGATTTCTTGTAATTAAAAAAAATAAAAAGTATATGTTGTGGGCCATACGATTACACCCGCAACATGTACAAACCATTATTTTTCAAGTATAATTTTTTTCCTATAGTTGATATATCATATTATGATACAAATTTTTCATTATTCTGCCGTGGGGAGGTAAAGCGCAGCGCATGAAGAAATTAGTTTTTAAGATATTTGAAAGAACTGCGTTTTGGTTTCCATACTAACAATACGGAAATATTGGAACGCTCTTTTCGGGCATTATTTTATAATAAAGCTAAAGTACAATCAATGGAAAAATGCAAAATAAATAAATAAATAAGGTTGTTAAGGTGGAGGTCATACTTGAATCAGAAAATGTTGACCTTTCCTGGTCCTTCGAAAGTCGGACAGTGTCTTTTAGTAGGACTCCAATCTGTGCCAGTCCCTTTGACCAAGTCTCAAAAGCGACTTGTAACGGCTCCATGTAATTTTGCCGCAGCTCACTATTAACAAAAAATAAATAAATAAATAAATAAATCTCTTTCGTCTGTTCATATTTTCATTTTGGATTTTACCACTACTCATATTAAATGTGAGATTCAGTTTCTTTATCATTTTCTTCAGTTACCAGATTTCTTTGATATGTTGTTCTATTAATTTTCTCGAAGATGTACGTTGACACTTCGTGCCATGTAAACGAATTGGTTCCTGCAACTCATGTTTATAGTCAGTAAGTTACCGCCCTATAACCAGGGCTAAGGCAGAAATACATGAAATACACCGCCAGCTCAGTCAATTCCAGCCGAGGACTGCAGTTTCGTGCTTATTAGCACTCATCAGCCCGGCATAGGAGTGACTGAGCTGGAGGTGGAAAACCTCTTAAGGAAGCCAAGAGTGACCGAAACAATGGTTCGGTTCAACTCGAATTTTGAAGACAAAGGCAGGTATATTCAGTAAGTTACCGCCCTATAGCCAGGGCTGAGGCAGAAATACATGAAATACACCGCCAGTTCAGTCAATTCCAGCCGAGGACTGCAGTTTCGTGCTTATTAGCACTCATCAGCCCGGCATAGGAGTGACTGAGCTGTAGGTGGAAAGCCTCTTATGGAAGCCAAGAGTATCAAACAATGGTAGCTAATACAGAATTAGCACTGACCAGACGAGTGACCGAAACAATGGTTCGGTTCAACATAAATTTTGAAGGCAAAGGCAGGTATATTCAGTAAGTTACCGCCCTATAGCTTTAATGGTTGAACCGAACCATTGTTTCGGTCACTCGTCTGGTCAGTGCTAATTCTGTATTAGCTACCAGTTTGTTTGGTACTCTTGGCTTCCTTAAGAGGTTTTCCACCTCCAGCTCAGTCACTCCTATGCCGGGCTGATGAGTGCTAATAAGCACGAAACTGCAGTCCTCGGCTGGAATTGACTGAGCTGGCGGTGTGTTTCATGTATTCATGTTTATAGTATTTTCCTACCTCTTCCCTCTTGGCAATTTAATTTGAAGATTTTAGTATACTTTTTCCATCTACCCAAAGTGAAATGCCCACTAATATTAACAATACAGTTCAATAAAAAATATCATTTTTCATTCTTGACACAATATTCTTATGTTTTCAAACTCTTATGATAGCATTATGCTTTTCAGGAAATTGAGGTTCTGAGTACGAATTCCAAAATATAGTCCCATTTGGCTGTTGAAAGTTTAGGCTCATGTTTTATTATTCTTCCTACTTGAACAGCTCCGGCAGATTCTCTGATTTCAATTGAAACCACCGGAAAGAAATGGTTATAAGAAAATTTTAACAAAATGTGTTTGCTGTAAAAGAAGTGATTAGAGCAAAACAATTTGAAAAAAAAAAAATGAAATTTCTTACATGACTGAAGATTTTTCTAACAACCCCTGAAAGCAAAAACAATCAATCACCCTCAACTAATCACTAAGCAGCAATTTAAAAACTTAACATTCAAAACGTCTTTTGCAGCAGAGAAAATTACCAAATACGTTTTAAGGTACCTGTCAAGCATAAAAGATTTTTAACCTGGAAAATCATTACATTTGTTTAGAAACTTCTCTAATCTGCCGACAATCGGATAAAAGTAATAAAATCGGACTTAAAGAAGAGATAATAAATGTCAGACGAAATTAATGGCGTGAAACATTTATTGACGCAGTAATTCCTTAATGTTGTCTGGTTTGTGAACAAACTGACTCACATGTTTTCTGCCACTGCTAGAAACCCCTATTTTAAACAACTTTCCCGTAATCAGTATCTATGGAAACTTGAAAAAGTTGAAACCCAGACAAATATTCGTATTAAAGTTAAAATCTCCTTCAGGCTTAACTTGAAAAAATATGTATGATATCGATTTAACGAATCTGTATTGATAATGTGCCTGATGATAAAAATAGTAGCAACATAAACTCTTTAAACTCCGAATAACTGAACATTAACCTATTTGGTTAATATTGCAAAAGGATTTCGTTCTAAAAATTATAAATTTGATATAGTTAACTAGTTTAGAATTCAATAAAACAACTTTTATTGGAATAATTAATTTCGATGTTGAGAGGATTATACGATATGCTTATTTGAAATAGTCAGTTATTCCGTTCACTTCTCATTTCTTCTTGAAACAATGATGTTTGTAACTAATTTTTAATTTACCATATAGGGTAGGTGGGGGTAAAGCCCCGCGTGGGGTAAAAATCCGCACCGACATTTTAACTTGATCACCTTGGAGTAAGAAATTAACCTCTAGGTGCTGGGTTTGTCCTATGGAAACCTATTGATCAATGAAATTTTGTCCTTACTAGGCACTCCAGAGACGAGAAAGGGGGATAAGTCTGTTTTTTACTACTTTGATATAACTTTTCTAATACATTATTTGAACATTGTAAAATGTAGAATTTGAAAAGAAAAATCAATGAATTACACGTTAATACTGGTACATTAAAGCTTCACTTTCGTGTGAAAACAGTTATTTTAATGGTTGCTTAAAAGCAACATGGCGCGTTTTTCAGAAAGTGACAAAATGGGGAAAATCCCCGCAGTTGTTTTGGGGTAAAACCCCGCATCTCCAAAAGGTCAAGGATTCTCTCCACTCGGCTGAAAATTGTCTCTTTTTTGAAATACTATTAATATTTTTGTTTAGCATGTGTTTTGTACAACTTATTCAACTTAAACAATTAATTGTTGGTGGACATTTACTCATGAAGTTTTAATTTGGATAACATTTGTTAGGAAAAATCTTACATTCATTTCAATTAAAATCTGCTTTCATTATGTAATAATTTTTTCTCTCTTTTTTTTTTTTTTTTTTTGAACATTTACGTGAGTTTAATTTTTTGTTCCAGTACCTTCAGAAGAAAAACAATTCAGAACCGATAAATGTCGTGCTTAATGAAGCACGTAACTTAATTGCAGGCATCTCTTCGTTCTGTATGATAGACATTAAAGTTAGGTTCAAAAATATCGATTGAAGACATCTCTGAAAAATGGAACAAGAGCTTGGGACTTCAAAGAAGAAACAGATTTTCCTATCATTTCGAGTTAAACTGAATAGAATAACTCGAAGCTTATCCCTGCACAATGTGGCCCAGATAACTTCAATATGACAAGAAGGGGGAGGGTGTGTAGAGGGGTTTTTTTTACATAAAACATCTAGAAGCCTGCAAACGTACTGAGACACAGGAAGAGTCATTGGAAATGAAGACGTTATTAATTAATTGTCGTAACCTCAGCAAGGCACGGTCCCATCCACGACGCAATAACATTTTTAGAAAACTCAACTTAGTGTACTGTTTACTTAAAGCACTGGGTACTACATATTCAATTAAATTATAGCCTCAGTCAATTAAACTAATTTTTATAATGCGGCTGTCATTTTTTCCCGGGTAATTAATCCTCCTTTTGTGGACAAGAAAATATTATTTTTGTGACAGAGTTTAAAAAAAAAATAAATAAACTTTTAAAGTGTGAGATATTTAAGTTCGGTACTGCTGAATAACAGTACACCGATGGTTCAAGGAGGTTTTTCAAGTGTTTTTACCAAGCAGTCACCCTTTTTAATCACATTCATCTTGAGTGGAGTAAAGATCCGCATTGCGGGGTTTTACCCCATTTTGTGGGGCAAAACCCCGCAATTTTGTTTTCCCGCTAAATTGTAATTTTCTCAATTATTACTAATCAGATGTAGCTATAATTTGGAAGGATTATAGGTAACAACCCACGCAATGATTCTACAATTTGAAAAAATGGGAAAATATGCCCTTTATTGACCATGGTGGTATAAAAACTGAAAATCGCGGGGCTTTACCCTCACCTACCCTACACAAATTCCTAATCATTTTGTTTGCTCAGTGTAAGAAAGACTTTCTCAGTGCTCATGAAAACAGATTAACAAAAAGTGCAAGTTGCGGATTTTCTCAGTAAAAGAAAACCTAAAAATTAATGTCCAAAAACTAACTGTTCTTCAAGTAGAATGTTTCGTGTATACGATGTATTATACTCTGTGGGGCAGGACTGCACTTGTTTATTTTTGCAGAATGCGTTTCATATCAACAACTCATATGCATTTTGAATTTTACACAATAAGATTTAAACCGATGCTCCATCTACGATCAAATTGGAATAAGAATTAATCGGCAATCTTTAGCATCCAGTTTGGACAACTATGCTGCCCTGGGCAATTATATCAGAAAATTTCCTTTTACTCCCTGTCTTTTATTATACTTTAGTTTACAAGTAGGGTAGGTGGGGGTAAAACCCCGCGATTTACAGTTTCTATAATATCATGGTCAAGAAAGGATAGCTTTTCCCACTTTTTTTAACTAGGATCGTAGAACGGTTTATTAACTATAACTCCACCGAATTAAAACTCTGTCTGATTTGTAATTATCCAGAAATAAACAATTTAGTTGAAAATCAAAATTGCGGGGGTTTACCCCATAAAATGGGGTAAAGCCCCGCAATGCGGGTCTTTACCCCATTCAAGATAAATGTGAATACTAAGAGTGACTGCTTGATGAAAACATTTGACAACCCCTATAGTGTCATTGATTTATTGTTATTCATCAGTATTGAACTCGAATATCTCATATATTTAAACATAAATTTTTAAAACTAGTACAAAAATGATTTCGTCTCCATAAAAGATGGATTCAGTAACGTGGGAAAATATGACAGCCGCATTATGAAAAATAACTTAATTGACTGAAGCTAAGCTATATGTATAGCTGGGACAAACCTAACCTGGCTGCATAATGAAGGCTCTCTTGATTCTTATCACAGCATTACGACGCGAAGCAGCCAGGTTAGTTTTACTGCAACTATAGATACCTACGTAACATATATTTCTCCCAGTTTAATCTCTTAAAACAGTTATTGTGTTGTGAAACAATGCTGTCCTGTGAGGTTACGACAATTTTTTAATTTATGTCTTCATTTACAACGAATGACTTTGTGTCTCAGTAAATTTTCTGGCTACTGGAATATTTTTTTAATAAAAAAACCCTTTTACATAGCCTTCTCCTTCTCGGCATATTGGAGTTAGCTTGGACACATTGCGCATAGGGATAAGCTTTCGGTTTTTCCCAGCACTGTTATTCAAAGTTAAGAGAAATCTATCTTTTTTGAAATCCCACACTTTTGTTCCATTTTTCAGAGATTTCTTCATTCCATCTATTTGAACCGATTTTTAATGTCTACCATACAAAACGCAGAAACGGTGGCAATTAATTAAGTGCTTTAATAAGCTTGACATTTCTCACGGTTTCAAATTGTTTTCTTTTATAAGTACTGAAACAGAAAATCATACGTACGTAAATGAACAAAAAAAGGAAATTATATTATTAGAAACATATTTGAGTTTAAATAGACGTAAGGTTTTATACATAAAAATCCTATCCAAATTAAATCTTTATGAATAAATGTCCACCGACAATTTATTTTTAAAGTAGAATAAACTGCACAAAATGCATGCTAAACAAAAATGTCAATAAAATTTCAAAAATTACAATTTTAAGCGCAATGGAGCAAATCTCCACACTTTTCGAGATGCGGGGATTTACCCCAAAACATCTGCGGGGATTTACCCCAAAACATCTGCGGGGATTTTCCCCATTTTGACACTTTGATAACAACAGGGAGCGTTTTTCATAAACAGACATTGGAATAACTATTTTTACTCAAAGGTGAAGCTTAAACGCAACAGTATCAACGTGTTACTCCTTAATTATTCTTTTCAAATCTTACATTTTCCAATGTTCAAATAATACTTTAGAAAAGTTAGATCAAAGTAGTAAAAAACAGATTTACCCCTTTTTCTCGTGTCTGGATTGCCTGGTAAAGACAAATTTTCACGACACATTAGATTTTAATAGGACAAACCTACCACATAAAAGTAAACTTCTCACTCCAAGGCAGTCAGGTCAAAAAGTCGGTGCGGGTTTTTACCCCGCGCGGGGCTTTACCCCCACCTACCCTATATTTATTTGGTTTCCATTGTCAACAAAGCGTTATTTTTTCAACCTGTGGCCTAACTTTTAATATGTAAATGATGTTTGTGATTTTGTTTTTTAAAAACGTTTCTTTAAATATCTATAAAACTCATTTTTTGTAGATACTGCCATTGACCTGCCCATGGTAGTATGCCTTATTAAATTTACTGATTTATTATTTAACTATTCCGCCCAATTTCTCGAAACCAGGGGTATTTGGCAATTTTTTCAAATTTTTGGCTTCCCTAATATGGCGCAAAATGCTAATTACAGAAAACACACATCTTTTCTTCCAGCGCATATTGGAGTTTTCGCTATATTTAGGGTAAATTAGAGTAATGACGCTGAGTGGGCAAATCCCGCTTTAAATATCTCTAAATAGAATAGAATTAAAAACTCGCGAAATGTACCGTAACGTTATTGTAAGTCATTGTCGGAAGGCAGGTGTTTTTGTGACTTCATGTAATTAATTTACAATTGTTTTGTTATAAAATTCAACAGCATCTAACTTGCAGGTAAGTTTACATACTTATTTTGAAATGTTAATTAATTCATTACGCTACTTCACCTTCATGCATTTATTTATGTTTTCAGTTCTTTCTTTCACCAATTAGAATACATTCAAGTCGAACGTGGTGATGAAGGGTAATGTAAGTATATTGGTGTGTATAAGACACCAGCTCTTTCAGTGACTGAACATTGATGAGTCACAGATTTCTGCTGATGATTATGACGATAATGATCGAGATGATTTGCTTTCAATCGAAAAGGAAATGCAGAGGGAAATTTGAGATTGATAACGAAAGGAAATTTCGATGTACTCAATATGTAGTTACGAAATGTGAAGGGGGTCACATTAAGCCTCATGTACTGGTCAAACATGTATGTCAAGGTGTGAACAGCCCACATAACTATCATAACTATATGTGACTTTTGTGGAACTTAAATGGTGTATCCAAACTTTGAGGGAAACTATCCTTCCATGAATTATTGCGGCAAAACTGCTGAATCAATGGTACAGTTAAATAAACAATTTCAACAAAAATCCTGAATTTTTATGAAAAATTATTTGATTCCAAACTGATATAAAGGTTTTGTTATAAAAAAAAAGGTATGCTTCGTTTATAAAAAAAGCATTGATTTATTCTGTAAAGTCGACTAGCTGTTACCTTACGTGATCTTCATTCCCGAACTTTGCTCTCCACGATGCGGCCAGGCTTAGGTCTTCTACTTTGTTGTTTGTTCGTTTCTACGGGTTGATATGTTGAGGTTAAAACCCAAACAAGACCTGACGCAACAGCTAGTATTTAGTAAAGTTGAACTAATATTAAAAATGAATTATTCATTGCGAAAGTTTTCCAGCAAAAACGCTTAGGCCAGAAAGGCAGGGGGTACTTCCTTTTGCGTCAATACATTCATCACGCGGTTACTCTGGGGAAGACGCTATTTCCCTCGACCTGATCCTAAATCCTCCCTTTGACCTTTTTTTGACCTAGCGCAGACGTGCAATATGTCAAAAAACGTCGGAAATGTATAGCGAATTTTTATACACAACTCCAGGCAGTAGCAATTTCAATGGTGCTATTTATATCACAGAGTGATACTTTCCTATCCGCAAAGGGGAAAGTCGCTGTCAACATGGGAGAATAAGGTCGTGGTCAAATAACATGGTTCTGTATCAAGTATATTTCCAGTCACAACATGATCATTGATCATGGTCGAATTAAATTAAATCACGTGTTCAACTCAGGCTGTAAGGTTATGCTTACCAAATGGTAGTACAAAGCCGCTTTCATGTTGTGGCGTTTTGGTAGTACGTGCGGCATGCTGAGTGGTAAAGCAAGAAGTCACCAGGGTAAACTTAACATTATTTTATTTACACAGCTATTTACAAGATTTAGAAATGATCCGTAGTTAGATAGATTTCTGGAGAGTCAGCAGAAAACATGACTGACCTCTCCAAAGTTTTTGAACGTTCTCTTCGTTTCCAAGTCAGCCGCGCCCCAGCCCCGCAAAATTCATCTCCCCTTTTCTTGGAAAACAAACGGAGATTCTCCCTCTCTTTTCCCAAGGATGCAGCTGGTCCATGGATGCAGGTGGCCATCCTGGGAACGGAATGTTAAACTTGAGCCAAAACGGCCAAAGGTCAGCTAGGGGGCGGAACATAGTATTTTATGGATTTGAAAGAATTCGATGTAGCTGGCTTCGAAGCGTGGGAATGAGTAAAAAGTGTGGGAAACAGTGGCATCCATTGACAGAAAGCGTACTATGCCACAATGTGAATAGTCTAAAGCAGCGGTTCCCAACCTTTTCCCTCTTGCGAACCCCTTCCAAACTCCGAAAGAAGTTGGTGAACCCCTTGGGTACTAGGTAATAAGTAACAAGCAAAAAAAAAAAAAAAAAAACGCCCGCGACACACACACACATATAGACAATAAAATTTGGGAGACTTTTTTTAGTTTGATGCTGCTCCATAGTTTATAACAAGAACAAAAACATAATTACAAAATATAGAATTACAAATACTGCTACGAACTAAAATGGTTGCTAAAAAATAAACACAAAATATATTCACCAAACAATAAACACAGTGATTATTCTGTGTTGAGCTTCAATCAACTTCAAAAAAATTTTGAAAATGGGACATTTGTGGAACAAAGAGGTTCAAAAAAAGATTGGCTCAAATTTTTCTGACACAAGGGAACACTTATCAAAATTATCACTAAATCAGAAGTCAATTAAAGGATGATATTTAAAATACCTTTCTGGTAAATGTCTCAGATAAACGAAATGAACTTTTTTCTTACAGTAAAACGAGAGAGATCTCTAGGTTTAAGTCTTCTTAAAAAGGACTACGAGCCTAGCTGTTTGATAAAGATATACTGCGTACATTAATCGTTTGATTGTTGAAAAATTTTCTTGTAATTATGCTATCAGCGCGGAGTAAAATGCGTATATTGAGAATAATAGAGGCGTCTATTTTCCAGGGCTGTGGAGTCGGTGTCGGAGTCGAAGACGGACTGATTTTGAAGTAAAGGAGTCGGAGTCGTTAGAAAACATGCTGACTCCGACTCCGGGCTTCTTTTTTCTTCCATTTTCACTGACTCTCCTTGCATTTTTTAAAAACTGACTACCAATTGGTTCGATTACATGTATAAAAAGCTACTAATGAGAAATAACTGCCGTTATGGCAATCAGCTAGCTTAAGTGCTTACCGAACTTTCTGTAGCCGTATGGTTTGCTTGCTTTTTTAACTTAACTAATAGCAACTATCAGCAAACGGTTTCGTTGCCTAACATTTTCAAGTAATCACTTTCAAATAAAAATAGAAATATAGTGTTTTGTTCGATCTCAGTTATAATATAGTAAAAGGAACGTAACAATTTAGTAAGTCGAGGCCCGTAGCTCAGGTGGAAACTTTTGAGAGTGATCGGCAAATTCAAATACGTTCTGGCGCGAAAGCTCGAATCCAAAAGATCCGATGAAATAATCTAATTTTTTTTCTTTATTAAGACTATTTCTATAAGCTTGGTTCTCACTAAAAAGGAACAAAATAAGTGTAAATGATCTCTTGGATACAATACTCAATAACTGCAGTTAATCTTAAAATCTTAATTTTAAGGTTAATTCTAAAGCAGTCAATAAAATTAAAATTAAAAATTTAGCGAAGAAATATAGGTATAGTAAAAGCTATTCGTACAAATTTGTATACTGCCGCATTTTGTGCAAAATTTGCTCCTGACGTATATGTGCCCTATTTTCGTTGAATTGATTAAATAAAATTAAAAATATATCCGGAAAAATTTTTAGAATGAAAGAATTTATATCTTTATAAACTGTAAAATTACCTTTGGGTGTCACCCGGGGCAAACCACCCCCTCTCAAGAACTTAGGCTTAGAAAAAAAGCTTTTTTCCTCTCAAGTTACAGCTTTCAAAAATTGAAAGCAAACGATTTGATCAAATCTACGTGTTAAGCATTAAACTCGTAACTATTGGAAAATTTGATTTTTAAATTGAATTTCTAACGTTGTATGCGTCTTGGGTTTACAATAAAATACAAAATGCGAAATTTTCATAAAAATGAATTAATATTTCAACCTCTGTTTGGAGAGGGAATTGAAAAAATACAATTAAAAAACAAATCCGGAGTCGGAGTCGGGCATTAAAAAATCCAGGAGTCGGAGTCGGGTCGGAGTCGGATATTTTCCTTCTGACTCCGCAGCCCTGCTATTTTCAATATACACATCATTTACTCTAATTTTTACACAAAAGGTAATTTTTAACGAAACAAATATTTTTAAACTCACTTACTACAAGAGAAATTTTCTACCCAAATTTCATAAATTTCTTATTTACATATAGCGCTATTTAAGTTGCATGGTTAAATTCCGTTATTTCTTTTTTTTTTTCATGCGTAAACCTCACACTGACAAACTTTCACCCACGAAAATTTTCTATAGTAATTAATTTTTCATACTTCCTGTGGTATGCTTAGGTTGCTAGCCATTCTTTCCCTTTTTCGACAATAGAGCTCGAAGTAAATTGTTGTCTCACTTCTATGCATTTTTAACTCAATACAAGAGAAGAGGGATAGCTATTCGCCGGACTCAAATGGTAAAGAAATACTAAACATCAAAATAATTTTAGACGCTCGCATATGGCCCATGTAATGTTTTCATCAAGTTTAATCAATCTTTCCGATACAACATTTCCGAGGAAATGAACGCTTTTCAATTATTTCATCTGTGTACATTGTATTCATAAGTAGAGCTTTTTCAGGATGGCTTCAGGGCTATCATTCTCAATGGAAGCGCTAAAACCGGCACTTCGCAATGACAGACTAAATTATTTAAATGTAAAATAGGTCAGGAAGTATGCAAATACTTTCATGCTAAGAGTATCGAATGTGCGAGAGACAAAATGAATAAAAAAGGAGCAGAATTTGCTTGAAACTGTCTTGTTAAAACTCCGCCATTACAAGATTTTTTTCGCGAACCCCCTGAAAACCTCTCGCAAACCCCCAGGGGTTCGCGAACCACCGGTTGGGAACCGTTGGTCTAAAGCAACGCTAAAACGTGATATAGCCTTATTCTTTCGTTATGATTAATTCTGCATTGAATCTAAGATATCGGCTTTGAAGTTTTGGCTCAAAAAATCGCAAGAAATTATTGTAATTTTGCTAAAGATGACTGAACGGAAACTGAAATTTTTACGTTTCAGTCCTCCTCTTTTTTTGATCGATGTTCAACTATTTAATCCATTGAAGCAAGGGACAAATAAAAGTTCATTGTTTTTTATCCGACACATTTTCCGATAAACTCTTAAGGCACCAGACATCGCATTTACCTGCTTTCTTTACTCAAAAGAGCTTTTTATTCAATTAGTTTTTGGTTATTTTTACAACATGACTGAAAGTGATTATATTGCAGTAACATATTTTAAAATATGGTAATTAAGAAAAGATCAAAATTTATGCTCATTCTTGAAACTCAAATGTCGCATGGGTTCACTTTAGTTCTGAAGAGACTTTGCATTGATTATTTTTGTATTAAGTATTGATTTGATGCTTCAAATTAGTTTTAGTAATATTTATAATTTATAGTACCTGCAGCTATTGGTGCATAAAGAAGATCTACAAGACATATTAGTAAAATAAAGGGTTGTTGTTAAAAGATTTGCATTCAGAACACGTTCTTCTATGCACACGTACATGCATGCAAGTTTTAAGCAGAAAAAATTAACACAATCATTGAGTCATAAAGGGATACATTCCTCAAAATAAATTAAAAAAAAATAATTTATAAAATCAAATTAAAATTTAAAATCACACATTCTTAATGCAATGAAACAGTTTATTTCCCATAAGTTTAACTTCTTTGTTGGTAAGGTTAATGGGATAAAAAGAGTGTAAATTAAGCCATATTTAAGTGACACTTCTAAGAAACATTTAAAATATTTAATTAAAAAAATTAACATGACACAATTTGAAAGTAGCTACAATTTTTAATTTACTTCTTTTTGACTGAAAAGGATGTTTAATCATCGATCGCTTTTTGCATTCAGTAGACTTGTTTTTATGATCATTTTACCCCATAGTAGGCAGTAAAATGAATATAGGTTGATAAATTAAATAACTGTTAAAATTAATAAAATCAGTTGGAAAACGGATAACACACACCTTATTAAACATTTTTACGAACAAGTTTATAATGTATAGTAATTATTAGCAATTAGTAATTCCCTCTACGATTGGCTGATCAAGTGTATATACGATATAATTTAAACTTATTCTACATCAACATATTCTAAAGTCTTTTTTTTTTTTTTAAGAAAATTTGACTCATGAAAGTTTTAATCTATTTTCTCCCGTGTTTTCTCGTATCCAATAGGAACATCCGGAAAGAGCTGCCATAGTGTTCTAAGTTTTAATTCCTTTTTACATAATTTTTCGTTTTTTCAGGAATATTTTTTGTTTCAGAAATCAAAGAGTAGCAAGCTTTTTTATCTACCCGCATTTCATACTTTTCTGGAATATTTAAAACAATCATAATTTACATTTAAAGACTGTTGCCAAATAAAAAAATATTGTTTAAAAAATTACTCTTTATGGAAAAACTCTTAAAAATCAGCATGCCAATAAAACAAAAGGTTTGGCAATTACTACCTGTCTTTTGTAGACTTTATTTTACCTCATCTGGCCCTAATAAATGTCAGTGAAATTTTTCTTTTTTTCTTCTTTGAAACATGGGCAAATTAAACTTGAAAAAAAAATATTAATGAAAAATAAGCATATGAGTTAAAGAAACAAAACAAACTTCTTTTTTTAAATGTGTATCTGAAGTACTATTGCTATTTCGCTGACACAAAATTTCATAAAGGATTCAACCGAGGTCAAGCAAGAAGTTTGCAATTAATTTAACGAACCAACTTATTCGAATACCAATGCTAATTGAGCAACCTTTAGGGTAAATGACTAGTGATGGGCATGGTATAGGTTTTTTTTTTTTTTTGTTTAATTTGAATTGTATTTGAACTACGATGTTTCAGTTCTAGTTCATGGGAAAAATCATTCTCATGATGTTAGAACTTGGAAACTGCACTGATGAAGTTGTGAAATTTTCAACTATAATATATATATATATATATATATATATATATATATATATATATATATATATATATATATATATATATATATATATATATATATATATATATATATTTCTACATACAGCAATTTTTCTGAGCGTATACTCCCAGTAATCAGCTATGCACAATATGTGTTAACGATCATATACATAATATGTCATAATATGAAAAATTTTGAAAATTTAGGGTAATCGCTATATGTCTAAAAAATGTTTGAGAGTATGCGGCGTATATGGAGTATGGGAACACCAAGAAACATTAACATAAACAGTGTTTTTTAACATGGACAATTCAGACAAATTGAAATAAAGTAAGCTTCACAACTAAGTTCCATTGGCGCCATAGGCAGCACTTTGAAACTGGTAGAAGATATATTATTAGCAATAGAAAATTTGAAGCAGTAGTATGAATGAAAATTTAAACCTAAAATCCCAAAACACCCTGGGGCTTCATCAGGGGGTTACTTCCCAAGGGCAGGGGAAACCATGAGAAACACACTCACGAAACATCTCACGGTTTTCCCTGCCCTTGGGGAGTAACCCCCTCATGAGGCCCCAGGGTGTTTGGGAATTTTCGGTTCAAATTTTCGTTCTTACTTGCTTAAACTTTCTATTGCTAATAATAATAATAATAATAATAATAATAATAATAATAATATATATATATATATATATATATATATATATATATATATATATATTAGCATATATAGCAAACATTGGTATACTCTGGTTACTGCGCGAAAAAATTCTAGCTGGGATTTTATTTCTTTCTGTATAAGTCTTTACTATAACAAAGATATGAGAAAAAGGTAATGTATTGCTTAACTTCGGAGGGGAAACGACTTTCAGTCAATAGTCACTTTATTTTCTTCCTTTCTATTTTTTTTAAAATTTTTTTTTCATCTATTAATACATCTTGCGACTTATCAATATTTTTATTGAGCGTTTATCTTAGTTTCACGCGATTACTGGTATTTTTTGTTACATGCATTTTATCCGGAGCTAGAGATGAAAATATGTCGACGTGATTCGGAATTGTCAATGGAAAAAAAGCCAGTTAAATATTCTGCTTTCTTATCGTTTTACCAATAAATCTGAATGTTATTTGAAAAATGATCAGCCGCCACGCATGCCAAATTGCTTGCAACACCTGGCAACAATTTTTTTTTTTTTTTCAAACCATTGCGCATTACATTACGGTTACGAAATGCTTATGTATCTGCTTTCTCACTGTTTCTCTATTTAACCTGAATCTACTATAATTCAATGAAAAATATTCCATCGATGTGCAAGGCCAGTCAGCAAAATGCTTTTCAAAAAAATTGCACATCAACATTTAAAAGTTACTCTTTTGTTTTTAAATCATATCCTCAACATTTCTACATTAAACAATAATCACCAGGATAGGAAGTGATTATGCATATGACTTTCTCCTTGTTTAGCTATTTACTCTAAATGTGTCCAATTTGATGAAACAAATTCAAGCAGTACATAGCCAAACTCAGGGGCATGCACAGAAATTTGGGGGCTCGTCAGAAATGACTTTTACGGGCCCCTTTCCATATTTTTTGCTCCTGCGTCCCTACATATATTTCACCTCTCATTTTAAAAATCTCAGGCCCTCTTCAGGCTCGGGCCTGAGCCAACAGGTGCCCCCCTCCCCCCTCTGTGCACACCCCTTGCCAAACTACGTATAAGACATGTCAACAAAATGTTGATCAAAACATTGCACAATCATCGTTTAAAAGTTACTTTTGTTTTTAAATCTCATCGCGCAAATTTGGCCTATTTTATGTTTGATTTCTAACATTTCTATGGTAAACAATAATCGTCAGAATAGGAAGTGATTATGCATATGCTTTCTCTTTGTTTAACTATTTACTCTGAATGTGTACAATTAAATGAAATATATTTAAGCAGTACATAGCCAAACTCAGGGGCGTACACAGAAATTTTGGGGCCCGTCAGAAATGACTTTTACGGGCCTCCCTCCCTCCATATATTTTACATATTTTAAAAATCTCGGGCCCCCTTCAGGCTCGGGCCAACAGGTGTCCCTTCTCCCACCCCCTCTGTGCACGCCCCTTGTCAAACTACGCATAAGACATGTCAACAAAATGTTAATCAAAACATTGCACATCATCGCTTAAAAGTTACTTTTGTTTTTCAATCGCATCGTCAACATTGCTATGGAGCAATCATCACGATTATGTATCCAACTGACTTCCGGGCCGATAACTTTTAGATACTTTTGTCACAGTCGAGTATTATCTCACAGCGGTAATGAACTCTGTCAAGGACACTAAGCAGTCGCAACTCGCAACATAACGGGCTCTGGCGATCGCCCCTAACGAGGTAACGATCAAGAAAAATTTTCCTGTTGCTGGCGATAAAGTAGAATATCTGTGTCTTTTGGCGAGTTACTTATCTTACACAAGCAACCATGTTCCGTTTTACCAGACCGGGGGAATAATGACCTGGAAACTGCGAGATAGTTTGACGGAAGACAAGACTTCAGAACTTGCTGTAGTGATTGAGGGTTGAGTTTCTTCTTACATTACACTTCATGGTTCTATCAATAACTTTGAGGAATAGTTTGAGTAAGTTTATTCTTTTGTTTTACGAACTTTTTGATAAATTGTAACTTTTTTTTTAAAATTACAATAATTTTCCTTGGTCTTAATTAAATTTGGTTTGGTCTTCTGTTTATAAAAAGTTTCTAAATATGTGGTTTTTAACGCTTATTTTTCGTTAGACAATAGAAGATATCGATTTAATTTGTATTAATTTGTATCGTAATTGCTATATTACACTTCGTAGTATTTATGTGAGTGCGGCAATTAATATGCTAATGTGCAAAGCTTTGTCAGAAATTTAAAAAAACTGACATATTTCATAGTTCTGTAATGAATTAACTGTTTTCTGGCAAGGAAAGTAACATTATTTGTAAATATGTTGCTTTATTTGCTTTACAGTGTAGCACTAACTGTGCAAGTACATCGCAAATTCCGTAATAATTTAGAGCCGTTGACATATGTCTTGACCTTGACAACTCTGTATAAATCAGATTTCTAAATTTTGCATACACTAAAAAGACCACTAAATCAGTCATTGTTTTAAATTTAGTAATAACTTGTTTTCGGTGTGCCAAATTCAACCACGTGGATGACCTACTTGTTAACCTTTCTCAACCGGTAAGAATAAATTGCGTTTCACTAGGTTATTCACTTTCATTTTCAAAAAAATAATAATAATGTAATCCAGAACTTCAGGTTTTTTAGGTTTTATTTTAAAATATCATTTGTTAGTTCAAACTCGGGATTAATTGCAGTCCCTAAATCAAAATTATAAAGTCTCTACTAATAAGTTATATTAGTAAAACATATAGGTGGTGTTTCAGTTTCAACTTCGAAAGCACAAGTGTCAGAAATAAACTTATTGCAAACCGAAAACTGTTACTTATGTTGTTTATACAAGATAAAATTTCGAATTTGGTTTTCGGAGGCAAGTAATGTATAGTAATTTTCCTACAGAAAGGTACGTTTATCCATTGCGCCGAATAGACCGCATGATACGTTATTTGTTATAGTATTTAGAATATGACTGAAAGTTTAAAATTAAAATAGAGAAAATCCTGACCACGTTTGCTTAATGTTTGCTTGTAAGAATTGATGGGCTATTATATAAAATAAAAGAAAGACAAAAGCTTAAATTTCAAACTGATGAACTCAAAGTAAGTTTCAGTTATTTAGAATGAAACAAATAGGTACTTTTCTAAAAACACACTAATTTCTCGAAAAGTGTTTAACTAATCTCTTGTCGTGAAACTAGTAATGCTATTAAATCCATAACATAGTTGGGAGAATACCCCTGTGTTCAGTTATTATCCGGACAACAGCTACAATGACAATATTCCTTAGAAATGATATATATCTTGCTTATCATTAAGCATGACAAAATTTTCTTGTTTGCTTATCTTTTACTGCGTTTATTTACCTGTCAAATGAATTTGGGAATGCTCCATGTTTCATTTTGAAACTCTGTGTACAGCAAAATTTCATTGCATTGTGTACTGTTGGGAACTGTGTAAATCGTCTAAAGGTATTAAAGGCACTGGGATTCAACCTACATATTGACTTGGATATTTGATATACATATGATTACATCTAAATTTGTGATCAGTTTTTTGGTCTACCACCTGTAAAATATACTAAGTTTAGAGCTCTAACAGTAAGGGGTCGGTTTCATGAATTCGTGATTTTTTTGCAACGTAAGTGGTGAGGTGGGGTATATGCAACAGTAACATAATATTTCTAGTGTACTTCACAAAAGTTAGGTAGTTAAAACTGGAAGGCTTCCCATGACTTTTCGCTTATTTACATTAATAAAACTGATACAGTACCGTAAGTGTACAAATGTATAAAGCCATATACGTAACTACAAAAATTTGTATGCAAATGTACATATCTTGAATTTTTTATTTTGCAACTATTTAACGGCGAAATTACAAATTTAATACGTCGTAAAGAAGAAAAATTATCAATTTAAAGATGAAGTAATGTTGAATACAGCATCCAAAGAGCAAAAAAAAAAAATCACTCAACGCTTAACTTTTTTACTCACTCACTTTATTTAGATTGAAAAAAAAAGTGTGTGGATTCACAGCGCAATCTAGTAAAATAAAATATCACTTAGGAGTTTAAATTTTGCTGGTGCCACCTCACCTTATTTCACCAGTTTTACGGGTTAATTACCCGCCCCCGCCTTGTTCCTTTGACTGTCAGGCTACCATTTTAAAAGGGGGAGGGGTCATGCTGAAGAATATAGGTTTTTGAGTATCGAAAATTACTGAAACAACTTGGGCGTCAATAAACAGCCCAAAATCGGTCAGAAATAAGGCACCAAATGGGGCATAAGCGTTCATAGTTAATTTTAAATGTAATGGAACGAAGTAGTTTTTTAAATGTCTACTTTTAAAATGAATTGGAAAGACTACTAGTAGGGGAGACCATGATGCTAAATGTGGATTTACTCGAGCGTTGTGGGACCTATTAGATTTTTTAGTTTAGGTTACAAGATGAAAATGTTAAATAATGCTCCCTTTAGTGGTAGGGAAAGTGTCTACTGCTATTCATAAATGTAAAAAAGCAGTTACATGGTCATACTCAAGCGTGTCATATTTATAGTTTTGATGCTCCAACTTGTCTGTGAACCAAACCAGGGAACCACACGACTTCAGTAATCATGGGAAAAGTTCAAAATGGTCGCATTCGAAAGAGCATATTTAACCATTTTTTTGACCCATAAATTGTGCCCTCGTCTTTTCGTTTTCGAGATATAGGGGCTTCAAGTCTGCCGAAATCTCAAGAAAAGTCGCCAGATTTAAAGAGTTGGCAGGAAATTTAAAACACCGCTCGATTTCATCGTCTGCATCTTGCAAGGCACCTCATTGCCATTTTGGGTCATCTGCAAAAGCGTGTGAAAGATGTGTTGTAATAATAAAATAAAACTTAAGCTTAATCTTGATTTAAAGTTGTTCCTCTGGAAAAACTTTCCACTTTATAAGCTTGATAGTGGTTCTTAAATTTGATGCACACAAGTTTAGCAGGGGTGCCTATTTGCCCCAAGGGCGATAGTGCTACCCTCCCCCCTCACTATGCACACCAAATTGCATGTTTTTATTCATTTTTAAAAATACTGGAATAACTTTTACAAGTTATGTTTCAATCAAACTACAATCACTTATTCATTTCCAGATTATTACAACCACAATACTCGGACATGATACTATATGCTTGGTATTTAGTCTGGGTTATTGAAAACTCGGCCACCTCCATTTTAAACACCTTTGCGATTTTGCATTTCGCGGGAGTTTGACGGTTGAAATATCTGTACTCGGCTTAAATTCATGACATGCTTCTAGTGCCACAATTTTCTGTCTTTTAATCATTATTTTGTTCAGTGTCATTTGTCAGGGTCAGTAGCATTATTTTTGCTCTTTCGACAGGCTTCTTTCATTTTTATTTTACTCTCTCTTATTTGTATTCAGCATTAATCTGCTAATTAAAATTTCTGAATTAGAATTATTTTAAAGTTTATATTGCCTTAAGTATACAAATTAACTTACTATTTCATTTTTATTTTACTTTAGCTCTATTCTGTATTTACATTAATCTGTTGATTAAAATTTCTGAATTAGAGGTTTTTTAATAATTTATATTTAATTACCTAAAGTAAAAAACAAAATGTAGCAAAAAAAATTGCTGATACTATACGCTTTGCTTTCTCACGGCAGAATTATACAAATTGCTTATGCGGAAAAGCAACAGAAAACACACCCACATACATATAGCTAGAGTTGGAAATAATGTGTCTGGGAACTCAACATGGCGTTTAGGGGACTCGCTAGAAAAAAAGGCTGGTTTGAAATCAATTAATATTACATTTGCATTGTTTTTACAAAAAAAATTCCGGTGACATCGTTCCCCGGTGGTTCCCCCTTCCCTTCCAGACTGCACTTTTGCAAGTACATGTAAATACATTTTTGTTAAAAACCAAGAGGTCAACCTTAACCCCTTTAACCCCCCCCCCCCCCCGACTGAGGTGGGACTGCTTTTATCATTAATAATAAAATAAAACTTAAGCTTAATCTTGATTTAAAGTTGTTCTTCTGGAAAAACTTTCCACTTTATAAGCTTGATAGTGGTTCTTAAATTTGATGCACACAAGTTTAGCAGGGGTGCCTATTTGCCCCAAGGGCGATAATGCTACCCTCCCCCCTCACTAATACCTTGAAGACCCCACAAAAACAAAAGCCCCTTCCCCCAGACGAGAGAAAAATACCCCTGAAAACAACCCCCTAAAAACTTTAATGGCGAGCCTCTCTCCCTGGTAGTCCATGGGTATCCATGGGTAAAGAATAACCTTAAAACATCTTTCACGTGTTTTGGTGAAGTCCAAAAATGGCAATGAGATGTTTTGTCAGATGCAGATTTTGAATTCGCGCCGTACCTACCATTTTTAAACAAAAGTCGCTAAATTTGGCGACTTAACTTAAAATTTCTGCAAACTTTAAGACCTCATATTTCGATAAGGGGTTCGCGAGGGCACGTAATTTTGTGCCATAAACATGTTTTACGATGCTCTTTCAAATGCTACCAATTTCGATTTTTCCGAATTTCCTTGATAGTGTGGTTTCCTGGTAAGGTATGTTAATCTGCCGATTTGCGCGGTGGAGGGCGGATATCTGGAGTAGAAAATAGAAAAGAATTTTTTTTTGAGCGCGTCAGATAGTCAAAGGGGATGTTAAGTGAAACTTAAAAATACCACCATTCAAAAGACTGACGTTTTGGAAGTGACGCAAGCTTGTAGCGAATTTTTGAAAATGAAAAAAAAAAATCACATTGAAATACAGAATGTTCAGCTTGATGTTCCAGCCATGGTAGCCTAAAATCTGATGATTACTTTGAGGGGTATTATTATTCAGACCGCTGGGAAAAAAAAGTCTCGCACGTCATATTTAGTACTAACCAATGATGTATTCAGTTTCAACTGTCTAGTCAACAGCCACCTCTTCATGGTCAAGCTTTAACAGGACCGTAGCTTTTTGATCAGCTGTAATCCTTACGACGCATGTACACGCTCCAGAATTTGATAAACTATTTTTAATACTTCGTAATTCTTAGATTTTCTTTAAAGTAAATTAACCGTGCTCGAGAATGTCAAAGCTACGGTTTTTTTTTTTTTTTGCAACATCGTAACCCTCCCACACCTTTACGTCACGTTCAAATCGACAGATTTTCTAAATGTACACTTTGTATATAGTAATTAACAAACGTTATCTTAATCTGTCGCGCTTCAATACAACTGATGATAAATTGTTTTTTTACTAATCTGTCGGGCTGTCGACACGTCCACCAACAGAAAGGGCCAACATTTGGTAAGGGTACTCAAAACATGATGTAAGGTATCTCCCCTATGTTTACCTGACGCGCTCGAGTAAATCCCTAAAAACATTTAGGGCTTCACAGTGCCGGATCTAGGAAGTTTCCGAGGTTGGGCAAAGCTTCAAAATGCCGCCTCCTACACACATACAAATCAATTTTGCTTTAAATTTTTCTATCAAGTTGTATTTTAGTATTTTTAATAAACTGTAAAGTACGAAAGGGTTTGATTAAAAATTCACTTCATACTAAGCATATTAGTGTGAATTTTTTTTTCTTTTGTTATAACGGAGATATACCGTAACACAAATTGCTATCAAAAACCCTCTCCCTTTTTTTTTTCGAAAAAGAGTTCAGTATTCAGATACGGGTGCTTTATTTTCAATCTTCTAATTTTCGCCACTTAGTCCAGAATCTGACAGTACACGTTTGGAAAGTTCGAGTAGGGAGATTTTTTTCCAGTAATGTTCAATTGGTGTCCTAAAAAGTATTTTAGCTTGGTTGGACGTCTTCCACCTGGTACATTTTCCTGCTATGACGTCATCAGAGATGGCGGCCGGTAGCGCTCATAAATGCTCAACACTTCTGTAGAAGGTTTGAGCAAGGATAATGCTTTAACAAAAGTTTAATAGGTGTCCTGGAAAGTATTTTGAGTTTGGGTAGACATTTGCCATCTGGTTTACTTTCTAGACTAACGTCATCAAAGATGGCGGCAGTTCGTCCTGATAAATGCTCGCATCTATATTAATACTTAACCGATTTGCTCCAAAATTTCGTCAGTATGTTGCAATTAGTGTTATTAAGGTGAATTGCGATGCGTTTCAACTATTGCTATAAATTAATAAATATTTATTTATTGTATAACACATTCCTTTACAAATAGTAAAAAAAGAATGCAGATAGTAAATGCGTTGAAACATGTTTTCAAATTTAAGTTAAAAAGTACATCTAACATAATCTAAAAAGTATATTTTAAAAGTTTTGGTCAAGTTGTTTGTAAACCTTTGTTACTACACTTGCGGAAAGAGCAACAGGTATTTAAAGAAGGCACACCCCTTTAAATACCTGTTTGAAATTTTCCCTATCTGATAGGGAGGTCCAAGGACTCTCCCCCGGAGAAATTTTTGAAATTGTCGTCTTAAGAACGCAGTTTCGAGTGTCTCTGGTGATGTTACGGGGAGGAATTTTTGTTAAGACTTCTGAGGGAATTTTTAGAAACTGAAGTTTTAAAAACGTTATTATAAGCGATATTTATTGACGTTAGGGAAAAGGAAGGGACTTGGGGGCTATTTCCAATCAATTTTCTTTAAAACTAGTGAAATCGATAATTCCTCTCCCAATTTTTTGAAATTGTAGTTCCAAAACGCAGTTACCGACAAACTTTGATGTTAGGGAACGTTCTCTGAGGCTCTCCCCAAAAAAACATTTCGAAATAGAAGTCCTAAAAGACAAAGTTTTTAAGCAACATTTAGTGATACTATGAAGAGGGGTTTAAAGCTCTCCCCTGTAGTTTTTTCATTTTCAGATTTTACACGGGAGCATCAGCTCCCTTTATTTTAAGGGGACTGCGTGCTAAGCGCCTCATACAATTGTTACAAAAAATCCAATTTTTAACGAATTGGATGGTATTAGAGAAAAAAGGTTTAATGGGCCTTGTTCGGAATTTTTCCGAAACTGAAGTACTAAAAACTTGACGGTAGACCACATTGGTAATGTTAGGGGCTCAGCAGTTTTTCAAAATTGTACTTCCTAAAAAAGCAATCTGAAACGATTTTCGATGTTAGAAGGCGAGGTGCCCTGTAATTTTGCGAAATTGAAGCCCTGGAAACGAGATTTGAGACGCTCTTGGAATAGTTTTGGCTATTGGAAGGGGGCTTCCGAAGTGTTGCATTTTGAGGACATTAGATTTCCTCCCAACATTCTATATTTTTTCCAATTAAAATTATTTCGTTTTCCCAAGGCGCGTTCTCTTTAACAATGTGGAATGTTTTTGAAAAACTAATATACTCGGCTTTCTGGGGAGGGGCGGGCCCCGTGCCTCTCCCTCCCTTGGTTGCATCACTGTCATATGGGTCTAAGCCAACATCCCAATTGTCAAAATGTCGTTGAAAGTTTGTGTTAAAATAAGATCTCAATATACAGTGGTGGACAAAATTATAGACTCAATTTTTTTTTATTTTGTTTCAATTACAACATGACTCAGTTTAAATTATTTTCATTGAAGTAAAGATGAATAGTTGAAGAAATAGTTCTGAAATTATTACATCTTATCAATTAAATTAAAAAATTCATAAAATTAGAAAATTTGCAAATTTAATATTTTATCATTACTTGAAACCTGGACAAAAGTATAAACTCAAAGGTAAAACATCCAGGATTACGAGAAAGTTTCGTTCGAAAATGTAAATTTAACGCCATAGAATGAATAAATGTTGCCATCAGTGATTGCTAAAAGTTTTGTTTTTGGAAATTAATGAGAAACATAAATGCACCGCTGGACAAAATTATAAACTCATTTTTTTTTCATTTTTTCAATCATAATTTAACTCAGTTAAAAAACTTTTTGTTCCAAAAAATATAAATAACTGACTAAATAGTCCTAAATTCAGTATAACTCATAAACTTTATAAAATAAATAATTTAATTAAAAAAATCTCAACTTTAATATCTTTATATTACGTAAAACCTGGACAAAAGTATCAACTCAAAAGTAAGAAACTCTTAAGTTTGGTAGAATTTTATTTAAATACTTAATCATTTAATATCCAAAAATGAACCAGTGCTGAATTACAAAATTACAAACTTACAATACTGCATAAACACAGTTATAAGCTGAAAAAATTTTATTATTTTTTTTTAGTTTAAGTTACATTTGCAATTGCTTCAGTAAAACAAAAGCACAGATTTAGGAAAATGTAATTTTGCTATTAACATGGATAAATTGAAAAAAAAAAATCAATATTTGAAATGTTTTAAAAATTAACACTGCATTAAATCTAGCCATTAGTGTAAACTACAAACTTTTAAAAACGAGTTGGGCCCCTAGTTTTCTGAATTACCTCGAATATGCGGCTGGGCATGTAGATTTCACAAGAGTTTCCAACAGCTGCAGTGGCATATGGTTCCAAGCTGAAAGTATTGCCCTTTTAAATTCCTCTGTGGTTTGGCACTGGTGCCGATCATGATAAACTTTGCGAACCGTGGTCCCCCAAAGATTTTCAATCGGATTAAGATCCGGACTACGAGCTGGCCATTTGATAACTTTGATACCCCAGCGCTTGAACCATTCTTTTGTACTTTTCGCTGTGTGTACACTCGCGTTATCTTGCTGAAATAACCAGTTACCTCCAGGAATCAGATGAGCAAAAGGTAATAGATGATCTTCCAGTATTAATTGGTAATCATCAGCGTTCTATCTTCCATTAAGAAATGCCAATCCTGCTTTACCATGCTGAGGGAGTTATTTATCTTTACTGGAGCAAAATTTTTTTAACGGAATTAAATTATGATTGAAAAAATGAAAAAAAAAATGAGTTTATAATTTTGTCCAGCGATGCATTTATGTTTCTCATAAATTTCCAAAAACAAAACTTTTAGCAATCACTGATGGCAACATTTATTCATTCTATGGCGTTAAATTAACATTTTCGAACGAAACTTTCTCGTAATCCTGGATTTTTTACCTTTGAGTTTATACTTTTGTCCAGGTTTCACATAATGATAAAATATTAAATTTGCAAATTTTCTAATTTTATGAATTTTTTAATTTAATTGATAAGATGTACAAATTTTAGAACTATTTCTTCAACTATTCATCTTTACTTCAATGAAAATAATTTAAACTGAGTCATGTTGTAATTGAAACAAAATAAAAAAAATTGAGTCTATAATTTTGTCCACCACTGTATGATCCTTAGCATTTATTCTAGTAAGCAGGAAATTCTCAATGTCAATGTTCTTAGCCTGATTCAGCTATAATCTAATCTAAATACTAACAGAATGACCCTCTTCGTAATACCTAAACTAAGTATTCTTCTGTTATTTTAATGCTTTTTTCTGTGTAATACCGGTCAGATGTTACACCAAAATCACCAAATACTCGTATTTTATAGTTGCACAATAAATACTACAGGACAAAGTTAGCAGTATTTTTTTTTTCTTTTAATTTGGGGACAAGACCGTTTCCCTCCTTTTTGCTCCTATGACGGAAAGCCATATGTTAACACTCTCTTGTGCTTGTAAATGCCTCCGGCAAAATTTACAGGCTCATCCCCCCCCCGGTTCTAAGGAAAGGGTGAGTTGAGTTAGAACATTCGTAAAGGAAAAACTATTGTTGTATGGTTTTATAACAAGCTTTTTTATTCATGCATTTAATCGTAAAATGTGCCACTATTTGAAATAAACCGCTATTGCGCCATTGGTGGTAGCACGGCGCTTACACCAGGAGCTAGTAGTTGATCAACGAGGAAGCAATCAATATTCAGTAAATTATTCAATTTACTATAGGGACTTAGAGACGAAACAATTAAGGTGGCTAGTACACATGTACCAGTTCAGTCCCACTAAAAGTGCTTACCTCTCCTACTCTCTAACACCTAAAAAAACCTGTGTAAAGAGCCACTTCCTGCTCGCTGCCTCGTTTTCTAGACTTCTTTTTAAAAATATGCCACTGTTTTTAAAAATAAATGACTCGATTAATCAATTTCAATTGTCAGCAAGATACACGAGAATACATAAAATCCCACCTATACGGTTTAAAAAGAAGCGGAAGTGACATGACGCATGTTAGGGGGCGCAAAAAAAGAACAAAGCGCGAACAGGTTCAAGGGCGCAAAAAAAAAAAAAAAAACTGCAAGAGCTCACATAAAGGGGGGGGGGGGGGATTGCACCGGCCCGCGGACCGGTTGGCCACTTCCCTGGAAGCACCATTCGAATTCGCCACCCCCTAAAGTAGCCGCCCAGGGCAAGAACCCCGGCATGCCCCCCCTCCCCCCGTAGATCCGGCTCTGGGGCTCCACTACTATACTGTAATAGTTTTAATTTTATTCAAGGAATTTGAACACAATGTCGGTGGATAATACTGTCTGCGGTTTAGGAGGAGGGGGGGGGGGAGGGTAATGCACCCCACGTTCCCCTACTTGTATCCAACCCTGGATTTCGCATGCCGGTTTTGAGGCAAAAGAACTTCACCTCCTGGAAACTTTTGTTTTTGTGACGTAGTTCGTTCACAACCAAGGTTCAGATTTAACTTTTGATAGAAATTATTTTTGCGTCTTGTTTTTTTAATATTTCCGCTCCTTTCTATTAACTTCATTAACATTTTCTTGATACTCGACAGCATTTACTGAAATGCGATAGCAAAAAAATTCATGAGGAACAGTTTGATAACTTATTTTAATTTAATTTTAACATTATTATATATATATATTTTTTAAATTTTAAACAATGACGTTTAAAACTTAAAAAAAAAAACCTAAGACAACGCGAAATATCAAACAATACCGTAAAGTGGGGTTATTGGACCCGAAATTTCATATTTTTTGCGAGTTTCACACTGAATTTTTGGTTAAACCCATAATGTGAATTGATAACCTTGTTTTTACCTCTTTTCAGACGTTCTGCTACTACCTTAAGCCTTTTTTAAACAACAATTTTAACTCTATATTTTTTCTATTTTTAAAAATTGGGTTCAAGTAACCCCGCGCTGGGGCTACTTGGTCCCACTTAGCAAATTCATTAGAAAAAGCTGTAAAACAGATGGTGGTATCAAGGACCAATGGTTTTGAAAGAAAACTCAAAACATACATTCTAGTGAGTAATGTAACATTCTAGTGCGTTATTTGTAGCTTATACACATTCTAGTGTATATAAATTAGAAATTATTTACATAAATTAATGTAAAATCAACGTATAACATAAAAACATATTTTTAGACTAACATAATTTCTCAAATAGAAATATAATTGAGCTACAGCTAAAACCAATTGAAATACTCATTATTTAAACATAAGAAAGAATGAAAACTCCTCACTTTAATGGCTTGGGTGAATTTATTTTCTGATATTATTTAATACTTGCTCTTCCTCGCTACTTAATACTACAGAATGCCCAGGCTTGTTTTGTGAACGATCTTTTCATTTCCTTTTTAGAGTTGATATACTTAAGTCAAAATGGGCTGATGCCACTCTCTAAGACATTTCTCCGGAATTAGTTGAATCTGGACCCAATTGTAGTTTTTCCTCTTAACAATCCGCATAATTTCCTACTTCAAGGGGTTCTCTTTTACTTTCGGACTCTTTTTATCCCCAGATCTGCAAATAAACGGGTATAAATAGTAACTAGCCTCTTTATTTTAAAGATTACAAGCCTTACTTAACATAATTTAGTGATGAAATGTGGTCTGGAGCTGCTTGAACGCTGGGTTCAAGTAACCCCATTTTAAGGCAAGCAGTGCACTTTTACTAACTTATATTAGTTACTGTGTTAATTGTATAGCTATAACCTTGAAACACTGTTATTTTATTAAGAAATAAAATGCAAACGTAAAACTATCTATACCTTGATGATGTTAGATGTTTCCATGAACTTACATGTGAAAGTTTGCAGACACTAAAAACAACTGTTTAGACAACTTGCAATCATAACCTCAATCAGAAAAAGGAAAGAATAGCAGAAACTTTGTTTCATGCTCCAGCCTCTACCTAGTACTGCTACCTGTCATGGAGAAAGTTTTTTAAGTCTATACATTGAATTTTATAGGACCAGGAAGGATTTTAAATACCTTTTTCTCGTGGTTTCAAGTAGCCCCACTTTACGGTAGCAATTTTCCCTCAATAACAATTGAATATAAACCAATTGATATAAACTATGGTTCTAAGTATGATTTCACTTGTGTTAATTCAATTTACGGTTAGGTCAAAAGGACTTTTTTTTTGTATTTTCTTAAATTACCTTATGCAAATTATTTAGTTAAATATATAACATCAAAGTTTCGCCTTAAGTTAATAATTTCTTCACGGGATGCTTTTCAAAAGGTTTTACAAATGTATTTAATGCATTTCAGTACTTCTAAACTTATTATGACGTTAATTAAATAATTTAAGCTTGTGCATTCACCGAAACAATTGAGTTGGGCAATATTTGGGCTTGGGGGAATTCTCTAAGTTGCCATGCCCACATTCCTTTATAATGAAATGCATTGTTTGAATAATACTTTTAATCTATTCTGAAGTTTTCGGGAGAAGGCGTAATAAATGTTTGTTGACTACAGAAGCGTTGTAAAATTTTATATAGTCTAAATTGATCAACTAAAATATACCCTTGCATTTTAAACATTAATTATTGGTAATTTTAGAATTTGATTTTAAGGGGGTGTTGTTCGAACTAATGTCCATGCAATCCAGTGCTATCTAGTTGGGACTAAAAAACTTCGTATTATCAAATGCGATGCTGTAGAATCCTAATTTAAAAAAATGGCTGAAATAGTCTTGCTGAATCTCGTTTATCGAAAGTAAGCTCTGATTTAACATTTCATATTGTCTCTCAAATAGGGTTTGAATTCTTATGACAAAGCCCAGTCCACCTGGGTTTTTTCTTTTGAAACCCAGAAGTTTTTTTGGGTTATTTTCAAAAATATATTGTAATTTGAATCTCCATTTAAACATGGTACCGAATAAGGATTTGCCGATTAATCGGCCCGCTTCGCCGATTGTTCCTATAATAGACTAAATTTCGACGACTAACCGGTGGGGAAAACATTTTAAAGATACGTTTAATAATCTGTAAGTATTCTTTGAAAAATATACCAAGATGAGTAAATTTAATAACAATAAATGCTTTTTTTGCTACATAAATATAACATGTAGCATGAAAGAGTACTACCTAAAATAAGGACAAATATTACAACTTTGCGTGAAACTAGATGAACTATTGAAGGTAATCCTCACAGCTGGTTTACGCAACACTATTATGAAGAACTAAATCCGGGTACTTTTAAATTATTATGCAAAAAGAAAAGTATTTCAGGATTGTCAGGTTATAAAACTATTTCTTGCTTCTGAAAAATTTCCTCCTGCACTAAACAATTCTTTACTTCATTTCATTACTTCACTCATTTTATTAAAATAAAAATCATGTACATTATTTTTTTTACAGAAATTGATGGTTGAAGTAGTAGTTTTTATTTATTTTTTCTGTTTTGAATTTGATTGCGCATTTTCAATGTTGCAACTTGCAACATGCTTCACATATTAATACTTTTTTCTACGCTTTAACTTTAGCTTGGGGATTTAAAATACCCATATTTTCATTAAGTATTAGTCTTGGACTAGGTGTTCAGTAATAACAAAAAAGAAATAGCTAATTGGTTACGAGTCTGCTGAATACAAGGCTACTAAATATTTGAATTTTCACGTCGTAACTTTATGTCGTTATCATAATGGAACTTTATTAACAAAAATATTAAAAGTTGCTCACAGAATTTCTAAATATTATTTAAAAATAAAGACTGAGAAGTTGTAGTATTAGAAACAATTATGACCATTAATAGGCCCTGCAGATTAATCAGCCGATTATAAGCCTCCGATTAATTAGTAATCGGGCAACTTGCTTATCGTCTCATCTCTAGTACCAAACTACTGCTTTGCAACTTTTACTTTTCATAGAGCTATTTATGATTTTTATGCATCGATTTGTGAGTAACATTTTGAAAAAAAAGCTCCCAGTGATCCCGAAATAAATTATGTAGTATAATTATTTACAGTTTTTAGTATGGTATGTGCTCCTTATTGCGCAAAAAATTTCAAAAAAATATTTTGAAAAGAGATGTAGTCAAGTGTTTTTGTGACGATTAACCTCATTATGAGTAATAGTTTGCGTATTTAGTTAAACTTTGAAATAGGTTCATTTTGCGATAACTACTTCTAACTATACTATTCCTGAGGGGAATAATTTGTGAACACTTTTCCTTTTTCTAATTTAAACAAAGCTTAACTTTTCCCTTAAAGGCGAAAGGAAATGAGATTTGACCTCAATTTTGCAGTCGAATGCTTCTCGTAAGGAAAGCGAAACTAATTATTTTTGTTTCATCACGTGTTTACATCATGTGCCTTTCTTGTTTAAGTTCCTGGCACAAGCTAAATGCTGTCATGCGTCACAAAATATTTTCGACAGCAATTAATCAATGGATCAACCATTATTACCAACACTTTTTTTTCCATACGTATAAGGGTCATTCTTCAAAAAGTGTAACTTTTCTGTCGCACGGCTTTTACAGTACAAATTTTAAGGAACAATTTATTTAACAATGATTTTTAATTTCATCAAAAATATATCTATTTAAACCAACCAAAAATTTTTTAATTTTTATTTTAGTATATTTTTGGTTCACAACATGTGAATTCTCACCTCCGTGGCATGTCATGGTGTGACTATGTTGCTTAATAACTTGTTTAATTAAAAGTATATACTTATTTATTGATTATTCCTTTCACAAGTGTCTCAAATACTAATTGTTTAAGTATATTTATTTTTTTAATGTGTTTTAGTTCGTTTTAGTAGGACAAGGAGTTATGTCACAAATTCTCACCTCCGTTACCTAAACGCAAAATGCCATTCCTCATTCACACGTGGCAGTAATGACATCAAATTTTATTTTTCATGATACAAAGGAGTCCCCTTGTTTATTTTCAGCCATAAAGAAGTTGCGAGACTTGTGGAAAAACGAGAAGATAGATTTTGCCAATGTAATAAAAGTGAACATGTTTTTATAAGCTTAACATGTGCAGATTGTAGCAACGAAGAAAAAAAAAATCCCTGAAAACTGTATCTATTAGGCCTATATTAATGGAAAATTCCTCATTTCCGTGAATCTCACCTCCGTGACAGACCTTATCAATGTCATTATTTCTGAGGTGAAAATAAGTGATGGAGAGGAAATACATCAATAATAGGCATTCTACCAAAATTATAAATTGCCAGTATATACTCAAATTTACTAAATACTATTTGTTAATATACATTTGAAACTACTAATTAAGCCGTACTTTAATTAAGAGAGCTTAATATTACATTCCTACTAATCATTAAAATAGCTGATTGTTTGCACAATTAACAAAATTACTGCTTTGATATTATGGCTTCGATTTTGAAACATTATTTTTTTTTCTTTTTTTTTTAAATTTCCGTTAACAAGGCAGTTTTTAATTTTTTTTATTTATGAGTAAAATAATTGGAACTTAGCTGGGCCATTGTTTCTGGTTACTTCTAGTAGGTAACTCTTTCATGTAAAAATAAAAAGAAAACAAAAGGTTTCGAAAATGAAAAATATTTGCTTTCAAAAGTTAAGTTCTCTAGAGAATGACCCATAAAAGAATAAAATTCCAATCATTTATCATGACTCCTTTCTGCGAAATTTTATTTATTATTAATTTTTATGGATTAATTTTATTGAAATTAAACTGTAGATGAAAGCAGACTTGTACTGCCTAGGCCTTTTTTTTAAAGCATGAAAGGGAAATTGCTTCCTCCCTTTGACAAATATGTAATTGACAAATAACGTTAGGGGAAAAAAAAAGTTCGATAAATTAAAAATAATTCTGTGAGGCAGCATGAATCATTTTTTTTTCCCTTCACATCCTATAAACATAAAAAATAAAATCAATTAAACACAAACTAATTTGTCTTTTATATTGTCAATATTTACTTCTGTGCTTATTATAAATGCATTCTTTAGATGTATTTACATTAATATTTTGCAAACTTTCCAAAAAAAAAGTTCGAACACAGTAATGAAAAATATTCTGATCTTTTGTTACATTACACGCAAGAGTAAGTCTTAAATGTCATTAGTTTGTACTTATATGGTCTGGTGGGGTAAAGTGGTCCTAAAATCCAGGTTTTTCAAATTAAGTAAATAATAATTATAAGAACTTGTTTTCTTAACTTCTAATGTTTTGTTATTTTACCTTACATTAATGACAAATACGCTGCGCTGAATTTTTGGAAGAAAAAAATTTAAATAGTTTAAATGGCGTTTTCTTTTTCATATGGTATAAATGACCTGGGGTTGGGTAAAGTGGCCATGGTCAAAATATTGATATAAAACCATCATAAATACCCATAATTTTTTAATGCTCAACACACCAAGTTCTTTTGAAGAAATTAACTTTATTTAAAGAAATTACAAATTTTTGATGGTCAACTATGATCGAAAGTTGGTTCACCAAGAATTAAATCATATTTCACGCCTGGATTTTATCAACATCATCAGAGAAGATGTGATAATTTGCAATGTTTTATTTATGTAGGAATACATTAAAGATAGTCTAATGTCTAAATTACATAAGAAAATGTTACACCCAAATAGAATTCTGAAAAAATGTTTCTTAATTAAGAGACAAAAGGGAAAAAATGATCAAGCTTTATCTTTTATTCAATAAATGCGACATACTTCTAGTTCTAAGTTTCTACTTTTTACCGATATTTTAAAGTAAAGTTTTTTTTGGATGCGGGAAGAGGGGGGACGCATAAATTATTCTACTAGAAAAAGTTGAAATATGTGGTTGCAGAAACAATGCTGATTTTTTTTCAAATGTTATAGGATTACAACTTTGATTTAATTCATTCGTTATGCTATATCAAATTTAAGTTCAGTTGTACACTGTATAAAAAAAAAACCTGAAAATAACGGAAAAAGTACCGGCAGCAAAGTTCCGTAAATATTCCGTTTCGTTAAATTATTTTTCGTGACTTAACAGAAGTTACATATCTTTTTTCTCCGTAATGTTGTATTTTTCCGTTTATTAATTTTCCGTGACTGAACGAAATTTCTATTTCTTATTTTTCCTTTTATCAATGTTTGATTTTTCTGTGAATTAACAGAATTTACGTTCTTTATTTTTTTATTGCGATATTTTTTCCATTTTTCACTTTCCCGTATTTAACTGAAATTTCATTCTCGATTTTCTATCTATTTTGTTAAACGATTTCCTTAACATAACGAAAAAATGTTCTCCTGCATTTACTATACCATCTTTTTTTCCCACTGAAAAACTTCATTTGTCAATTTTCTGTTATTTGATCCTGCCAGTATTCAATTTTCTGTGAATTTCGACATACGACTACTATCTAGTTTGTCTTTGAAAGCATATTTAGAATAACAATTCAGATACCAATTAGCAAAATGTGACGGTGCGATTTAACAAGAACTATCGAAAGGTGATGTTTATCATAACGTGGAGGCTAATCAGAATAATAACAAAGTACAGCACAACGGCAACCCTAAAAATGGAGAAAATTCCGTTTTCGTTATTTCCTTCCGTGATATTTCCGTTGTAAAGTAAAAATACGTTTTGAAGCAATACGGAAATGTTCTGTTAAAATCAGTCAGAAAGCTACCTGAATTTTCAGGGTTTTTTTAACAGTGTATTTCATTCATTTTACCTTACGAACAGTACATGTTTAGTAAACTTAATGTTTAAACGACACCTGCCTCATAAGTGAAGATTGAATGATTTTAAATGAAAGTTATATGTTAAGCCTAGCTTATATAGGAACACTTTACCCCATTTTACTTAAGTTCTAAAATATTACATAAAATGAGTCCAGCTTAGCTGTTTACGTAGACGTGTTCTTGAGACATCCTTAAAGATACCCGCACAAGCAATCGTCTAAAAATTAAAAAAAATTACAAAGAAGTTAAAAGAGGTGTACAGATTTTAAAATTTCACAAACCCTGTGGCATGACAGCCCGGCCAAGGCCTACTGTGCCGAACTCAATTTCCCTGACCAGGGGTCCCTGCAAGGCAGGTGTTCCGGTTAGGTAGTCAGCAAAATGTTTCATAAGTAAACAAAAATATTTTTTCCAGAAAATAAAGTAATGCCAGTATTAAAATTTGTGGTTCAAAACTGAATTCCTCATTGTTGAAGATATCAAATTAAAAATTTGCCCGTATTCTTTCATTTATTTTGAATGTATCGCTTTTCATTTGATTTATGACCACTTAACCCTATTGACCACTTTCCCCAATCAGACCCTACTACTTCTGTGCGTAAAGTACCTATTTTCATTTCATGGCAATAGCTATTTTTCAATAATATAACTAGACCAGTTTTAATGCCAATGCATGGATTGGTGGCATGGCATGCATGCATGGTTCAAATTAAACTAAACGTTCTCCCCCCCCCCAAGCTACAACTACCAATCCTTCAACTATAATTCTAGGAAACAGTGGTACCATTATTTCTTAGAATTATAATTTTCATAATTTTTAGAAGAAAAATTCTAAAAATTTGGCAGTTTTCTACGTTTATCAGCTTACAGTCAACAGAAGTTCTGAAAGGGGTTTAACTGGGATAAAGAAGGCAAAAAGCCTTGGTAATAAAGCAATCTGAACTAATGAATACATTCAGCTTACTCTTAAAATTAGGATAAGTTCTCTAAATATTCAATAAATTTTTCAGATTTCTAAACACTTTTAATGTTTAGATACAGCGGTCAACTTAGACAGGTGGTCAACTTACAAGGGTGGTCAACTTCACAGGTTTTACTGTAATGTGATTTGTTTTATGCTTTGCTAAAAGATAAGGCTTCCATCATCATGTACGTTTTTAGTGTAAAATAATATGCTGAAGAATTACTTTTCTTAACTATGTTAGTCTTGGTGTATGAAAAAAAAAAAAAAAACTGCTAATTTTTATTTTGTTCTGAACTGTTTTTGGAGTAAAAGCAATATTGCAAGAGTTAGAAAATCTGTTACACACACAGAAAGAGGGATCTATGTAGTTCTGCCACTTGAAGTTAAGATTGTATAACACAGTATAATTAAACTAAGAGCAAAACATTCTAAAAATGCAAAATTAATTTATAAAAATGAAATCAACTGATTGTAATTGATAATTTTGATAAAATCACTTGATTCAAATCAATTGATTTAAATCAATAATTTTTTTAAATCACTTGGCTTTAATCATGATTTCAATCAAGCTGATTTAAATCAACGAACCCTGGTAATCAGTACATTTGACTCGGCTCGCCTCTAGAACCCTTCTATTCCCTGTCCTTGAGAATTTAAGTTTTTATTAGTATATCCGCTAATTAAATTCGTGGAAAAACGAAAACTGCCAAAACACTGTCTAAAAAATTGCGAATCTATCGATACCTGATTCGATTGTATATACTCTGGCATTCGGCAGAAGTTAACGGCATACATACATACATACACAGATTACTACGCTCACTTTCTAATAGTATAAGATAGTCACCTCACCAGTAAAGGGTTACGTTTGATTTTGACTGAATAATTTACACAATCAATTCTGTTTCATTTGGTTTGAACAACGAAAAACCATTTTGTATGAGAGAGTTAAATGTTGTCTCTTGATAAACGTTTTGAAAGTGTAATTATTTACGGTTTCATCTAGTGCTATTCATAAGCACATATTAGTATTAATGAAGTGCAACTCTGTTTAAACGAACTTTTTGTACATGTATGTAATACATTGTTTTTCTTAAATACATAGGTTTCAGAATGCTGAAGAGATCACGGTGTGCGGTCCAAAAATTCCTCAACCTTAGAAGATATTCACCAAATACAACAGAAACTCCAGCACCAATTCTAGAATGTTCAAGGTCACTAACTAACCCTCCACACATATGGAATCAGCGGATATTTGTCAGGCATGTCGGTTCCAGCCCCGCTTCGGTAGAAAAAGTTTCTCCTAAAAAGGAAAAACTTAATTTTCCAGAAAGGACAGTTACTGTTTATACTTGTCAGCATATTTATGAAAAGTGGAGAAAGGACAAAAGCTTCATTTACATCCCTCAACACGGAGTTTTTGCTACTGTAACATATATTGATACACATGGACTTAGGTTTGACATTAATCCCGAGAAGCCCCCAAAGACTGTTATGTTTATTCATGGGATTCCAGGCAACTATCGAGTTTTCACTCGTTTAATTAATGAGCTTAGCCGAAAAGGATTTCGTGTCATTGTGCCAACATTCCCAGGTAATTTTTTTTTCTTCAACTTTAGCTATATGAGGCTGTAAAACTATCGTGCTGTAAAACTGATTAAAATGCTGTATGTCATAATATTTGCAACTCAGTTGCCAGCAATCCACGGGTGAATAGATTGCCGTTTGGTTTACTAGTTGAGGTTTCTAATGGGATATGAAACTGCGCATCATCTATTGAGATGCACTGCTGGATGAAAGTTAAGCACTGCAGCAGTAAGTTAAGCACTGCTGGAAGTTAAATTAAGTTTTTTTGCATTGAAACAGAATATAGTAAACTCTGGAGCTTCAAAAACATGTGTTTTTTCTAAAGATATCTCCTGATATTTTACACTTTGCTCTATATTACGGTTTGAGCAGCAAATGAGTTAACTAAAAGCATTCTTAAGAATTTTCAGTCTTCATAGTGTTTTAAAATATGCATGCAAGAGTGCTTAAAACGCAGATAAGATTCAATTCATTGGTTGCTCCATATCTTTGGGGTTATACGGTTGAAGCACACCATGGCAGACCACTGTTATAGCATTTTAGTTAGTTTTATTGCTCAATGGTAAAAAGCAGAAGTTTTTGGTTTGGAATCAAAGTATTACTGAGAGACTTCAAACATTATTCCATTGGATAATGTTAATGACAAGCAATATCAACTTAATGTGTGAAATAATTAATATTCGGAACTCATCGAACCTTTTTCGTATTCAACTCGTGTGGATGAAATTTCATTTAATTGATTAATCTCATTCATCACGTGATGAAGACGAAAACTATGTCGAAGTTAATTCGATGCGCTTTGAATTATTTTTTGTGGTTGCATAGCTTATAGTATGATTTGTCTGCTTTGACTCTAACATCAAATAAAAATACTCAATTTTTTTTTCACCAACATCTTAAAATTAGTGTTGACCGTTCTGGCATGTTTAATATAACATTAAACCGAGACCTGCCTTTTAAACGAAAATTTTGCATTAAATTCCTCACAAGGATTATTAGTGAGCGATAGGGTACAGATGCGATATACCCCCCCCCCCCATTTGGCGACATCCGATTTCTTGCACAAAATTGAATTATTTTTTTCTTACCAATGAGACGATAATTTTTTAAGCATGGCATCCCTTGTGAAATTAACCTGTGTTTGGCAACCTAAAGGCAATCTAAGATCTGTTCAAACTTGTTTACTTGCAGCCCTTTCACGTTAGATAGATTCTTGTTTTTTCGTGCAATATACCTTATAGGAAAGCTTATTTTGTGTTGGTTTGAATTCAGTAGTGTTTCGATGAATACATATTAGGAATGCAGTTTCTTCAAACTTTTGGCCGTTAAATAAAAGTAAAATCCAACTTGGGATGTGTCTCTGTAAGGCGCCATCATTTAATATGTTGTTTCAGATTGAGTGTGAGGATTTATACAATAAAAAGGTAAGTTCCTCTTTTTAGAATTCAGAAAAAAAAAAAAAAAAAAAAAAAAAACTCTCACTTCCAAAATTCCTTATGTTTTTAGAAAATCTTGAGGGTTTCTTGTAGTTTTTAACTTCATTTTTACTGTTTGTAAATTTATTTTACAAAAATAGTACTGTTATTTTACTCTAAAAGTTAATTCTTATCGATGTCAAGTTTTATTCAGGCATATTCCATAAACGTGCCTCCTTTAGATACTGAATTTCTGAAAATAAGTTGACTCTAGCGTTTTATAAAAATATAAAGTGTTATTTTGTGTAAAATATGGTAGATATTTTTGGTAGGTATTTTGAAAGCATTTCTGGATAGCAAATTAATGTATGGTATTTTATGTTTGGGATGTTTTGTCGAGACATTTTCACTTTTCACACATCGAAGTTTGAATAACTAAGCGCTTTTTTTGGCCGAAATAGTTATATTTTGGGGATGTTTTCCGCTTTAAACATCGCATATTGAATCGCTTTGCTCTTTTTCAGTAGCGTATGAGAAAAGTTTTTGTTCGATGAAATGCATGTTGAAAAACAGCTTTTGTTTCAATTGGTACATATTTCTTTGGTCAGCTGCGATAGTAATTTGTTAATTCAAGCATTTTAAATACCTTCTAGTAATTTTTCTTTGTACAAAAACTTTCTAGTTTTTGGTATTTTTGAAGCAAATATTCGCGATGTTTTTGCTCTGGTTTTATGTTTTTGTATATATTGTGTTCTGGAAGTGCTTTGATCATGGTTTTTTATCTGAATTTTTCGTGTTGCGCTAAAAAAAAAGCATCGCTAAGAACGATGTATGACATATGTCGTCATACATCGTTTTCATGGCGCCAACAGGAAAAAGTCGCCAAGGGTGGGGTATATGACATTAGTTCCGTTAATTTTTCAATACTAATAGTAAAACTTGAATCTTTCATTAAGGGTATGGCGTAAAGTTGGGAGTACATTGAAAGACATCAATTTTCTCTTTTTAAATTAAGACATTTTATAAATTTCATTATAGAATTATGCATTTAGACTACAGAAAAATTTAAAGTTTCATTTTTGAAACTGGACGCAAATTAAATGTTTAGAAACTACACTCTTAATTCAAAAGAGCGAAAAAATAACTCTTAAAAAGAGTGAAATCTATTGCGGGTGCATTCATTCTTTCTGAGTACTAGCTTTATCGAAAAAAGACGCATTACGAAAAACCAAGACTAAAACTTTTCTTTATTCGCGTGAAATTCGAAAACACTCCGTTGATGAGCGAAATATAAAAACATTCTTTAAAAGAAGGACTCAAAAACATTTTCATTGGTTCGATTCTGTCACGTGATTTTGTTTAGGGAGAATTTTCTATACCTCCACATTAGGCTTACCCAACGTTGGTCGCGAGTAACAAGTGGATGTCGCATTCTAAATGTCTTCATTTAATGAATTTAACAATATTTGTTGTCGAATGAGGTTTCTGAAGGAAGTGCACAAAAACTGCATGGTAAGTGCGAAGAAATTTCTTTTTATTAAAACTTGTAACTGTTAATATTTCTTGAACTGCTCGTATATCATACAAATCATCCACGTGCAATGTTACGGCGAACTTTTTGTAACTTTTTCTTCCAAATGAATGAAACTTTCATCAACAATTTTATTTCGATCATCGAATCAAAAATATGACATTTGAAAACAATCGTTACCATCTTTGGTGAGTGTGTACTGTATATATATTTTAGGCAGGTGTTACAGACCCGACCATGCGCAAATCTATAGGTCGGATACCGAATCCGCTCCCGATGGTCGGAGCTCCAACCACTGCGTATATTTTAAATTAATCAAACATTGTTTTTGTGTATAATAAACTTTAAAGAGTATCATAAACTCATTTGTATAATACACTCATTCATATGTGTAACGGGCCATTCATTAATTCAGGGTCCTGAGGGGAGGGGGGGAATTCTCTACATACCCTTGCTTGGAGAGGGGGAGGGGGGTAGATCCATTCTTACGTAATATTTTCCAAGCCCATATTTTATATTAGAAATCCGCGGTCAAGTGGTTTGGCAAATATTATATTTCATTTGCTTCAGGAAGGTAAAAGTATGTATTATAGGATGAGCTGTTTTTTACTTTTGTTTCAAAGAATGAAACGTGTAAAATATAATCGCACTGTGTTTTGCATGTTTTATTTTTAATTATTATCGCATCATATACAAAAATTATTTGTCAAAAAACATTCGGTCCTAGATTCCTTAAAAAAAAAATTTAAAAAAAATGATAGTTAATTTAAGAACGATCCCAGTGATGTAATATTTGTTATTATTATTATTGTGAAGAAAAAAAGAATCTTACCTAAGATGGGGGGGGGGGGAGTCTTACATACCCTTACATAGGGGGACAGGGGAAGGTCAAAAATTGCCAAAATTGTCCTTACGTAATTAATGAATGGCCTCGAAGAAACAAAATTGAATTCAAACGTATCCTGTCACAATTTATGAGTGACTTTTTTAAATTAATTTGAACTGATGTAACTTTTAAAACATTATTAATGTTAAAAGGCACACCGAGAATATCAATATAGAGTTTCAAAATTTTAAATCTATTTATTTGGAACTGTGTGGGTTTTTTAGTTTTATTTCAATCTTTAGATTCGGAAATGTACGTAATATTGCACGTGGGTGATTTGTAACGATGTACCAGTAGTTCAAGAAATATTACCCGTTAAAGTTTTAATAAAAAAGAAAATTCTTCGTATTTGCCATACAGTTCTTCTTGTGCATCCTCTTCGGAAACACTAAAAACATTTTTTTTTTCATTTTTTAATTTAAAAAACTAATTTTTTTTTCAAATGAAATAAGTTTTTAAAAACAGTTTTAAATTCAAATACACAGCATAAGCACATAAAAACACGTTTAAAAAACAATTTTCACCAAAGGAGAGTGAAATGATTTTACCTATTTTATTCTAAAAAAAGAGTGAGATAGCGGCTTTCCAAAACAGAAAGCAAACCACTCATTTAGGATATTAATTTAGTCTTAAAAAGAGTGAAAAACACTTATCAAAAGGGAGTGAAATAAGCTTATCCAAAAGGAGTGAAAATAACCGCTCCGCAAAAGGAATGAAATTCACTCCTATAAGGAAAGTGCGTTTTCGACACTGGAAAGGAGTGAAAATTTACTCAGTCTGAGTTAAAATCGCTGGCATTTTTTAAGAGAGTATATTTGTTGATGCACATTGCCCGTAATACATAGGATTAAGCTATTGATGAGATCTTTCCTCTAAAATCATTAGTAACTAGGGGAAACTGTCAATTTATGTATAGATTTGTGAGCATCTGAGGAACAAACGTATGTAGAATTACAAGAAAAGCATTTGGAATCCTGTTTATTAGTTGGTGTTTTTTCAAGTGCGGAAAATTGGGGATATGCTTAGGCTTAATAAAGTGCTGCAAGCTACTGTTAAACTTCGTAAATAGATGTTCATCTTTCAATGTTATGCACGAACTTTTTTATCTTGTTGCCTTTGACATTACGTCCGTTAATATTCCTTTAAAATTACCTTGCTTTTTTGAACATTTCTGTTTTTTCCGTTTTAGCGGTATTTAAAATGGTGGTCTTGAGTTTGTCAAGTTATTGGCGAGACATTAAGCTGATGTAATTTTTGTTGGCTATTTTTGGCACCAAAAAAATAGGGCGATGAATTTAAGAATATCGTTTAGCTTGGCAAAATTTGGCAGCTTTTCGAATCGAATGCATAATTGTAGATTTTTATAGAATTTTCTAGTGTTTTCTTATCCGATTGACAATGTCAAATGCGTAAATATATTTTTTTGAGCATTTTATACTTTTAAATATAATCAAGACTATGTTCTTACTTCAAAAATAAAATGCATATATTTCTGTTAAATATGCTGTTTTTTAGCTAACCCTCATCCCACCTTAGGGTAATGTAGCGGTATCAAAAAAAGCTCTTTTAATTTTATCTTTGAGATAAATTAATTTATCAATATTAAATGGTTCTGCTTTATGCTTAATATGTATGAATCCAATGTACTTAAATATGCATCAAATGTTTTACTGAAGCTAATTCTGTACCTCAGAGCCAGAAGAACGTAAGTCACATATGGAAATTTTACAGGAGAGAGGAAAAACTTTTCTCTGGCGCATGCTAATGATGGGACACGCGCTCTTTTAACCCTGGTAAAAAAAAAAATAAAGGTTTTTTTAAAAGAATGACGTTCCCATGGCTCGATGCGGAATAAGCGTCCACGTACAATGCACAAATACACGGAAAATAGCAATTTTCGGACTTACGTCCATCTGGCCTTGAGGTACAGAATTTAAGTCTGATTTTAGGATCCTTTCTTAAAAAAAAAGTTTTAACTATCACTTTTCCTCAACCTTACCCCACAGATAAAGTATTAAAAAGTAGTGTTCTATTATAGAGAGCAGAGGAACTTTTTAAAAAATTGCAAATATAACAACCCTTTTACTAAGTTGGGTAAGTCGTATATTTTGTAAGGGCAAGACTAGTGCTGTTTTGAGTGCAGTTAATTTTCCATTTTGGAACATTTAACATAGGGTTTTGGAGTAGAAAAAATAAATACTCTGGAACAGTACTTAATAGATTTTATTAGGAGCAGATTGGCTGAATGACGAAATGTTACTCAAATAATTGTGAATTTAAAAGCAAAAAGTGTGCTTGAACTAAAAATGAGATAAATGCGCGTTGAAATTGTTTTGTAAGATATTTTTTATCGCTTAATGTTTCAAAAAATTTATGTTTATTTAAAAAAGCTTATAAAAATATAATTAAATATCAAACACATTGGTTGCATATCTGTTTTTCAATATTTTAATAACTGTAAATATTATAAATTTGAAAAAAAAAAGACTTAACGTTTTTTATTATGAAGTTGATTGGAAGCTAAAATTTCAGATATTTTATACCAAATAGAAAGTTTGATAAAAACACAGTTTAACTCTACATATATTTTTAAAGCTTACGGCCTAACATTTACGAATTGTGTGTTTCATAGCAACCTTATACTTACCTGGGTTATCTGGAGAAGATCAGCTATTTCGTCACACAGTCGAAGAAAAGGCTCAAGTTTTTAAAGACTTTTTAAAAGCTCTTCAAATTTCAAAGTAAGCATCTTAATACAATACTTTATTTTACAGCAGTTCATTGTAACATCGCATTCTAAAGCAGAATTCATTTTACAATATAATAGAATCTTATTAATTTGAACGTTTAGTATCCAAGCAGCCGACACCGAAATACGTTTACCCTTTGGCTGTATGATCGCATATGTGTTATTCGAAAACCGTTGGAGGGTATAAGGGGTTTATACGTGCGTTCTGAAATACTCACCGGTGTGGCGTATGAGCACATATATGCGCCCAGCGAAAGAATCGTTTCAATGCATGAGCTCATGTGTGCCCTATCAAAATCATCGGTGTGGTCAATGGGCGCTTGCACGTCCGGAGCAAGTAAAGCATTGGTTTCCTAATCGCCGACCTTCGGCGTCGCTTCTCGCCGAGAGGAAAACTTGATTCTTCTGCGCATGCGCGCCCGAGCAAAATCGGCGTTGTGAGTGGCACGTCGGAATCACTTGACTTCGATTTCAGCGTCACGCCGAGCAGCGACGTCAAAGCTCGGTGATTTCGCTTCTAGGAAACCAAGGCTTTACGGCAGTCTGCGCAAATACACACTCCGCGAAAGCTTTGACCATTTACTGCTGACTGGATGTGTATGTTTGGTGATCGTTTCTCTTGAATAGGTCACACGCAGAAATTTCATAGATTATAGCTGATTGCCTATCAACTAGAAAGAAAATTAAATCTCGTTCATTTGGTTAGTCAATCTTGGTCTTAAATTAGTTTAGTCTTTTGCCAGAGAGATGTGAATGTTGAGTAGGCATATTTGTTACAATCATACTTTTAGAGATGCATGGTGATATCTGTATTTGTTGGTATTAGTACTCTAAAAATTAGTATTTTGGAAAAGTACGCAAAAATATAAGATGTGCTCCATATCTAGATAGATCTAAGACAATTAATATTTGATTGCCGTTGTCGCTACATACGAGTATCTACACAACATAAAAAAGGTTCTTTAGCTAAAATGTTTCATGGAACATTTTTGACTAATCTAATTATTGTATACTACATTAAGTTTTCCCAAAAATGGAACCTTTACGCACTTTTTTTTTTTTTTTTTTTGATAATTTTGTAATGACCTGCACATTACAAAACCTCTTAAAAGAGGTTTTCCACCTCCAGCTCAGTTAGTGTTATGCCGGGCTGATGAGTGCTAATAAGCACGAAACTGCAGTCCTCGGCTGGAATTGACTGAGCTGGCGGTGTACTTCATATAAAACCCGTCAATTGAACTGCCTTATAGAGAAAGAACACATTTTGGTCACTATCCACGTCATTTTTTTTTTTTTTTTTTTTGAATTATTTGTAGGCCATGAAATTAAAAGAAAGAAAAAAAAAACCTTGTTTCTACTTACAACTGTATAATAGACAATTTCATTTGTTTGTTTTACAAAAGCTTGTTGCACATTCTGTTCTCCTTATCCGCAGCTTCAAAACGAAGGAAATGTATTTCCACGTTTAGAAACGTAATCCAAATACTAAAAAGTTAAATCATTCAAATTTTCTAAATTTAACTCAAATCTTGCTCCTAAATACAATTCTTAGTCTCCCTTCCAGCAGAAAAATAGAATACAATTTTGAGTGAACCCAACCTTTAGCATGCAAACTAAAGCTATCTATGTGGGAAATAGGTAAATTTCACATGCATTTAAAGTACTTAATTGACTGCCCTTCTGACTTATTGATCGTGATACAGAACTTAAGTCTCACTGGAGATTTTGATTTCTTGAAGTTTAAAGAATGATTGTATTGCAATTAGTGATTATACCTCAGATACAAATTGTTCTACCTTATCCCTCCACTGTGAACAAAGTTGCTTCTATTACACTGATACGTATCCATTTTTATCTTACAGCATTTTTTTTTCAATGACAGTTGAATTACTTAGTGGAAGTTACAAACTTACAATATTTTTCGATTGTTTACAATAAAAGTTATCGAACTGAGAGTCTTGTAACTGGGAATGGAGTTTTGCTCAACTAACTTCACGATGAAGACTAAAAAGAAAAAACTTTATAATGTAGCGTAATATTTCATCATGCCCTTTTCAGTAGCAATCTCTTCGTGTCAAAAGTTGCCTTATACCAGCTAACTGGTTTAAAATTATTGCTAGTCAGCGAAGATGATTTATCAGGTGTACTATTGCTTCGAGCGTTAAAGTAATATAAAATTTTAAACGATTAAGAAATTTGTTTACATAAAAAAATTGGAGACATTTTATGCATTTTAAAAGCTTAAATTTAAATTAATATTTCTTTGCATTTTTTCAAACTTTAAACTTTTACCCTTCCAAAACTATATGAATTCCGCCGTATTAAATTTCCATGTGGTTTTGCGGGTCTAAAGGTGCACATCCTTTTATTTTACCACACATTAGCAATCCTAGAATGGTAATTTATGTACATGTAATGAACCCCATGACTATCCCCCTCCCCCTTGAAAGATAAATTCAGTCTACGCTACTATGCACAAAAATGATTATTTTGCAATTCATTACCATATTAGTATTCTAACCCCCTGATCTTCGATAACCTGGAGCGGTTTCTGTTAAACTTAGGTGAACCGAATTAGGTAAATTACGGAATAGTATAAATAACATATACATATTGATTTGTTTAAGGATAATACAATATTAAATTAAATTCCCGTTGCAAGGATGTCGTTTTAATATTGTAAGTTTAGTATTCTAATGCTAAAACTGTTGAATAATTCGATAATAAATGCATTTTTAATACCTATCTCATTTTGGTATTTTCTGTGCTGGTTATATAGAAAATACAGATCAAATTTTCGTTTATTGTTACGGTTTTATTACTTGAAAACTTATCAGCGAAATGCGCAAGCAAATTGAAGTAGAACCGACGGTGATTTCAATGCGTCCCCGTATCTTTGCAGGGTGCAATTTAAGAACTATTGAAAGACAGCATTTCTTCTTCGATCGGCTTTCTTGCCAAACATGCTCTAACGCTTGTCGCTTACCGACATTAACGGCCATGACTGAGGATACTTTTTGTGTTGATTGCATTTAAAATATCTCCTGGTGGTTATATGTTGCTAAGCATTTGCTTTGAACCAAGGTCCACAAATTTAACGATTACAGTTAAACTTTGAAGAAACTTCATTTCGGTCATTTTTTAGAGGCCTTTCATTCAGACCAAATTCATAACTATACTATAATTCGTTCTTGTCGAAAAGAGCAATTTTATGATTAAAAATATAAACTTGAACCTCTTTGGATCTTTTTTAAATTCCAAAAACCAGCCTATATGAATTCCTGAGCAACAATTTAACTCTGTGCCAAATTTGGAAGAAATCTGACTAAAACTTTAGATTTGTATAAGGAACATACACAAACACACACGCAAACATACATCCATTTTTATATATATAGGTTAGTACTTTTACCCCTGTTCTTTGACAGCCTGGAGCGACTTCTATTAAACCGAATTAGGTTATCGGTTATAGTTGAACCGAATTACTTAAAGATTCGGCGTAAATCAAGGAATAGTATAAAGAAAGTTTATATATTGCAAATTGGTTTCATAAAGATCATAGAACATTAAATTAAATTTCTGTTGTAAGGATGAAATAGACGTGGTTTTAATAAAAGTAGTCAAATGCTGAAACAGTCGAAGATTGTACGTCAATATTGAATGCAATATTATTACCTTACTCATGTTTGTATTTTCTCTGCTATTAACGGGAAAAACACTGATCGAAAATTACACGCAACCCTTACTGTTGTGGGTTTTATAATTACACAATGTTTAAAAATTATAATTTAACGGTAGGATTCAAATTACGTAGAACTATGAGAAGCATCAATGGACCCCTTGGCTTCGTAGGTCGCAGTTCAAGAAACGATGTACAGCATCATTTCTTATATCTACGGCTTTCTCGTCAAACATGCTTTAACGCTCATCGCTAAAAGGCATTGACGGCCATCGTTCAGGATACGTTTTCTGTTGATTGCATTTGAAATAGCTCCTGGTGGTTATATGTTGATAACCGTTTGCATTTGCTTTGAACCAAGGTTCACAAATTTAACGATTAAAGTTAATCTTTGAAGAAACTTCATCTAGGGTATTTTTTACGGGCTTTTCATTTAGACTAAATTTATAACTACAAAAATTCGTTCGCGCAGAAAAGAGCAATTTTATGACTCAAAATATGAAATTAGACCTCTTTGGGTCTTTTTAAATTTCCAAAAACCCGTCTATATAAATTCCTGAGCAACAATTTACCTTTGTGCCAAATTTGGAAGAAATCCGACGAAAACTGTGGATTTGTATAAGGAACATACACACATACCCACAAACATACATCCATTTTTATATATATAGATTTATTTATACTTATTCCTTTATTTGGTAAAAAAGAAAAAAAACTCAACGGGTAGCTAACTTTTTCCACAACTATCCGCGAATCAAAAGTTTATTAATTTTTTTGCAAGAAAAAATTTTGGAAGGGGGAAATTCTCCAGTCTAAACGTCACTTTTTCATACATTTTGATGCTCTGCGAGTCGGAACTTTTTTCCGAAAAAAAAGCTTTACCGGTTCGGGAAATTTTTTTCTCAAGGTTTCGCCGTTCCGCGGGTCAAAAAGGTTAAACAACACTGGTCAAATATATACTCTGATTACTCAAATGTTTTTTTAAGGACGCTTCTTCTACTTATGCATATTTTTAATAGAAACCAATGGAAAAACAGAAGTACTAAATTTGCACGAAAAAAAAAGTTAGAAATTTCAATTAATATGACATATCTCAAAATTAGATTAAAAGCAATGTCCTACTTCGCATTCTTGGCACCAAAGTAGTTTCTTTACGAAATTTTCCCTCTGTTTTTTTAAACAAAAAAAAAATAAATGAAAAGAAAAATAAACAAAAAAAAAATATTTAAATCACTTAGAAGGAAAAAGTTTCAAACAAGCATCATGCGCTTGAAAATCATGATGAGCGAATTTTACTACATTTTGTTGCTCATGAATATTACGGAAAAAGCAGCCAGAGCTCATTCAAAAACACAGATAAGGGAAAGTTGACGCTTCACGGAGAATCTCGCTCACTCAAATATCTCTCAAATTGAACAACATTGAAAATATGCTTTCGCCCCCCCCCCCCAGCAAATCTAATTTTTAAGTGTCAATGGAGGTATTGTCTTTGTCGGAAGTAACATTTTTGTGACCTCACGTTCTTGTTCCAAACAAGTTTTCAAAAGTTTTATAATAAAATTATGCAACACTTAACTAAAATGTAAGCGCTGTTATTTTCAGACTTTAATTTCCTTATTACAACTATTAAAAAAATTTACACTTAATTATACGGCCATGCTTGTATTTATTTTTGTAGTGCTTTTTAAGGCTAAGCTATTATGTAATCTCTTAAGTAGTTCTATTACGTAATCTAACATGGTGATGAAGGGTAATGGCGCTTCCATGTGCTGATCACAGTTAAAAGGAAGACATTCATAAGACGCAACAGTGTGGATGAGGATGATCACCCAGATAATTCAAAATCAGACTGGATATGGAGGTCGAAATTCCCTGATTTTGAGAAATTTTGGAATTGATTAGGAAACATGGTTCTGCTATCACGATATGTAGAAAGATACATATCGTGATGTATTCACGATATGTGTCGGATAAGGGTATATGTAGTGGTCACGCATGAAGTTAGTGGTGTGAACAGCCCATACAACATTGTATGTTACTTTTGTCGTACTTAAATGCTTTATTCAAAGTTTGAGAGAACAATTACACCCAAACCAGTTTTTATGCGGTGGATAGGGACCGCATAAAATAACCCAAAAACTTACAAAATGGGAATCTTTAAACAAAATCAAAATAATCAAAGTGATTATTTTTGCCGAGTAGTAGGACAAAATTTCCCGAATAAGGAAATTTTTGGGAGGTCACGGTGACTTCCCATCAGGGTGCCTATCTCGTCATTTGGAAGATATAGCGTCGCACTCGTTTTAAAAATAATTTCGTCAATTGCATCCCTCCCTGATTGAAATTTTAATAAACCGCATCAAAAAAAAAAAAAAAAACGCATAAAAAAAGGCCGCATAAAAACAGTTTTGCTTGTACTGTACCGTGAAGGGCCTTACCCTGCACAAATGTTGTATTGAAATAAACTGTAAAAATAATTTCTTAAAAGAGGGAGTTATACGTCTTTAAAAATATTGATTTTTTGTACAAATTTTGACTAGCTATTTATGTTTTCCCTTAAGTGGGCATCATTTCACTACTTATCTCATCTTTTTTATGGTCTTGTGACAGATAGTCTTACTATGAAGTTTCAGGGCATCAATTGTTTTCACATTTATTACGCTATTCTAGTTTTCTTCCTTGAAACGTTAAAATTTTTTGGTGCTTTTATTTTTGCAGATTGGATTGTATAATAGCTCACAGCAGTGCGATATATCCAGCTCTTAGACTTATATTAGATCCTGAGTTGGAAGTCAAAGCTGATGTTTTTTTCAACACAGGAGGACATACAAACACAGTGTAAGGAACTTTTTTACTAAATTGTATATCATATTTTTTCCCCCCAAATTCCCTGAGCATATGAAATTATTTCATATTTGAAATGCATTGTACAGTAAAAAATTACGTGATATAGCTTTGAAATTGTAACCTAAAAATCCAGAAATATTTTCGTATTTAATTCTGTGAGAAGCGTTGAGCCTAAGTATTTAAATTTCACCACCGTGCTAAGCACAAAAGTCGTATCTGTAGCTATCTCAAAAGGAAAAATTGTTAGATTTACGCCTCCATATACTTGATTCAAAAACCATTTTAGAGCTACATCTTTGAAAAAAAAAAGATGAAAATGATATGAAATGTAAAAACTACGCGAGCTCTTACGATTTGAAGAAGAAAAAAACGAGCTGATGTGTGCATCACATGACTTCCTTTTACTCCAATTTAATGTCACTTCCCCATTATTGGCAATTTTAATGTGATTCAATAGTTTTATCTCTAAATATCACCAACAGCGGCCAATTGAAACCAGATTTTTAAAAAAATCGCCAAGTTGGCGACAAAACTTGGCGGCCAAAAGACTGGCGATATATCGCCAAGTGTCCGCCAAATTATAACACCACTTGAGTTTACATCGAAATTAACGATGATTTCCCCTCAAAAAGGGGCAAAAGACCCATTTAGAAACACCCGAATGCAACCAAAAGGGGAGGTGCACAACTAGACCCCCCCTAGGAGTCTTCGTACCAAATTTCAACTTTCTAGGACTTACCGTTCTTGAGTTATGCGACATTCATACGTACATACAGATGTCACGAGAAAACTCGTTGTAATTAACTCGGGAATCGTCAAAATGGATATTTCGCGTGTCTATACGTTCTTAGGCACTTATCCACGTGTGGTCAAGTCGAAAAAAAAAACTTATCATTCATTCGGGGGTGAGCAAAATGGAAATTAAGGCCGATTTTTGGGTGAAAGTTTTTTCGCGAATACAATACTTCCTTTTTTGTAAAAGGAAGAAAAAAAATCACACAATTTTCAACCTTTGTTAGCTGCTAGATTGCTTCGCAAAAAATGTGGTAGACTGCCAGTGTAAGGTGGTATAGGTCACAAAAGCTGCGTTTCAGATCTCTGTCAATATCGGTCTTACTAATGTCAATTTCTTGTATCGGTACTGTCTTTATCACTTATTTCCATAAATGTAAAGACATTGAGGCTGTATAAAATGTTAGATTTCGCATTTTTACACTAATTTTCTTTTCCGCTTCCAACCTTAGCTCCTCAATTTTTGCAACTGGAATAAGTAGAACCAACTGTTGCGAGAATAGAGGTTTTGCAGGTAAAACGGGGACATGCTGTATATTTCACCATTGTGCCTCCTACGTTTTATCCGTAGCAATCGATTTACACTAATCACAGTCGGGGTCTTTTAGCAATGATTATTTTATACATTAACAAAAGCTTGTAACTAAAGATGAAATGCGTTACGATTGGGACGAAGGTTCACCTTTGGTGTTCAAAGGGTTAATGGTTGTCTTGGGTAGACAAGATTTTCATTTACTCTTGTTTATTGAAAGTCAAATCTGTACTATTAATTTCTGTGCTAAACTGTGTGTCTCTAACCATATCTCCTCCTGATTGCCAACGTATATCTGGTCAATGCTGTTACCGTTAGATGCACGACATTCAGGAGAAGCCATTCCGCTCTGTCTCACCCCCTTCAAACCTTAAAAAAAAGGGCCAGGCGTAAAATACATTCTCATGGATGTAACTCATCGCAGGCGGTTATTGAGCCACCGCTGGTGGAAAACGGGGTTTTGCGAGCGGGGGCGAAGCCCTCTAGTATGGTAAGAAAAGCCGCAAAACAATATTTTCTCACCTAAAAGATAAAACAGTACTCGATCAACGAACTTTGACGAATTTATATACTATTGTATACCTTCGGCATCAACTAAACTATCTTCGAAACGTAATGGAAAAACTAAGGGAGGCTCCATACCCTGTTTCCTTCGCTCACCAGCCTCCTTTCACTACCTGTGGTGACTCGATTCCGTTTGCGACCGCTGACAATTCATGATTTTAATACTTTTGGATGTCTGACCCCTTGTCTCCAGAATGTTAAGGTATAGACATTGCGGAATGGCTTGTCCTTGATCTCCTGTATCCAACGGTACAAATATTGACCTGAGGACGAACTCTGATATTACGAACTCTGTTACTCCGGGTTTACCGGGTTACAGACACACATGCGGACATAAGTTCAAGCGGATCCAAATAAAAAGTTCATTATTTGCGGCAGCATTTTTAAAGCGATTTAATGACCTTCTACTAAAGCATGACCACGGAGAAATGGTGGATGACCATGAAGCGGAAACATAATTGTGATAGGTAGTATCAATCAGAAAGCGAAGAGGCGCCTTCTCGCTCTGATTTATTTCAAAATAACAACTTATTACAATAGTTTAAGAGCTAGACCCAAAAAATCGACTTGGCAACCGAACCGGAGAGTTTTGCTTGCAAAAGGCATATAATGCATCCCTTAATGTCCCTGCGCATTATCCGACACCGTTCCGGGGCCGTTAGGCGTGGGTGGACGCGTGAACATTACTTTTTGAAATAATTTAAAACCGGTAACCGAACGGCACGACGTTTTGGCAACTGATTGAAATAGTTTTATAAACATGTAGCAAAATTGTCAGACACCTTTCCGGGGCCTTTAAGCTAGGATGGGCGCGAGAACATAACTTTTTTTGCAATCTTTAAAAACCGGCAACCGAACTGCACGACATTTTGGCACAAGATTCAAAATAGTTTTTTAAACCCGTAACCAAATTGTCAGACACCTTTCCGGGGCCGATCGGAAGATGTTTTTTTCGCCCATCAATTCAGCACCGCGCACTCCAATTTTTACTTCCTTTTACAAAAAAAGGAAGTATTGTATTCGCAAAAAAAATTTCACTCAAAAATCGGCCTTAATTTCCATTTTGCTCACCCCCGAATCAATGTTAAATTTTTTCGACCCGAAACACTGGTGGATATATGCCTAGGAAAGTACAGACACCCGAAATATCCATTTTGACGATCCCCGATTTAATTACGAGTTTTCTCGTGATGTGCGTATATGTGTATGTATGTCGCATAACTCAAAAGCGGTATGTCCTAGAAAGGTGAAATTTGGTACGTAGACTCCTAGTGAGGTCTAGTTGTGCACCTTCCCTTTTGGTTGCATTCGGATGTTCCTAAGGGGGTCTTTTACACCTTTTTGGGGGAAATCATTGTTAATTTCAATGCTAACTCAAGTGGTGTTATAATGTGTCAAACACTTGGCGATATATCGCCAAGCTTTGTCGCCAACTTGGCGAAAAATTTGGCGATTTTTTTTTTTTTAATTTTTAAGTCTGGTTTTAATTCGGCTAATGTTGGGGATATTTAAAGAGTTAACCACTGAATCACATTAAAATTGCCAATAATGTGGAAATAAATCTGTGTAAAACGTTTTTTTTGCTTCGGTTCGCACGAAACTAAAGGTGAAGATATTTAGTGTTTCCTTGCTTACTCCAAGGCGCTATTATCATTAAATTGGCGTAAAAGGAAGTCATGTGATGCACACATCAGCTCGTTTTAATTGCAAAACCGACAACCGAACTGCTCGACATTTTGGCAATTGATTCGAAATAGTTTAATAAACGCGTAGCAAAATTGTCTCGACATTTTGGCAATTGATTCGAAATAGTTTAATAAACGCGTAGCAAAACTGTCAGACACCTCTCCGGGGCCGTTAAGCGAAGATGGGCGCGTGAACATTACTTTTTTGCAATGTTTAAAAACCGGTAACCGAACTGCACGACATTTTGGCAGAAGATTCAAAATAGTTTTTTAAACGAGTAACCAAATTGTCAGACACTTTTCCGGGGCCGATCGGACGATATGTTTTTCTTTGATCAATTCAGCACCGCGCACGCTATTTTTTAATTGCAAAACCGACAACCGAATTGCACGACATTTTGGCAAATGATGCGAAATAGTTTCATAAACGCGTCGCTAAATTGTCAGACGACTTTCCGGGGCCGTTAAGCGTGGATGGGAGCGCGAAAACGATATTTTTGCAGTTTTTTTTACACCGATAACAAACTATGGTCATTATATTATTATTAGTTATAAAAAAAATTAAATATATTTACATTAAAATTTTTAATTTTAAATGTTAATTTAAAAAAAAAATTAAATAATATTTTCATCTACAATTTTGGCATTCAAAATCTTCCGATTCTTCATCTATTAAGTCATTGCTGCAGGTGTCGTCTTCATTTTCGGTATCAACTATAAACAACCAAAATTTTATGTAGATTAAATGAATTAATAAAAGACAGTTTTTAAAATAAAAATTACCGCACGAGGCAACTGAAGCTTCCTTATATTCTAACCGTAACCGTTTTCATAATCCTTCTGCTCACAGGCTGAAAACTCTGCTGCTGCACAACATGGAACAGAAAAGAGAGAAATATTTGTAATAAATTGCCAAAATGACGTTAGAGTTTATCGGTATAGAAAAAATTGCAGTTTTAATGTAATTATATTTAAATTTTATTTTTAAAACTAATTATCATAATTTAATGTCCATAGTTTGTTATCGGTATAAAAAAATTTCAAAAATATTGATTTCACGCTCCCGCCCACGTTTAACGGCCCCGGAAAGTCGTCTGACAATTTAGCGACGCGTTTATGAAACTTTCTTGAATCAGTTGCCAAAATGGCGTGCAATTCGGTTGTGGGTTTTGAAATTAAAAAAATGCAGTGCGCGGTGTTGAATTGATAGGCGAAAAAAAACATCGTCCGATCGGCCCGGAAAACGTGTCTGACAATTTAATTACGGTTTTAAAACTATTTTGAGTCTTGTGCCAAATTGTCGTGCAGTTCGGTTACTGGTTTTTAAAGATTGCAAAAAAGTCATGTTCACGCGCCCGTCCTCGCTTAACGGCCCCGGAAAGGTGTCTGAGAATTTTGCTACGTGTTTATAAAACTATTTCGAATCAGTTGCCAAAACGTCGTGCAGTTCGGTTACCGGGTTTAAATTATTGCAAAATGTCATGTTTACGCGTCCACCCACGCCTAACTGCCCCGGAAAAGTGTCGGACAATGCGCAGGGACATTAAGGGATGCATTATGCCTTTTGCAAGCAAAACTCTCCGGTTCGGTTGCCAAGTCGATTTTTTGGGGCTAGCTCTTAAACTACAACCCAAATTCAAAATAATAGAATACTTCCCACTTTTTGAAAAAAGTTTATTCTAACCAAATATAAGTGCAAATCAGGTATTTAAATGAACGTGCCACCTTTCTTAGACCTTAAAGTGTGCATTTAATTTCAAATATACTCAATTAAAAATAATCTTAGACAGAATAATCCAAAAGTTTATAGTGATGAAGATTTACATTGAGTCAAAAAATTAGAATATTCAAATTAAAGGGGGAGAAAACACTTTCAAAAGAAACAATATCAGTACTAGAATGCTTCATTTTTTACTGGATTGAATGCTTTAATCCTTTCTCATACGGGTTCTACCACCTGTTTACATCAATCGTTTCTGACACTGTTTCCATACCCTCTTCAAAGCGGCAACGAACTCAAATTTGTTCGCGGGCACCAAGTCTTGAACCGCTTTCTTTAGATTTGACGGTACCACAAATTCTTGATCATATTGAGATTGGTAGAGTTGCTTGACCAGTTTAACACCGAAATTCCTCTTTCTGTTTAAAATCAACGAGTCGATTTAGAGATGTGACACGGAGTAGAATCTTGCTGAAAGATAAAATGTGTCACTAAATGTGTAACTGCTGTACTTCAGATGAAGTATGCAGCATTATTGATAAACAGCGGAAGTCACGCATTGTTTTATTTTATGATATATATAACTTCCCAATTCCTGCAGCCCTCATGCACCCACAAACCAAGAAGAATGTGTCTAAGTGGAGAGAACGTCTTACACAAGATTTCTCATACGCTTTTCTTTTTACACGTCAAACCCAACAAACCTTTTTTTGGTTGAAAGATATTTCAAAAAAAGATTAATCACTGAATGTAACTTTTCCAACCTTGTTGCCCCTGTATGAGCTTATCTTTGCTTCAGTAGAGTCGTGCACGTTTCTGCTTCATGTTTATCTGTGGTCTTACTTCGTAGATCCGCAATTAAAACTTCAGTTTATGCAACCGCCCAAGTGTAGTTGGCGTGGATAAGATAACTATATATTCTGTCCAACACTTATTGACGTAAGAAGCATTTTTCAACGATTATTTTGGACAGTTTACTATAATTTTGGTTCATCTCTGCCAGATGTTACAATTTTTCTACCTCGTTTACTTCGGTTACTTCTTAGTTGGTCAGTCCTATATCCCTTTAAAACCTTACATACCATCGATTGTAAAACGTTCATTTGAAGTGAGTTGGATAGTTTATTTTCTAACTTTAAGAAATGGTACAATATGCAACTTTTTTTTCCTATTTATCACCTTGGCGACCCATTTTGAGCAATAAAAGGCTTTTAAAAGAGCGTAAAATTATCCGGGTACCAAGCTCCGTATTTGTGACAAACTATAGGGTAACAGGTATGCAAATATTTTCGCTACATTTAAAATTCACATTGAATGAATAGATTATTCTAATTTTTTGACCCATATAAAAAATCTATTTTTCCAATGTGTCAATGATCCATAAATTGTTAAAATAATATCTGAAAAACTATTTAAATTGATTTGCCCATTCATGAATAACGAGTTTTATTTTTTTTTTGAATTTGCATGCGTTCATTTTTCCCGACTCAGGGACAAGTTTTATTCAAACAGTTCTGATATTCTATTATTTTGAATTTGAGCTGTACAAATAGTGTTTCCGCTTCAAAGTCATCTGCATTGTCAAACTTTACCGCAGACATCAAGACCACTGGGTCTTGATGTTTTCTTTTGTTACAGAAATTACAAGAGTGCCTGGTACTTCTTTATCTCAAATTCAGTTTCCTCTACCTTTTAACATTTTGAGTCATTCTTTAGAGTAAAACAGACTCCTCCATAAGCTTCCTGTAACATCACAAATGCTTCAACTGTTGATTTTTCTTAGGCTAAAATAAAACTTCAATGCAGCGTATTTCTTTTCGCCTCATGTCATTTTCATTTTTCAGTGCGCGAAAACGAAACGATATGGATTGATTTTAATGTCACATTATTGACGTCATGACAATTAAAAACTCGCTTCTCCGCTCATCCGACGAAAGATTCATAAGTTTTCTGTTACTTGATTTTTTAATTCACCTAAAAAAAATTCTTTTTTTTTTTTGGTGAGCCCACTTACTTCAAGAGAGGATTATTTTTCTGTGAAGTTCGTTGAAAAAAAACTGTAGATTATATGAAAAGTGCATTGCAACTTTCTATACATAGCATATTTAGTTTACGATTATTTATTTTGAACTCCATCTACTATAGCAATAGTGAAAATATTTTTTTATTTCAGCATTGCCAATTAATCGTTTGTTTTATATTGCAGAACAATGAAGCCATATGCAGTGGTATGGCTATATTCCTACCTTTATTTACATCCAGTGGGAAGGCGATTTGTTCAAAAAACAGGAAAATTCATAATGAGATACATTCTCAGATCACCAATCAAGGATGATGATTTCGATGGCATAATGCTTCTAGCAATTACAATGGTGTTCGCGCGCGTTTGGGAAGTAAGTTTTTCTGATAAATGATGTTTTGCATAAAGTATGATTTTCGAATCGAAGAACCTGCTATCAATATAAGATCAATTTTTACAACATTTCTCTTTTAGCGTTACGTATTACAAAATCACATTTGTCTACGCATTAGATTTCCTGTATTTTCTGTTTTAATAGGAAACACTGTAATAACCTACCACTTCCCTTGCTAACCTAATTTATCACAGGTTAGATATTGTGAGATAAAATTATCTCGTAACTCTTTCATTTTGTGCTTCATGCTCTTCCATTTTCTATACTAGCAGTTCAATCCTCTTTTTTCCCGACAATCTCGAAATAATAAAACGCATCTACGCATTAGATTTCCCGTCTTTTCTGTTTTAATAGACGGTGACAAACGATCAGTCACACAATTTTTCTGCATAATTTGTGTGACTTTGATCGTTCACACAATTTTTTTCTGTGGTTAGAGTTGTTCTCTAACTCGGTCACACTCGGTTTTTCTGTCTTACCCGGTCACTACGAACTCGGGCCACTACAAACTATTTTCAATCCTACGTTTTTTCCTGACAATCTCGAAACAATAAAGACAGAAAAGATTTCCCGTCTTTTCTGTTTTAATAGTAATCTATATATATAAAAATCAATGTCCTGAGATTATATATATATATATACATATCAACGCATAGCCAATACCGGTGAAGCCTCACTTGAAATTTGGCAGGCATGTCCACATGATTACGAAAGTATCCACTAATGAAGGACTTTTCGAAATATCAATTAGCTCGGGAGAAATTAATTAAAACCCCTTAATTTCTGTGATAAACCTGTAATTGAAATTTAAATTATTTTCGAAGGCTTTCCTCCATTCAAATCATTATTCAGTACTTCATCTCAACTTTTAGTCTATAGCGAATTTTAAATTTGATATTGTTTTTGTTTCTCACGTGATTCTTCGAGGCTTTTCTCAAGTCATTTAATAATGTTTCTGTCTTTTGCTTTCACTTTTTCAAAACTGGAAACGAAGTTTTTGAGAACATCACCACAGATAAAATATATAAAGCATTTAAGTTTTATTTCACATCGTAAAAGTAAATGATAAAGTAGCAGGGATTAATTTAAGAGAATGTTTTTCACACGGCCAATTTTATGTAGCTTGCTCCAGAGTCAGTTCATCAAACAGCTTAATCATTTTAGCACCAGAAAAAAAATGTTGTATACAAAGAAGTTCTCTTGCTTAAACATTGTTATAACAATAAAATGTGGATGGCCTGTGTTTGCAAAAAAAAAAAAAAAAACAATCCTTTAAAAGAATCGTTAATGACAGTTAAGGATTGGTTAAGGACAAGAGCATATATTTAAGGAGTCCAGGGGTCCCGGGACACCCCAAAATTAGAAAAAAATATAGGTAATAAGTAATTATTATAGAGGGTTTTTGTAACTAGGTGCACCAAGCACTGTTATCTCCTGCTAATTCCATTACCCGAGCAATGCCGGGTGCGGGAATGCTAGTACAGTATAATAACGAACGATCAAAGTCACAATTTTTCTGCATAATTTGTGTGACTTTGATCATTCACACAATTTTTTCTGCGCTTACGATTTCTCTAAGTCGGTCACTGTCGTACTCCTCGGTCACCCTTGGTCACTACGAGCTCGAATATTACGAGCTCGTTCATTACGAACTCGGATGTAACGAACTCTGATTTAGAACTCGGTCACTAGGAACTTCCGCCTGAAGGATAGCAGTTGAATCCTCCGTTTTTTCCCGACAATCTTGAAACACTAAAGCGCATCTACGCATTAGATTTCCCGCATTTTCTGCTTTAATAGTAACGAACAGTATAATAACGAACGATCAAAGTCACACAATTTTTCTGCATAATTTGTGACTTTGATCGTTCACACAATTTCTTTCTGTGGTTACGAGTTCTCCAACTCGGTCACTGGTCGTACTCCTCGGTCACTAGGAACTCGGTCGCTAGGAACTCTGTTACTAAGAACTCTTGCCTGAAAGATATTATAGTTAAATACTGTATGTAATAGCCTACCACTTCCCTTGTTAACTTAATATATCACAGTTTTATCTTACAATATCTAACCTATCTCGTAGTTCTTTCATTTTGTTTTTCGTGCTCTTCCATTTTCTTCACTAGCAGTTAAATCCCTTTTCCCGAATAAAACGATTAAATATTTTTACTTCAGAAGGGCTTTTTAAGGTCTAACCAAATAGAAGCTAAAAGACGTTAAAAGGAGCTTATCGGCGAAAACATTCTTTAAAAGAGTGAATTTTTTTCCCACTGTCTGCTAGTAACTGTTATTGAAAAGGTGGATTCATAACCGAAATTCAACACACAATATCTAGCCATGAACTAACATGAACGGAGAAACTAAGTAATCATATGTCTAAATGTTTGAAGAAAGGCATACAAAATATTAGTGTTTTGAAGGGGAATGTCGAGCAAAGTGAAATATTTATAATGTTTGATATGAAACATAAAGAAGTTTTGTTTCGAAAATAACGGTACCTAAAGAAATGTTTTTATATGTGTACAAATAAGTTTTAAGGGATTTTTTTCTCAAGTTTCTAGCTTTATTGTTAAAAAAAAAAGTTTCATATTCAGTTTTCGAAGTGTTGTCCATCATTGGCCTTTTTCCATCTTTGGTTATTTTTGGATGCTATCACGAAAAAACGATGCGTCTTTTGATTGATCCACAAATCGATCCAATTTTGGACTTCTTCAAAAGAGCGGAAGTGCTGATCTGCTAATCCTCAAGAGTATGAATCGACAAAAACAAATAGTAGGGGGCAATGTCTGGGCTATGTAGCGGGTGGAGTAGTACTGCCCATTTCAAGGTGTCGAGGTATGTTTTGACTGACTACGCAACATGTAGTCGAACGTTATGTTACAAAATTACCTTGTCGTGTGTCTCTTTGTATTGTGGCCGTTTTTCCTGCAGTGCTCGACTCAAATGCATCAATTGAGATCGGTAAAGTTGTTTGGCACTAGTCTTCATCCAATAAAGCCCCTAATTTGGCATCTTCAAACTTTTATGGCCGTCCATCGTGCTCTTTATCCTTCCTATTAAAATCACCACTTCTGTACCAAATCTTAAAAATGATGCCTTTCTGATGATATTTGATCAAGTATTGATGAAGTTATGGCGTTGTCACAAAAACACTGAATTTCACTATGCACTTTAAAGTCTAGAGTAATAATTATTCTAGGCTTTACTTATTTCTTAATAAGAATTATGTGCGTTAATTTTCATTTGATAAATTGGTTATTCAAAAAGTACAAATTTTTTCATTAAAATTATATTATAATTTGATTAATCTTTTATTTCCGAGTCTCATTTCTTGAAGATTTTTTTATAATTGCAAAAATTGTTATACAAAGGCAGTAGGAATAAATGAGTAATTACAACTAATGCATATTTTTCCAAGAAATGTTTTTGACCTAATGTGCATTCAAGCAAGGTGGAGTTATAATTCTGACCATTTTAATGTAATTTTTGCAGGCAGAGCAACAGTTTCAAGAGATAGCCAAAAGAAAAATCCCCACCCTCTATTTTTTTAGTGAAGATGATAAAGTGGTGGAAAGAGAATTAAGTTATAAAGTCGTAGAACTGCTGAATGCTCATCAAGAAAATATCTCCTTTTATGACAAGTATGGAGAACTTGAAAGACCTGGTAAGTAATGAATTGTACTTATTTCAGGTAATTCTAAAAGTTTCATTATATTAACACACATGTTTTGTATTTTTTTTAAAACACAATTTTCTTAAGAAGATATTTTTTCACGCTACCTGAAATACAGTATCAAAAAAAGTATACTTTGATTATCAATTTAGGGGCTGTAAATAAAATATATCCAATTTTTTTTCAATTCATGCACAAATCGTTTTTAAGCGGCGTGAAGTGTTTTCAAAGTTCATAAAATATGGTGGAATGAAAAGAATTTTTACATGAAATGGGCAGTATATATATATATATATGTATATATATATATATATATATGTGTATATATATGTGTATATATATGTGTATATATATATAGTACTGATGTTTTGCATGAAGCACCAAAATTTTTAAATTGAACTTGATTAATTAAAGCTTAGTTATTTTTAGTAGCTTACAGCTGTTTACTCTTTTCTGTTTTTGTATTATACATTTGTAATCATATGCTCTTAGTTAATAGTTTTATAAACCTTCCACGTGAAAAGTACAACTATTTGAAACATGTCATTTTGTATTTGTAGATTTGGTGGAAGGGGAAATGCGAAATAACTCAACTTTAAGTAAATAACTTTTCTCGCAGTGTGATTTTCAAACGATGATGACACCTATGCAATAGTTGAAACATGCAGAAGAGTCGAAATCCCTTCCACACTAAGTCCAAAAATATTTGGACATTTAAATAATCGCATTTTAAAGAATTTCTTGAGAAATAAACCAATTGCTCTGTAACCTTTGTCACGTAAGTTATACTTCAGTCGACATTTTCTAATAAACGTTAAATCACTCATTTACTAAGAAGAACAGTAACAAATTGAAGAAACCAAAAATCCTTATTAAACACTCTTCCTCGTAAATGGCTGTGAATATGAGGTAAATTTCAGAAATTACTTAACTGTGCACAATGATTTTAGATTTGCGTGAAGTATTACCTAGATTCATAAAGGTATAAGCATTTCGTTGGAAAATAAAAATTTTGCTTACGAGTTTTTGGTTCATAACATGCAGATTTGCAATACCTTATAAACGTTTAGAAAAGTTGACAGCATACAAAAGAAACAAATTTTTAATAAAAATTCTATAAAATTTGAAGTATGAACATTTGAAGCAATGATATTCTCGCTGCACATGCGTGAAGGAAAACAGACTTTCAAAATTTCGTAGCTAAGTTAAGTTCCTGTGGCAACTTAAAGATTTATATCATAAAAAGATATCGGTGTCCTAATGAGGCGAATTTTACTTATTTCGGATAGGTGACAATCGCTAGAGATAGTTTACTTGCTTGCAATCGTTCAATGTCATTCCTAAAAAAAACAGATTTGTGAACAATTCGTTATGCTTCATTGCGTTTTCGAGAATGAATGAAATTCATAAGATCACAGATCTTTCTAAGTTTTTACGATATTCAACTGGAATCCAAAGTTGCCATATCTACTTGACTACTAAACTTCTAAATAATCCAGTTGAATAACAAAAAAACTATCGGCAACCTCGTCAATCGTAATTGATCATACACAAATACCTTTTTCCAGGAATAACACTGAGCGATTGCAGGCAAGTGTTGAAAATTTGCCCAATGTGTCGCTGATATCTTTTTAAGCTTTTAAGATATTCAACTGGAACTTTTATCTGATGCCAACTCTATTTGGCTATGAAATGTTGACAAGTTTTGAATTGCTATATCTTTTTCGCACATGCATTTAGAAACGAATTGCTTTATAAGTTCATATTCCATCAAATCTATACTAATAATATAAAGCTGGAGAGTTTGTTTAAACGCACTGATCTCAGGAACTACTGGTTCGAATTGTTTTTTTTTTTTTTTATTGAATAGTCCATTTATTGAGAAAGGCTATAGGCTATTTTTTAAAAAATCAGATTGACCGAAATATTTGTAATTGCAAATTAAATGTTGAATGAATTGTTTATTTTTATGAATTCCTAATAGATGGCGGGGTAAGTTGACTCATCGAGAGGGTGTTGACCGACAGTGTCGATAGCTGTGAGGAACCATGCCAAGCGGCTCAGATGCGTGGTCGGCTACACTGTTGTTTTCAGGGAACTGATTTTTGAATGATTTTGAATGATTTTTTTTCGTTATTAAGGTACATAATTGGATTTTGTAGGATTTTTCTATTAGGTTTTGTTTTACTTATTTCATCAACGTTTGTTCTTATAGATGAAGATAGTTACTTATCTAAGTTAATAATTTGATTTGTCGTATTATTCAATTGTGATTGTTTATAACGTTTTTACTATACTATAGTATTGTTTGTTTGGCGAAAAAGTTTAAATTGCAGAAAAAAAATGCTTCACTCGCTAAAGAGTAGGGTTACGGAAGCGTGTTTCCTTGACGCGTTAAGCGATGAACTATAAAGTTGAAGGATTATTTTGAGGTTTAAAGCTACTGTTAATCTTTTTATGTGTTGGCGAATAGTTTTTAATTCCAAAGATACTTTAATAGGTTTTCTGAAAAGGTGTGTACGCATTTTAGTTGAAGAAAAATGATTATTTCACATCAGAAGGGGGTTCTTCAACTTTTTTCTGGTCCCTTAAATGCATGGGTGATCTAGTTTTTATCTGAAATTGTAAGCTGCAGTACCGTTTATATGACAAAATTACAGAACAGTTACTCTCTTTTTTTTTCTGGAGCAAATATGAATTTTTGAAAGTGTCCCAACACTTTAGGTTAACATAGTGCATTTGGTCCTAATACCTAGCATAGTACCTAGTCTTCCCCCACCCATTGTTTAGTTTCAAAAATTACTGCAAGTGCAGTAATAGTTTGTTTCCTTTTATCGCAACTGACCCAAAATACCTTTTGATTTTTCATATTAGGGTCTGAAAACATTCTGTTTGCCTGATATTATAATTCATTCTTTGAGACAGCAAATAAAGTAAAAACAGAATTAGCGAGAGGAGGTTCTTTATCAGCACTGATTCGACTGCCCATTGTGGGTCCCGTCTTTTCCATCAGTTTTTTTCTAGTTGGATCCAATTTCTTCCCGACTTCTACAGTTAGTGGATTTAATAGTTTTAAAAACAATCCACAGGGGGGGGGGGGCCATCTATTTTTTCTTCTTTCTCCTTCAGTGAGAGATGAGGTTGCTCATGAAATCAAAAGTATCCTAAAGTAAATTATTCTTTTGGGGAAAATTGTTTCTAAAAAAATCTTTTTGCACACATTTGACTAATATTTCTATTCATTTTTGATAAATGAGCTACATTTTTCCTTTTGCGGTGTTTCGTTATAACTTCTAAGTTCTAATGCTCAATATTTTTAAATGAGTGTTTGAATGTAGCCTTTTATTTCGGGTGTGTACACAGCGTTGGTGTGGTCCTCAAAAAGTGCTTTATTTTTATTTTGCATCTATAGAAAAGCAAAATATTTGATTTTTCAGATCAGAGGAACTACATGCACGCAGTCAATAAAAATTCAAATTTTCTCACGAACTTTTAGCGAAATTGGAATCAAATGAGAAGTTCTTGCCGAGTAGTTACCAAAAAACCACCTTTGTGAAAATTCTTCACAGCACACCTTGACATTTCTACTACTGTAGCACGTATACTACCATTTCCACCACCGTGGCCCCACCACAACTCACATAGCGCACTTTCCAACTACAGGCGGTTAATATGCCTCACCCTATAGAACAGCATTTCACAAATTACTTGTGTTGTAGGTGCACAGGAGATTCATTTAAAATGTTTGCAATAAGTTCTGTCATGTCAAGGCGAAATGCTGTATCGCATTCATATTAATATAAAATGTTTGCAATAAGTTCAGATAGCTCAAGGCGAAATGCTGTAACCGCATTTATATAGCTGCTATATGTAAGAAATGGGTTGAAAACAATAGTGTCACTATCAGGAGGAAGTCCACATCAGCTAAGACCCTTTTGAAAAAGACACATTTGTCATTGCAATTAAATGTTTTTAATATATGTTAATTCTTCAGGATTATCTATACTATAAAAAATTTGTGTAACCTTTATCCGTAAAAGCGGTGGCAACTAGCTGCCTCCATAGTAATGGAGTAATTCAAATGATAAAACTGGTGTAACGTTACGCATCGCTCATAACGTTACACCAGTTTTATCAGTTAAGTTACTTCATTGCTATGGAGGAAGCTAGCCGACGGAATAAGGTTACACAAAGTGCAGAATGCTGCCACCGTATTTACGGAGTAAGGTTACACCCATTTTTTACTGTACGTAAAGCTTTCGCTATTTAAATTATGTATTATTTTTATCATTATACATTTCAATTTGGTATTGTATATTTCTATTTGGGGGTTAAGATATATAGTATTGTTGTAATGTAACTCACTTTGTCAGTTTTTGCTTATGAAACAGTTTAAACTTTCATATATAAAACCAAAAAAAAATGGTATGTAGGCTTTTTTCCACTATTGAAATTAGTTTTAATTGCATTTATTTAACAACAGTTACAGTAACAGTACAGGGTGGCCCAAAAGTAGGTACTGTCCACCTCTGGCAAGTTGAGCTTCGCTGCCCGACCGATTAAACGATTCCATTTGTTAAAATAGGGGTGAGGAAAAATGGCTTAAGAACTGTCGAATTTAGTTTGCAGTGTTATTACCCATTTGGCGAACAATATAACTCGGGTAAGAAGTTGCAAGTGGTACAGGATTTTCCCGCCAATAAAAGGGTTGCAATGGTAGCCCAACTCTACGCCTAACAATTCCTCTTACTGATTGCTCTCCCTTGAAAGAAATGGATTTGCTCAAGGCCGTAGCTCAACTTCTCAGAGGTGGACAGTAGATAATTACTTATAAAGCTACACTTTTATCACAGGTTTAATTATATGCAAATAATAACACATTTTGTCCCGAAGGTGTTCAAAATGCCCACCTTCGGCATTGATGTATTTCTGCAACCTGTCCCTGACACTCACACATAGTGCGACACTAATTCCGGTTAGAACTAATTTTCTTAAACGCATCAGCGATGAAATTCTTCAACTGTCGTTTTGTTAAGGGGTTTCTGGAATAAACATTCTTTACCACTACTCCCAGAGAAAAGAAATCCATTGTAGTTAAGTTCAAGGAGAGCATGGTGGATCTCAATACTCCCCCGTCTCCCCACCCATGATGTAAGAATGCCTCATCCAGGGTATTGACGGACCGCGAAAGATGAATACGGGGAAGTTGGTACGGGGCCCCTCGTACTGTTCACAGATCCTTCAGATTTCCAGCCATGGTATACATCAAAAACAAAAGAAAGGGCGCAATCAATTATGTATCACACATTTGAAAGAAGAGTGCCACAATACGAAGAAATGAAATTTTACTGGGGAAGCGTTTGAAATTGAACTCTTCAGGCAATTCGCATTAAGAAAAGTGAGTTTGCTGTGCTCTCCAGTGGTTAATGTTGGAACAAAAAATGTCATTATTTCTCAAAGATAACGTCATTTAAAGCCCTTTAAGCGAAAAAAAAAAATTAAAAGTTTGTATTGTGGCACTGTTCTTCCAAACGAACGATATACGTCACTGTATACTGCCTTGCTAAGCGCAAAAGTCGTATCTGCACTTTTTATGAAAATTAAGCTACGGTCACTAAGAGATCCTTTATCACATATTTTACCTAAATACACAGTTTTATGGTCATTTGTGATTGAGAAATGGTTTTTTTAAAAACTCTGAAAAAGTCACATCCGTATCAATTAAATGAATGCACACAACTAAACGGTAATTTCTCATTTCGAACTCGGATGCAGATAAGACTTTTGCATTTAGCACGGTAGAATACCTTCTTTTGCGCCTCTTTGCATTTTAGGAGTTGTGATTCTAAATTGCATCTGTAGTAGCAGCATTGTTAAAAAAAAAAGTTAATAATCAATGAAAATAGTATTGCTAAATTTTCATTCATCAATTTAGCGCAAAGGAAAAAAGGTACTGCATTTTCCTGAATATGTTATGCAATGTAATAAAAAATACATTAACCTCTGAACAAACTGACACACAACCACTAACAGTTCTGATAATTTTTAATGATTTTAACCAATTTACAGACAGTAGCGTCTGGTTAAAATTATTGACGTCATTTTCTGCGTGTGAAAGTGACGTAATTTTCTGTTAGATACTTCATAAGTATGGATGGTAAGTTATATTGTATTATTATCATAAGGGGTTAGTAGTAAAATGTAACTTAAAAAAATAAGCACTTACTAAAAATTTTCTGTTTTAGGAAAGGAACTGGATTGGCTTACTTTGCTTTCGTTTGCTGAAGGTTCTCATTATGTGTTTCGAAAGTATCCTGAGTTGTGTGCGGAGAAAGTTTTAGCGCATTTGAAGAAAATTGAAGATAAAGAATCGTGTAGAACTTAATGAAGGATTTAGGAGATTTATATATAAAATTGTTTATAAGAGCTGTGTACAAAGAAATGAAGAGAATATTTATAATATGTCTTTCACAAAGTTTTTACTTGAAGAGATGAATTTTGAAATGACTTTTAACACTGTACGTAAGTTTACTGTTTATACTCATTTATATGTTCAGGTTTCCAAAAATTTTAAATCCTAACAACGGCATTGTAATATTGTGAATATGTTTCAGTTTGTACTTTTTTATACATTAATCACATTTGTATTTTTGTATTAAATATTTTATTTTTAAACTTTAGTTTTTTATTCGTATAAAGTCTTGCAAATCTGATTGTTCATCTGAATTTTCTGCAAAATGGGCTGTTTAATCCATGAGCAAACATCACACTTTGTTCTTTTTTAGAAAATAATTAAAACTTATACAAATGCAAGTGGGTTAATTCTGAATTCAAAATGTTTATATACAGAATGACTAACGTAAAAAGTCAAACGTAAAAATTCAAAACATTTATAGTGATTTCCAATAGTTCAGTTACTAACATTAGTTGTAAATGTTTGCCATAAACGTTGGTGTTGACATGGTATTTTTAAAACATACAACCTGTAAGATGATGCATGGAAAAGCAACGGATGTGTTAGAGAAAATGTTTGACGGTTACAATACTAAAATATCTTGACATGGAGCAGATAGTTCCTTCATATTTTCAAGAGGAATAAAAGAAAAAACTGGAATAACCTTGTAGACTTAAATCGTAACGTGAATGGAATACTTAGCCGAATTTTATTGTGGTGAGCTAATGGGAAGAGGTGAAAATGTACACACCTGTTTTTTTGAAAGGTATTTAAACCAACCAAAATAGTATAGGTTTCTGTCACTACGGCAAATGAATGTTTTAATGAAACATTAATATTTTCTTAAACCGAAAAATGTATAACACTTGTTTGACTTCACAACAGCATTTTTTTAAAATTGTGCTTCATGTTATGAAGGTATTATTCCTGTTTTATTGCTAACGTTCAAAATATGAATCTTCAAAGCTAACAGGTAAAATCTTTAATGTCTTAAAGTATGGCATAATGAATAACTTGAAAATGCTTCTGCGCGCATACAAGTAGTTGTAAATAGTTTTACCACAACAAACAGGAGTGGTTATCGATATCATTGCGAACGCTTTAGTTTGGATTACATAGGGTAAAGGAGGGTAAGATGACTATTTTTGTGCGAGATGAAGATAATTAGCATTTCTGAAGCTCTTTCATCGACATCAAATCTGTCAAAGCAGGGTTGGGGGGGGGGGGGGCTACCACCCACTTTTTATGATAATTGTTTTCAATTTTCTAGTTTAGAAACCAAAACTAGAAATGATTAAAAACACATCATGAAGCACAAGCAGTAAGTTTTAGCTTATGGATTCATTGTTTTTAGATATTAGTAAATCAATTGTTTTACTTTAACAAGCCATACTTAATTAATGACGTTATTAACAAGTATTTGTGACTTCTCCACATACTTTCGGGTAAATAATGTAAGTCTAATTGAAGCAGTGAGAAGCAAAGGGATGTAATTGGACATTTTCAAGTTTTGAGTAAAACGTGTTTAAATATAAGGTCGTAGGTAGGCTTTCATTGAAAAGTTTTTCTAAATCGTGCTGTATAGCAGCACCTACTAGGGCAGCCCCAAGACAGAGGGAAGGTTCACCTACCATTTGTACTGGTTATCTCCAAATTTTTAGTGTTGCCACTAACATTCCTTTGCTTCTCACTGCCTCAATTCATATGTCAAGTGTTTTTTCTGGGAAAAATATTGTGTACATAACTCATAAAAAAATTAAGAAAACCGTGAGTTATGTTAGATTTTTATCAATTACCTCTGATCTGCTCTCAAAACCAGCTCTAATTTTTTTCCTTTTTATCCCCCCCCCCCCCTTTTTTTTTGCTGCTACTAAAAAACCTATGGCTTTTCGGTTTCTTTTCTGCCCCCCCCCCCCCTTCCAGTTATGAGTTCCAATCGCCGCCTCTGTTTAGGGAGTCTGTTAGACACACGGAATCTATCATTAGAAACTAATAATTTAGAATTATTCCACTAAAACCATACAGCCGAGCTTTTTTCAACTGGGGAACTACTTTCGACAGAGAAAGGTGGACAACATGCTCCGAATATGTTGTTTAGAGTTTGAGACGGAAGAAAATACTAGTCGAACCACTTTCATCTGTTTTTACGCATTTTTAAACTTATTTTATTTTGAATGATTATTTGTAGCTGTTCGTATCTTACCAACCCCCTATTGTCATTGTACCGCATAGGTGAAGTAAGATGATGAAAATCGCTTTTTGTTTTGGACGACACGTTTTATGTTTCAAGAGGAGATAACCAATATCCATTATTTTAAAAGATAAACTTGATAATTTAAAGTAGCCGTGGGTATTGGTTTCAAAATTTTAATTCATATCCTAAAGCAAGATTTTTTTTTTTGTGTGTGTCCTCGCGATGCCAGATGCCATAGTTGTAACTTTATTTTTCGCCGCCAGTCTTTTCGTGACTTGGCTCTACTCGTCTATCGGGGGTGTGATTTAGAGACGTCATATCTATTTAATGAAGCTTGTACTGGTATATTTCAAATTAATTGTGTCATTAAGTTTTCAAAAAGTGTATATTCGTATTGAAAGTTTAGCAAAGATATTTAAAATGTATTGGGCAAAACACGATCGTTTAGAACTTCACCAATTGCCATTGGTTCGGAATTGAAAGACGCTTCACCAAGAGGCATGATAATTAGATCGTATTCTAGAAAAATCGCAGTTTTCCTCTTCGAAATGACATCATAACTCCTCCCTCAAACCGTCTTCGTTTGCGGAACTTTATGCTACGTCGGTTGATGGAAATGTTATGATGTCAAATTTGAAGCGGAATGATTCCGTGCGGTTGGCGGAATAAGCTTCATAGTTTCTTATTTAAGTTCAACAGTCATAAATTCCTCCAAAAGCAGAGCATTTATTTTTTTATCGTAACTACACTACAATATTTTACTTACAGAATAGATTTTTGTGCATGAGAACTTTTTGTCACGTAACGGGTCATTCCATAGAAATGTCAACCTCAACCTCGGAATTTTTTTCCCTCAAAGCCCTAATTGTGACCTATAATTTCATTCAGCATACTTTATAGTATATAATTCCAGTAACACTTTGCAAAAATTTCATTCGGTGTTTTTCTTCTGGCTCCTAACGTGAGAGGTTGTAGAAAAGGCTTAGCATACGCAAAAAATATGCGTCTAAGTTTTCTTGTGTAATGTAAAATTTTTTGCAAATTTTTAAAAGAACTATGTTTATTCTAAAAGATTAGATGTTGGCCCAATAAAACTGACTTCTTTTTGCATACATTATAAGATAAGTATTTTAATTAGTTTGGTTATTTCACTGAAAATATTCACGTTACGTTAGTCGCGAAAATGCACTATTTTCTGCTTAAAAACTAAATCAGATGATTGAACCAAACAAAACTTTTTATTTTCTTTTATCTGTGTCATGTCTACTTAAAAAGTGCAAAATATTTATTTTAGTATCAGTAGATATAAAATAATTAGTGTGACTAACGTAACATTTTAAAAATGACTGCTAATATTTAAAACATAATTTAATTCAATGTACATTTTCATGAACAATTTTGAATAAGTAGGCATTCTATATTGGTTTAAAATATTTAGGGTGAAAAGAAACAGTAATATTACATTGTAGACCTTCTGTCTACTTAGAAAAATACTTTTTTAAAGGTGTTTAAAAAAATACTTCCAGTTTAAAGAATTATTATTAAAAATTAAAAAAAAAGGTGAGTAAAGCAAAATGAGTATTCTGCTGAATGTGCATTCAACACAAGAATCCAAGCTAAAGAATTAAGAAAATAGAAAGGAGAACGTCTCTATTTTTAGAAAATACATCTCCACCTATTATTAATATGAAGTAATGGCAGCTCGTTGAAAAACATTTGAAGATGTTTCATGATAGTGACAACAAGCGTTGCTGCAGCATATTTCAGAAAATGCATGAATGATCATTTAGAAATTTAAACATTTGCGGTGATATCTGGAATTAAAATTCATTCTGAAAAAATGTTCGAATATTTTTTTTTTCAATGTTACATTTTAATTCAGGATGCACAACACTATTCGTTCGATGAATCAGTAAACCTTAAAAAATAATATGCCGTTGAAAAGTACTACGGAGTTTCTTATGACGATAACTAGTATATCGGTAGAATACTAGAATTTGGTGAAACTATCAACTTGTATAAAGTTAACTTTTTAAAAGAGAGATATTTAAGATTTAACTAGCCCAAAAATGAGGTTATTAAATTAGTATATATAAAAGCAGTTGGATATATAAAAGCAGCAATATTAGAATCCAATATTTGTGCTTTATTTACGTTGTTTTTTCACCTTAATCATATTGTAGCACAAAGCTTATATGAAATTTTTTCATTTAACTTCGGCTTAAACGGGCCTTTCGATCATATTTTTTGCATTTATTATGTCTGAAGTGAACAGGTTTTGTAGTCTTTGACTGAAGAAGTATAGGTTTTTGGATCATTTGTCCTTTCTTTGTTGTTTTAACGAAAGATAATTATTCCCAAGTTTATTTCTTTGAAATGTAATTTTTCTTCATCTCCTAAAATTATCAAAGTGCTTTTCCTCTCCAAGTTAGCTCTGTTAAGAGCTCTTATTCAGGAAACTCGTAGGAAAATTTCTATTATTGAAAATGAGTTGTTTTATTTGCATCTCAAACTTTCTAATTCCATCTCTAATTTTGATTTGATTGACAGTAAAAGTTGGAACAGGGTTCTTCAGTCTACTTCTAAGCATAGGTCTATTCTTCATAAGAAGTTGGAATCTCTTTTCGCAAATAATGCTAATAATGTTTCCTATGTTTTCCCTCAGGTGAATCAGAATGCTGTTCTTAATCTTTCTTCCAAACACTTGACTTCAAATCAGCTTAATGCTCTCAAACTTAATAACAATTTTGCTTCTTGTTCAAAACCTTCTTTTCCTAAGTTGGTTGATCCAATTGAGAAAGCCTTTAGATTTAGCGCTCTCACTGCTTCTCAAATGGACTCGATTAGGCATAGTATTGCCAATACTGTGGATTTTAATTCCAAATTGACTTCAAATACTTTTAGCAAGCATGCTAATTCTTCCATCCAAGGTTTGTGTTCTGATCCTGATCTAGTTATTACTAAGGCTGACAAAGGTGGCCAAATTGTTATTCTTGACAAAAGTTCATATTTAGATAAATGTAATGAGCTAATTGAGGTTGGTCCTTATGTGACACTTCACAAAGACCCTAGTATAAGAGAGGTTGATCTTATTAAAAATGTTGTGAAATCTTCTATCATCAGTGAGTCTTCAAAAAGGTCTTTAACTTCTTCTGTTGCACACTGTGCCAGGTTTTATGCTCTACCAAAGGTCCATAAACCCGACATTCCTCTTAGGCCTATTGTTTCAAACATTGGTACTGCTTCATATAAACTTGCTAAGTATTTAATTTCTATCTTCTCCTCTCTTTTGGTTCCTATTCCTATTCAGAGTCAAAACTGACTACAACTGTATTTATGTCGAGGACTGCATACTAAGTGCCTTGCCTCCATTATTTTATGTACCGATAGATGGCTCTCTTTTAGTTAGCAACTCTTTTACTGTGAGAAATTCAGTTCATTTTGTTCAGAAGTTACGTTATTTTAAGCCTCATGGTTTAACGATGGCTTCTTTTGACGTGAAATCACTTTTCACTAATGTACCGGTTATTGGGGCATTGGATTGTTTTAAATTGCGACTCCAAGAGCATCAGTTTTCTACTTTTGAGATTGATGAGCTTGTTTCACTTACTCGTGTTTGTCTTGAGTAGAGTACTTTTGTGTTCAATGGTACTTACTTTCGTATGTCTGAAGGTTTAGCAATGGGTAATCCTTTGAGTTCTATTTTAAGTGACATTTATATGCACTATTTTGAGACTAAAGTTTTTGAAACCATAATGTTTCGTTCTATGTTCGTTACGTTGACGATTGCTTTGTTTTGCTTGACCAAAACCATGTTGATAATGAACTTTTACTTTCTACTCTAAATTCTATTGATCCTTGCATCCAATTCACTATTGAAATGGAAACTGATAGTTCTCTTTCATTTTTGGACGTCTTTATTACTAAAAGTAATGATGAATTTATGACGTCGGTGTTTCGTAAGCCTTTTGCTGTTACACTACCTCCTCACAAATGTTCTTCTCATCCTCCAAACCAAAAGTTGGCCTCATTCAAGGCTTTTGTGTTTCGTGCTTTGAACATCTGTTCTTCCTCCAATTCTTTAAATGCTGAGCTTTCTTATCTTAAAGCAGTGGCTTTCGATCGTGGTTATTCTCCTAGCATCATTGATTCAATTTATAATAAGTTAATTAAGCCCTCTCATTCTGAAAAGGTTTCTGCTTCCAATGCTTCCTATACTATTGTTTTGCCTTACTATCCAAAAGTTAGTCATCAAGTTGCAAAGATTTTGAAGAAATTTGGTTTCGATATAGCTTTTTCTCCAGCTAATAAGATAAAATTTACAAACTTAAAGGACCCCATTGATTGCCATAGCAACTGGGGCATTTATAGCATCTCCTGCAAGTGTGGACTTGGTGACGTTGGACAGACTAAACGTGCTCTCAAGCACTGTCTGAAAGAACACGAAAACTACGTTAAACATAAAGAACTTGCTCGTTCTTCCATCGCTCAGCATTGTTGGACTTCTGGTCACTGTTTTGATTTTTCATCTGCAAAAATTATTTGTGAATGCTCTTCGGTTTATGACCTCGATTTCTGGGAAGCTTACTATATTTGGAAAAATTCTCATTCTCTTGTCAATGATTTTTCCAGTACTCCATTTTTTCATGATATTTGGAAGCAATTTCTATAATTGCCTTTCCTGTTTCTTTGGTGTATCGCACTCTTTTTGTCTCCTGGCTTCTGATTGGCTGTCTCTCCCCTTGCTTTGAGCACGGAGTGTACATGCCGTTCTCTGATTGGTTGTTTGATGTCTTGTTCCTGTATTCTTATTGGTTGGCCCTCTTTGGTATAAATACCGTTGTCCACCCGTTTGTTGTCAGTTCTCTCGCAACTTCTGGTTGTATTGTTGAGCTTTTTGCACTGATGAAGAGGCTCCATTGTAGCCTTGAAATAGCTATATGCTGTATTTTTTCCAATATTTGTGCTTTATTTACGTTGTTTTTTCACCTTAATCATATTGTAGCACAAAGCTTATATGATAATTTTTCATTAAACTAAAAAGTGGTCAACATTGAACGCCATCTACTCGAGTTTAGGGGTAATCCACTGGAGATAGGGTTCAAATTTCAACTACCAAAGAGAATATCCCCAAACAAGCAATTGCTTCATTCAAAAGTAGAAGCAATTTTCAACCGTCACACCTTGAAGGGCGATTTTCTAGTTTTTGTCTAAATATACACTAATCAAATCTTGTGTTTCGAATATATCACTCAGCATATACAATCCAATAAAGTTAAGTGCTACTGCTTTTTAATTAACCTATGTTCTTTACGAATTCAATGTACATAAAATACATTAAAAAATGTATTCTATGGTTTTAGCAGATGCTTTAAAAGCTTAATTTTACCCTCAGTTTCCCCACCTGATCCAAAGTTTGGAGAAAAACTTGATGACAGATGAAAGTTGCGAAAAGAATCTTTTGTATTGCAACTGACTAATGGGTACGGTTAAGGTTATTCTGAAATTTGGATACAAATTTTGCAGATGTAGTGCGTGCACAAAACCAGTTCTAACGATGTTATAATTTAGAAGGTTCACTTTTATAGCTGCGATAAGTTAATTAATTTTAAATTGTGAATTATGTAGATAATTTTTAGAAATACTTTGGATTTCACTGGCTTAACTACTTATGCTCCCACACGCTTGTTTATGGTACAACAAACGTGAGACAAGACAACAAAAGACACGTAATGGTTCTACTAGCTGAATTCTCTTATTTTCAGAAAATGCACAAATAAAATACTCAATGACGTTAATTGTATTTTCCTTCCAATTCCTTTCACTATAAATTTTCAATACTAATCGGTAAAACTAATTGTCTCAGCTGTAAAAGTCACCATCATCATTATCGGCATAGGTTTCAGAATAGTATTAAACATAGAATTTAGTTCTAAACTACCTTTGGGAGAGCTTTTTATGTTTTAAAACAGCAGTGCAAGTGTCACACTCGTTTGAGGATGCCACTGAAAAAAGTCATTTACCAAATTTACTGATCTCACATTTTTGGCTAAATCAGATCTACAAATGTGAAGGTAAATGGTTTCAACTACTTTTATTTGTTATGTAGAATGTTACTTAAAACATTTGTGGTTTTAAACATCCTTTCATCTGTTATTTTGCTATGAAAGAGAGGTATTTCCATTCATCCCATACATTATGCATTCTAACAAATGTAATTGGAAGCAAATAAGATGTCACTTTTTTTTTTTTGAAGATAATATAAAAGTACGTTAGATTTATGTACACTGCTCTACATTGAAAATGCAACACCAAGAAGGAGTGTTGAGAAATGTATGCAAATTTTAGAGTAGACGTATATTACTGAGTTATGTAAATGATGTGAAATGCGCAGCTCTCCGACGCACGTGAAGTAAGAAATAAGGGAAGAAATTTACAGAATGGGCAATATTCGTGTCGTAATTTCTGACTGGAGAATTATCGAAGAAATTTTGTTTTTGTCTTGGAGGATACGTGTAACACGAGAGAATGCCAGGCCGACGTCAACGAAGGCACTTCCAGCAGGTAGACGATTTTACGAGGGGTATGGTGATGGGACTGAGAAGGGGAGGTTGGTCCGTACGTCAAATCGCAGCTGATACCCACATGGATGCGAGCACGGTGCATCGGCTGTGCCGAAGATGGTTGGAACAACGAAAAGTGGCAAGATTGAGGGGTGCAGGGGCAGCCAGAGTGACGTCAGAACGCGTGGATCGTCGCATCCACCGACAAGCTGTAGTAGACCCACAAGTCACTTGTTCCTCGATTCCGCAGCAGGTATAAGATACCCTGAATGTTCCCGTGTCAACCAGAACCATTTCCCGTCGTTTGGTCGCACGTGGTCTGCAATCACGGCGCCCCCCGCTAAGAAGATTGCCATCGACCCCACAACATAGACAGCAACGTTTAGTATGGTGCCGGACTAGAGCGAAGTGGATGACAGAATGGCGAAATGTCGTGTTCTGAGATGAATCCCGCTTCTGTTTATCCAGTGATAGTCGCCGCATACGTGTGTGGCGTCGACGGGGAGACAGATCTAATCCGGCAGTAACTGTGGAACGTTACTGCCGGATTAGAACGTGGCACACACACACGTGGCACAGAACGACCACAACGTGGCATAACGGTTTGGGGCGCAATTGCGTACAATTCCATATCACCTCTAGTTCATATTTAGGGCACTATGACGACCCAACGATACTTGGATAATGTGTTGCGGCCGGTGGCAATCCCTTACCTTCAAGGGCTACCTAATGCAATTTTTCAGCAGGATAACGCCCGACCACACTGTGCTCGCACTGCCAACATGCTCTCCAAGGCACACAGATGCTTTCGTGGCATCCATACTCTCCTGACCTGTCACCAATCGAACATGTGTGGGATGTGATTGGACGCCGTTTGCAGACTCAGTCCCTGCCTCTTTCAGAAGACGAACTGTGGCAATTGGTTGAAAGGGAGTGGAGAGCCATCCCTGTGGACACCATCCGCACCCTTATTGACTCTATGCCTAGACGTGTTTCTTCGTGTATCGCTGTCCGCGGTGGTCCTACATCCTACTGAGTCGACGCCGTTCTCGCTCTGTATTCTGCCTATCATTTTGAAATTAAGATCATTTATTATTCCTTGCTGTCTCTGTCTTTTTTTCAAATTTCATCACGTTCTGACCACTCCTTCTTGGTGTTGCATTGTCAATGTCGAGCAGTGTATATACGTAAATTATAATTTAGTGTTTAATACCTTTTGCTTATTTTTATTGTGATATTTTTATCATTAAATGATTTTAGGGCTACATTCGGAAATAGACACCGGTCGCACCCGTGCCATTGAAAATGTATTGGGACTCGATCGTTTCCGAACGCTTGCGGTGGCACCGATGCTACCGGTGCCTATTGCCGAATGTAGCCCAAGTAACACCTAAGGTCACATGTGGCCCATGGAACGCAGGTTTTGTATCGTTGCACTAGAACTTTTTAAAAGTCTTTGGCTCAGTATAGCCTATCTCATCAAAAACAACCCTGTTGTAAAAATTTCCCTGCCAAGAAAACCTTTAACCTTTCCGCAGAAAAAAGAAGTCCTTCATCCTAAACCCAAAAAACCCTCAGCCTTAGAAAGTTATGATATCTAGTTTGCCCGCCAAGTATCTGCCAAACTATCATCCTCCCTGTTCTCCTCTTTCATCACACCTACTTCCGTTAAAACCTCCTCCCACTTTCAACTCCTCAGAAATATGGATACATTCTTTAAATTGTTTATCCTGTTTGGCGGGAAGCTTTTCAAAGTGAAGTGGTTGCTTGGTGAGCAGAAAGTTTCGTATCGGCAAAACTGGGGGGTGGGGGGGGGGGGGCAGCATTCTAATCTCATTCATTAGTTTGTTTCTCTGCTTAAATATAAACAAACAACATGGAATCTTAAAGCAGAAAGCCCAATGAGAAGTCCGCGCGCATGCGCAGTCGCTGTGGCAAATTTGTGAAATCCGCGATTTAAAGTCCAGTTGCAACTGTTGGATCTGTTTTAGTCTTGATTGAATTTCATTTTCTAAGACAACTTTGGAATAACTGTTAGATCTGTTCTAACCTTGCAGTTGCAGTCAGAGATTAACAAACCCTATGAGCTGAAAGTAAGTACATAAAAAAATAGGGGAAATTAGTGATTTTGAAACTTTCATTACTCCGGCCCATTATGTCCCTGGGGGTTGAATTTTCGTATATGTACTCAATGATCCCCAAGAATATGTATACCAAAAATCATAACCACAGCCCCCCGGGGATCTGTGACAGAACCCCGGGAAGGTACAATATGGGGGTAAAAACGCGGGGGGGAGGGGGGTCAAATGGCACAAAAGGCACATCAGTAGGGCACAAGGAAGCGAAATTTCAGCTTGATTCCTTTTTTCGTCTAGGCTGTATAGCCCTGTCAAAGAACGCGAAAACTTTTTTGAACAGCGATTTTCTAACTTAAATTCCTCCTCCCCCTGATGGTCCAGGGGATCGTATTTTGGTTTACGTCGTCAGGGGCCACCAGAGACTGAGTATACCAAATATCAACTCCGGGGGTCTTCATGGGGCTGAGATACAGATGGGTGAAAAACCCAGAAAACCCCAACTTGTTCTGTCGTGTAAACTTAGTCGCGTTTATTTTCTTTCGTCTTTCTTGGCGGCGGATTTGATTTTGTTGGCTGCTGCCGTTTGTTTTTCTTGGCGGCCGGGACGCTCCCGCGTCCCGTGATTAAGGCTGTTACACCATAAAACATAATACAACCAACTTAAACGTCTAAACTAAGTATGTCACGTTTTATTACCTACATCAGTTTCATGCGGGAAGAAACTGTTTCCATTCAAGCATTAGTCTCAGGAATAAATTAAAACAGGATTTAATTATCTAAGAAATAACTATGAATTCTTATTTTTAAGTGGGTAGTAATTCTTGGTAAAATCTTGAATTTTGTAGTAAGTTACCGCCTAAAGCCAGGGCTAAGGCAGAAATACTTAAAATACACCGCCAGCTCAGTTATTCCATCCGAGGACTGCAGTTTCGTGCTTTATAGCACTCATCAGCCCGGAATAGGAATCATATGAGCTGGAGGCGAAAAATCTCTTAAGGGACTCTTTTGTAACTTACTACAAAATACCTTAGCTTTAACTCTTTGAGTTGAACCGCACCATTGTTGCGGTCGCTCATCTAGTTTGCTAATTCTCCATTAGCTACCAGTTTGTTTGGCTCTCTTGGCTCCCTTAAGAGATTTTTTGCCTCCAGCTCATGTGATTCCTATTCCGGGCTGATGAGTGCTAAAAAGCACGAAACTGCAGTCCTCGGATGGAATAACTGAGCTGGCGGTGTATTTTAAGTAAAATCTTGAATTGTTTGAATAAATCGAAATTTTAACTCTCAATTCATACAAATTAAGAAATTTCCTATCCATCCGCACTTGTTCTTTTGTATTTGGATTTTTTTTACGCAATTACATAAATTTTCAATTTTAATCAATTTGTCTCCTTGTAACTGTTTTTATAGATGACTAAGGCATAAAATGAAAAAGAAATTCATATACAGGCCAAGTATGAAATTAAAAATCTTATATTTTTAGCAAGAATATAAATGCATTATATGTAACTAGAGGATTAAACTATCTTACTCAGTTCTCAAAATGCAAATTTCAAAACTGCATCCAACATCTTTTAGATAGTAACTAGCCTGCGTGCCCGGCGTTGCACGGGCTACTTAAAAAATGAGAGAGATGTCCAATTGATGTTTTTGTATTACTCTGAGATCAGTTTCTAAAGCGCTAAGAAGTAAATAAATACGCGTAATGCAAGGTTTGTAAAACACCAGTTGAGCATATTTTTGTCAAAATTCTCTTTAACGTTAATCATAGTTATCAATGATACAAGTTATGAGTATTTTCAATTAGCACAAAAGAAGAAAATATATGCATTATCAACTATAATCTCTGGTCACTTTAAACTGAATTAAATCTGATAGACTATATCTGAAATATTTATGTACAATTACGATCATCTTTTTACATAAAATGACACACACATTTTGATTGATTATGTGAAACTAAAGCACCAAGACTAAATAAATACCAATAAGCATTAATTAAATACCAAGTCATCAGATGCCAAGATAGCTTTAGTTAAAATCCTAAAAAACAATTTTTTTGTTCAACTCTGTTTCACTTAAAGAAATCCAAACAATCTTAATTTAACATGTTCTTTTAACGATACAAACTGTATTTCAAAAATAGAAACAGGAAAGAAAAAGAAAGTTATTGCAATTCGAAAACTCACCCATGTAACGGGGAAAAGTTCAACAAAATAAACATAAATAGTCACACATCCTAAATGTATCAAAATATGAGGCCGGTGAATGATAAACTTACACTACAATCAATAAACATAGCTAAAGAAACAACTTTTATATGAGGAAAAGAGTTAAGAACGTTGAATGTAAAAAATAAAAAAAGGACAGACGATAAAATAAAGACTATATCCGAATAGAGCAACCAATTTCAAACTAATTTGAAATGAAATTCTGGATGGAAACGTTGTTTTAAGATTTGGACAGCAGCCAAAAAAATCTCTTTTAAAACAATTATTAGAATTTTATTTGCTCATACGCAAAATGGCAACAGGAAAGAAATAAAAATTCCTGAATAACGTTATGTTAATTAACGTTTTAATTAATATCTCCGCTAATTAAAGTCGTACAATTACGAGATTGGTTCTATTGTTTTCTTTGGAAAATTTCGAATTGATCGGTATCTCGTTCGACTCTCGATTCGCAGCGGTTCTCGTGGAGATCGATCTTCAGACAGACAGACAGACAGACACGAACAGATTTTAATATTATAGTGGATATTGCATATATAGCATTTAAGTAAGTAGCTCAATTAAGTACAATATGAGTTCTGTGATGAATCTTGTATAGGATAAAAACACCAGTGGTCTGTCATTTACGAGCTCAATTGTGGACTTTCGTATAAATAAAAATTTCAGCAATTATTGCAAAAACAAAAACATTTTAAAACTAAATTCTATACTTTCCCGAATGTATTCCACTTAACTGTTTGAAAATAATGTTATTGTTCAAAAAAAATCTATCTATTTTTGATTCTAACGTATGCTCGTCCACTTATGATCTAGTGGTCAATCATTATAATTTTCCTTAGTCTATTGGGACATACAGTGGCCCCCAAAAGTGTTCGTACACTTTAAAATTTTTCAGAAAAACCGAAGTAATGCGGAACTGAATTCGAGTACTAAGTCCAATATTTTTTTTAGATCATCTTTGTCATTCTAAATAAAACCCAGTAATTTTTTTTAAAATATTGACTTATTTTCTTTTTGAAATGGGTCAAAAAACGAAGACACAGAGAAATAACACGCCACAAAAATTATTGAGCACTGAAATAATTTCGGATAAATTCAAGATTAAAATTGTCATACGGTCATTTTTTAAAATTATTTTTGCATTGCGTTGACTCTTAAAAATCATTTGGCTTTAATGTTTTGTTTATTTATTCCGTAATATTGTTCTTATAATTTTAAAATGGCTGGTATTCGAAAAAAAAAACAAACACCATTCGAAATTCGATTTTTTTCTTCGTAGTACCGGTAAGTTGGTTCGAAATATCACTAAATGAGTTAAAGTATGCAATTCTATAGTGCAACGTGTGATAAAATGCTTTAAAGAAAAAAACTGGATCAAAAACAAGGTAAGAAAGGGTCAACCGGCAAAGTTAAGAACACCTGATCAAAAAATTACAATTAGAAAATTTATGAAACATCCACGTTTGGATGCTGTAAAATTTTTTGTTGAATTTAATGAAACATTTTGTGTTTTAATTTCACCTGAAACTGTTCGCCGAGTTGTCCGATGAGCAGCATTAAATAGCAGCTCTTTCCGCCAAAAATGTTTTGTTACTGCTAAAATCAGAAAGTATGGGCTTTCCATGGCAAAATCAATGACAAATAAGCTCGAAAATTTTGGAATAACGTCTTATTTGCGGATGAAAGGAAATTCAACATTTTTTGGTTCCAATGTTGTATTATTATAAGGATAAGAAAAAATGAGGAATTTAATATTAAGAACTTACTTCGATTAGTTAATCAGGACAGTAAAGGTGTTCTCGTGTGAGAGTGTATATCAACACCAGGACATACTAATTTGGAATTTATAGATGAAATAATTAATCATGCGGTTAATTTAATTATTTTAGAGGGAAATTTCAAACTATTAGCCCAAAGTTTGGTTCTGGGAAACAACTTTTTCAAACTCATTTCTGTTACGTCATTATCACTTTCATCGAAACTATATGTGTTCTTTCTATCAAATGAAGATTTACAACTTCGCCGACATTTAAAATGGCCTACAATAGCTCATTTTATAATTTGAATCACCTTGCTGCTGCTTTGACGCCTCATACTCTAGTCGTTGCAAAAACCAACGCTATTTGGAGGTAATTCCCCCTTTGTTTTTGGAGACACCTACTTTTGCAGGCATACGCTTCATCTATTTTTTTTCTATTTAACTTTTAAAACGATGGTAAACAATTGCGCTAAAGAACTAAACTTAAAGAAATTCAATTTCTTGTCCACATTACATTTTCTATGTTTCAACAAATGATACTCGTATGATAGGGTGCTGGAACTTTTGCGTTAAGTTTCCGCTGGAAAGTTTCATCGCTCTTCTAGATCTCTTTCATTTGGATCTTGCACAGCAGCGGTGATGAACATTCTACATCAAAGACGACAATGTACGCTCTGTTCCTCCACCAACGCTTGGTTGCGCTGGAGACTGTGCTAGCTCTTTTCCAAGCCCTCTGACTGCACAGAAGATAAATTCATTATCTGCCCGGTCTTGCCTTTTAAAATACAATAAATTAAGCCTTAAAAGTCCATAAAAATTAGTTTCGGAAGTAAAAGGGTTTGCCTGAATATTATCTGTGAGAACTAGTGTTAAATTACTTAACTGTAATGTTGAATAAATACCTTTGTTCATGAAAAGTAAAAATTTTAAATAGCAACGTATAACTCCACAAAACTTTCAGATTAATGCATACATATTAGGGTGGAGCGAAAAAAAAACGAATTTTTTTTTTTTTTTTTTTGCTAGTTGCTATAGAGCGGAAAAATTGCGATTGGTGAAGACTTTCAAATCGGATAATATCTTACGATTGCGCAACGAGCCTGAAAATTCGGAAAAATAGAAAATTTTGTTTTATTTAACGGATTTTTAAAAAACTTTGTGTCAATGTTTTTTCTAATGTTTTAAGACGGAAATGTTGCGATTGGTAAAGTTTTGAGAAATTAAAAAGAAACATTGAAATCGAATAATACCTTCTAATTTATAGGAACAATCCTAAAAAATCGAAAAATGTTAGAATTTCAGCTTTTCTTTGAAGTTTAAAAAAAAGGTCAAGGTTTTTTTTTTTTCGTTTTCTTTCCAGTAATTTAGGGAAAACTCTCTTAAAAAGCACTATATTACACAAAAACTTTAAGTTATTTCTTGATTTTTAAGGTATCTTCTAACCATGCGGAAGTCCCATTCTTTACAGTAATTAGCCATTTTCAAATGATAGAAGGTCATAAAATATTTAGAAGAATTTCTACCATTCAGTACACATACACAAGTCTTATTGTTTTAAGTGTGACTTGCTGATTCTAATTAATCAGATTTTTTGGAAAACTCGGACATAATTTATTTGGGTTTCAATGTTGCTCTTATGTAGCCATCTATTAATTTAAATCCGCAAACTTTAAGCGAAACCACGTGTCTTCTCCAAACTCTCGATCAGCCAAAGACATACATAGTCAATAGCATTATTTCATATCTAAATGAACAACGAATTTCACCAGGCAATTTATTAGACATCATAGGTTATAATGGTACTAAAATTTATACGAGGTGGAAAGTGACACGATTCGTCAATTCGAAGTTTATGTCGGACGACCATTGCAATGGGCTATATGTTTATTCCATTTCATCATATTGTCTTTTCTTCACTTTTTCGGCATATGAATGGTGAAACAACCGGTTCAAGTTCATTTTTTGGACCAATAGGGGAGCGTCTCAGAGGTTGTGAAAAACTACCGGTAATAGATTTTCAAGTAATTGACTGTACAGCTATAGAAGAGAAAAATAAAGAGTTACAATTGTCCAAATGATTGGTCAAATCTTAAACCCTGGCCCACTCTCACATTCCAGATGACCCACTTGTGCAAATCGAGTTCTCAGACTTGAACGTAAATGTAACGATCCCATCAGATGCGTTAAAAGACATTGTTACTTTTATCTTGAAATGGGTCCTTCTAGTCTGGTTTGAAATAAAGAACTGCAAAAACTTCACGAACGGTTCTATTCATGTTTACAAAACAATTTAAACCTATAAATACTTGCCTGAGAAGCTGAAACAAGTTGTTTTATCCTCTCATTGAAAGACACTCCTTCTTTGCGCATCCAGAAAACTTATTGATGGGCATGGTTTATGATGAAAAGAGGCACATATGAGAACTAGACTATTTAAAAGGTTTTAAAAGCCAGAGAGCTTGTTTCTAAAGGCAAAAACATCAGAAACTTTGTTATTCCATTCCTAAATTTCGAAGCCAATGATTACTCAGTGATTCTTACTTGAAGCACGACAAAGTCATCTCCGTCACTTTTTTTTTTCGAAAAGTTACTAACGAAGACAGTAAATATTTTATCAAAACAGGTACTACAACAGACTTGAATGTAAAATTATTCCCCTGCCGAATTCGCAAGCCGTCGAAAGATGCGTGAAGCTAGTCACGGAGTCTTCGCTTAAAGTTTGATGCGAATTAAAATCAAGAGATGGCTACATAAAAGAAACATTGAAAGCCAGATCAATTTATGCCCAAGTTTCCAAAAACTCTAATTGTAAATTAGGTTCAACAAGTAACACTTAAAAAAATAAGACTTGTGTACTGGATGGTAGATATTTTGCTAAATATTTTATACCCTTCTGTTATTTAAAAATGGCTAATTGCAGTAAAGAATGAACTTCTATATGGTTAGAAGATACCTACAAAATCAAGAAATAAATTAATGTTTTTTAATGTTTTTGTGTAATATAGTGCTTTATAAAAGAGTTTTCCCTATATTGCTGAAAAAAACGAGAAAAAAAACCGTTTTTTTTTTTTAAATGACAGAAAAAGCTGAAATTCTCATTTTTTTCGATTTTTTAGGCTTGTTCCTGATCTAGAAGGTATTTTTCGATTTCAACATTTCTTTTTAATTTCTGAAGGCTTCACTAATTGCAACACTTCCGTCTTAAAGCATGAAAAAAATCATTGACATAAAGTTTTTAAAAAAATCCGTAAAAAAAACTTTTTAAGTCTTCACCAATCGCAACTTTTCCGCGCTATAGCAACTCACAAAAAAAAAAAAAAAAAAAAAAAAAAAAAAAAAATCTCTACCCTAATACACATGTTTCGATGAACCTCTTTTTCAATGCAAAGTAAGTGAGCTTATGGTTAAAAAGGTATCAGACAAAAGCTTTTGTCGGCTGTCAGTAATCTGTAACTTTTGTTTAATTATACGTTGTTATTCCTTATTTTGACTTAGCTGTAGTTGCAACAGAATTGCCTTCGAAATAAGTTCGCATATCGTGGGGTGAATGCTACAAGTAGGTAACTACAACTTAGTTTTTTCCCCTAATGCTTCGAGAAAAGCTTAACAAATGAATAGTTTTTTTTACCATTTTTGGGGATTGTAAAGATTTGATTTAAATATTGTTACACGGTTCGATGCAACTTCAAACTTTCTTTAAATGACGACACAGTTCTTAAGAAAACACAGGAGATTTATGTACAACTATATACAAGAAATATTCTTAGCAACTGCTAAATTAACCATAGCTATTAGGCAAATATCAATTAACACCGTAAACTCAACGGTCACACACGTATTTACATCAAAATACGCAAAAACAGAGCGCAACGGCTAATACACACTTCCAGCGGAACGCTGAAAACGAGACTCCACAGTTAGAAAGCAAACTAACTGACTCCTCCATTCACGAGAGTCCCGGTGTTTTATACCGAGCGAAGAAATATCTAGAAAATCCTACAAAGTTCTACAAATTTCTCATATTTTCTTTTTATTCCATTCACAAATCTTATCGTTCAGAAATGGGGGGGGGGCCCTTTACTTCAGTCGAATGTTAGGGGGTTATATATACATTACAAGAAACTATTTACAGGTTACGTTACTAAGATAATTTTAGATGAAAGATAATAGAATAAACGTCAAATTTAGCTAGATTACAGCAAATTAATCACAAAAATAATTACTATTTACAGAATTTGTAACAATATTATTAAACTACCATTTCCTTTTTTTTAAATTAGAAGCATAAAAATGAGAAGTATTTGTCTTATTTCGTGCATCTGCCGACGTTATAACAGCAAAACTCTTCTATTTGTAAGTTTTTATGGGTTAACAATGTGTAGTTTAAACTTGGAACTCAGCATTTTATCTCTATTTAAAAGCACATGGAAATGAAAGTAATTGCTTTTTCTCATATTTCAAAAATATTTACGTAAATATTTGATTTGCAAACTGCCAAACTGCCCGGTAACTTTTATTACCTCATACATTATTGAGGTAATAAAAGTCACCGTAACAAGAAATATACTTATTTTAAGGGCGTGACACTCAAAGAGATTAAATTTATGGATAAGAAATGTGAGAAAATACAATTAGCAGTTATTGGAAGAAAAAAAATGACATATAAATAAATATTATGTTTATTTTATTATATAGTTTATGTTATTCACTGGTTGAACTTGATACGATTATTAAAAGCATTGAAATTCGTACATTGCTGTTTTAAAAATACAGGGCAAATGGTTATGAAAAATTCATTAAAAACATCTTCAGATTTAAAAATAACTATTTTTGAATTTTGATCCTTATTTTAAAACGTTACTTTTACGTGTGCATCTTTTTTAGTTATAAGAGGATTAATATGATTTTCAACTTCCCGCCAGCATTTACCTTCTGGGGGGGGGGACGAATGTTGGTCATAACTCTTTTTATATATGAACAATTGGTAATATATGTTAAAATCAAAGATTCTGACGGGTTTCAACACATTAATCCTTAAAATCCCCCTCTCGACTCCCCTAGAAGTTTCTTCTTTCATAGACGTCATATTCTGTTTTTGATGTTAGTGTCATCTTCAGCTTATATTGTACCAATGGTAAAATTGATGATATAAGTATCAAAATTAAGAAAAATATGTGTAAATCATAGTTTGTTTTATTTTTTTTTCAGTGCAAGACTTGATAAATACTTTGAATTAATTTAATACAGTGAATTTAGCAAAATATGAATTTTATAAAAGTACACCTATACAATCTTTTGTAATTACGTTTTGTTTGAAACAGTTTCATTGTTTGGAAATTGCGATAAAACGTAAGTAAATTACATTGCTTTTGAGCAAGATTTTAGGTTTACTTCCAGGTGAATCACTAGTTTGGTCATTTGTGCAATCCCTAAGAGGAAAAGCAAGTGGTTTTTAAAGTGTGGATAATTATGAACTCTGCGCAAGTTCAACACATTTTTTGGCATACGCCACTAATATTGCTTTCAAATTATATTTATTTTTCAAATGCTACGTACTAAAATTAGCTTTTATGCCATCAGTGCATGTGCTCTGCAATACTTCTCAATAACAGAACTAAAATCACTCTCCTCGCAGTGCTTTCAAATTATCAATTTTATCATTGCACATTTTTTCTTAAATCAGTTTTCAATAAAATTTCGTTTCACTTTTCTGAATCGCGTTAAATAATCTTAATAATACTTAAATATATTTTTAATAACTACTTCGTAATTTATTAAAGTCAATAAAAAGAAAGTAGTAAGGAGAATTATAATTAATTTAAAATCATTCGGGGAAAATAGTTTTTAGATTTCACAAAGACTATTTTTTTTAAAGATTCTCACAAATTTAATCCGAAGACAGAATCTGATCAAGAAATAAAACAATACATTCGAGCTGAAAATAAAAATAAACATTACTGATAAATCAAGAATAAAAGGCAAATTATTGTATATACGTGTTTTGGGATTACAAAGAACTCCTTTTCACTGCAGAAAACGCGAGTTTGAGGATTATACGCGAGAAATGCCGAAACACGTTTACACAATAATTTGTTGATTTTGCTACTTATTAGCGCTGTTTTTATCTATTTGGCTTATTATTGTTGTAGTAGTTGGAAAAAATTCTCTTTTCAGGGCGAAAAAATGGAATTAACTTAAAAATAACGTACACCATAATTATGTAAATTAAACTATATTTTCCGTAGCTTAATTCTTTCATTATGAAGTAGATCCTTTCGTTTACCGATATGAGTGCCTAATAATGAGTAACTTTTCCCTGAGTTTTATAATATATTCTTTATGAGATACTGAGTTTACAGAAAGAAAATGCTTCACGTTAAGACAGTTTAAAGTTGAAAATGGGAAAACCATTAAGATGTTTTTTGTAGTTTTGTTCATTTTTTTTAATGTTTAATTTAATTTTACAGTTAGAAAAATGTCAGCAATATTTTAAAATAGAAACCATAGCTGACTGTCTTTCTTTTAAAACGATGAATATGTTCTATATGTTCAGACGGACACTCCGATTAAGATAAGAAAAATAGTGGATTAATGCCTTATTGAATGATGGATTAAACCCGATTTAGATGTAAGTTGTAGATGAATTGGATTTTCCTTTCCAACATTAATTACCTTTTGTTTCTAATTAGGATATCCCATACCTCTCCCTTCAAAGAAGAATAATTAATACATATTTCCGTTTTTTAATAGTGCGAGTAACGTGTTGACTTCCAGACGCTTCGAAGTTTTTTTCAGAAGCTGCACACAGTGAATTCGCAGTCATGTTTCAAAAAAGAAATTAATACTGATAAAAAATTGCTAATGTGGAAGCAAAATTCTCTGCGCGTGTGGGTCGTGGTCTAGTTTTACGCTTTTAACTCATCAAAAAGATTTCCATCAAAAAAGAACGTTATTTATAAAATATAAACATCTTTTTTCCTCCCCAAAATAATCTGAAGGCGACATGCATACTAATGGCATACGGCCAGAAAACATGTGTGCCCCCCGTTCGTTTAAGTTGCAGAGCTAAGAAATAAATAAAACGCAAAGATTATTAAAATCTTAATTCTTCTTGTCGCGATGAAACCATTTCAAAGATGGATATATTGGATGATTACGATGCTACTTGTGATAAAACGAAAAGGAAAAAATGAATTGAAAAGATAACATGCGCTTTCCCCATAGAAATCCAATTTTGGTTATTTCTTTCGGGATCATTAATTTTATCCTGGTTAAATCAACTTACTTTTGGCATAGTTATTAGATATAAATAGCATATTACTGAAACTGCCAACATTGGTGTTGGGCCAAGTTAACTGAGTTGATGGAGCATCAAGTCAAGAAACGGGAATTTCATCGTTTCAATGTTGGTAAGAATAGATCAACTGAAACTCATCAAAGCCCAAAAAAATTTCCATTTCATCTAGCGTAATCAAAAATCTAGCCGCAAAAACGCTTTCAGTTTTGGACCGAAGTGGAGAAGCACTGCTTACGTGTTAACTTTCTTATAGCATATTAAGCTATTTTTTAGACTATGTTGTAGTACTATGTGGCAAACGCTCAAAATATGTGATTAATATCAAATTAAAGAAGTCCATGAACTTTACAAAAAAATTATCTCAGTAAAACATACATTTAGACAAATTTTGTATCAAATGCAAAAATTGCAGAAATAACTCAAGCTCATGTAAATAAATAAATAAAACTTGGATGTCGTATGCAGTTTTATGGCAAACTATAAACAAACATTTCAAAACTAAAAACTTTCGTGCTAACTTTGTGAAGTAAAATGCTTATCAGAAAAAAAAAAAGAGTTAAATGACGTCATTATTTAAAAAAAAAATTCAAACGTTGGATATATACGTGTTTCGGTTCTTAAACAATTCATTTACATTTAGACAGACGTGTTGCAATGTCATCATTTCTCGAAGCTAAGCAGAAGTCTCAAAAAAGTCTCTTTGTGATTGCTTCTTAGCGTCGGGAGCTCTTTATTTTTTGCATTAACACAAAGGTTCCTTGTAACCTCCCAAGAAAACAGAGAATGGTAATACGTTTTTGACGATTTTTTGACTTGTAGTAAATATTCGAAGGCAGTTTGGAAGAAAATTATGTTAATGTAACCTCAACGGAACAAGAACTTAATACATTTTTAAAGGAAGTAATGATTCAAATTGTAAAAAATATTTGTACAGTAAAGTGACAAACTGTTCTTAAGTTCGGTATAACACTTGTTGTAACAGCGTAAATGTAATAGGAATATTCAGAGTAGAGTTCATATATCTCTAGTTTTCATTTGGTGGAGTGAGGGTTTTTTTTTTTTTTTTTTTTCTTGAAACTACGTCCAGGGATTCAGTTTTTTATCTGAAAGACAGTTTTATATATTAAAAAAAAAGTGCGGCAAAAGCTTCGCAATAAAATAAGTAGGCACGCGTTTGAAAACCAGGCTCTCGTCTCTTGAGTAAATGGCAATAAAACTAAAGAAAACAGGTCCATTCAGCCATGTAAAGTAGGATTTTCCAAGTCCAAAAACACTTGAATTTCACTTTTTTCGATTCCAATTGAAAGATAGTAATAAAGAAGTATGAAATTTGGTAATTACTTTTATTGAAACATACTTTTTATAATTTTTAGTAGTTTTTTGCTACGTGTTCAAATCAAATAGACCATGTTTTGATTGATGCTAGACATAGCTCAGACCTAATTGACGTTAGAACATACAGAGGTGCAAATATAGACTCTGATCACTATTTAATTATTTCCAGGATTAGAGCAAGGCTTTCCAATGCCAAGAAAGAACGGATTGAGCCCCTGAAAACGTTTGATTGTGAGAAACTTAAGAACACTGAAGTAAAAAAGGAATATGCTGAATGTTTAGAAAAGCATCTAACGGAAATCAGTGATAGCGACTCCATAGATGAATACTGGAGAAAAATTAAAGAAAGTGTCTGTCATACAGCTAAAGCTGTAGTTGGAAACATTGAACGCAAGAAGGATAAAGACTGGTATGACGATGAATGTGCTGAACTCACAAATAAGAAGAATCAAGCATATAAAATAATGTTGCAGAGAAATACCAGACATAACTCAGATGAATATAAAAGAGCTAGAAAAGAGGAAAAAAGGCTTCACAAGTTGAAGAAAAGAACTTTTGAAGAGGAGAACCTCAAAGACATTGATAATCTCAAAACCATCAATGAATGCAGAGCATTCTATAGAAAGGTTAATCGTAGTCGTTCTGACTTTAAACCAAGTTCTGCTCTGTGTCGAGACAAGCAGGGTGAAATCCTGGCTAACAAACAGGATATACTTTGTAGATGGATGGAACATTTTGGTGACCTTTTAAACTCGGAGGAACCAGTGGAAGACCATCGGCGCGACTCCATAGATTTAAATGATAACGAAGTCATCCCCCTCCCAGATAGAGATGAAATTCAATTTGCTTTAAATAAACTAAAAAATAATAAATCGCCAGGACATGATCTTATTTCTGCAGAGTTGCTAAAAAATGGATGTCCTCAGCTATATGAGCACCTGCATAAACTAATAATTGATATTTGGAGCTCTGAATATATACCATCAGACTGGAACATTAGTATTTTGTGCCCTATTCACAAGAAAGGAGACCCAATGGTCTGCTCCAACTATAGAGGCATCAGCCTGCTAACCACATGCTATAAAATCCTATCCAATATTCTGTTTGTGAGACTAAAACCATTTGTGGATTCAGAAATTGGTAGTTATCAATGTGGGTTTAGAAGTGGAAAATCTACAGTAGACCAAATTTTCTGTCTACGCCAAATTATTGAAAAATCAATTGAGTTTAATATTGACACTCATCACTTGTTTATAGACTTTAAGTCTGCATTTGACAGTGTGGATAGAAAACATTTAATGGATGCAATGTATGAATTCAAGATCCCAAGCAAATTAATTAGACTTGTAATGTGCACTATGAACAACACTAATTGCAAGGTAAAATTCATGGGTGTCCTCTCTGAGGATTTAAATGTTAATAATGGTGTTCGACAGGGCGACTCATTGTCTTGCCTTCTTTTTAATATTGCTTTGGAAAAAGCTATTCGTGACTCAAATATCAACACTAGGGCACCATCTTTTACAAATCAGTTCAGATCTTAGCCTATGCTGATGATATTGATATAGTTGCTAGGACTGTACCAGCCTTGAAAGAGGCTTTTTCATCTTTGGAGATAGCTGCTGGTCGGATAGGACTAAAAATAAACGACTCCAAGACCAAGTATATGCCTGTACAAAAAATTCCGCCAAATAACAGGAACACATGTTTAGAAATTGGTACTCATTCATTTGAAATCGTTAGCAGTTTTACGTACCTTGGGTCCTGTGTTAACAACAAAAATGACATAATCTCAGAAATACAGAACCGAATAACGTTGGCAAACAAGGCCTTTTTTGGACTACGCCCCATCTTCAGATCGTCTTTGATTTCAAGAAAAACAAAGATCTTGGTTTATAAGACTCTTATTAGGCCAGTTCTAAGTTATGCTTCTGAAACTTGGCCTTTGACTAAAACCGGAGAGCACAAGATATTAATTTTTGAGAGAAAGGTTTTAAGAAGCATTTTTGGAGGCATCAATGAGAACGGTGTCTGGAGACGACGATTCAATTTTGAAATTTACAGATTGTTTAGAGAACCTGACATAATAAAAAGCATAAAAATTAGGAGAATGAACTGGGCGGCCCATGTCTCTCGAATGAACGATGAAAACCCAGTAAAAAAGTTTTTGCTGCAAAACCTGTGACAATTCGAGGAAGGGGACGACCAAAAATGAGATGGTTGGATTCTGTTGAATCTGACTTCGATATTCTCAAAGTTAAAAATTGGAAAACCCAGGCAAAAAGTAGGACGTCTTGGAAGATTCTCCAAAGGAAGGCCTTGGCCCACCCTGGGCTGTCGAGCCAACTATGATGATGATGAGTAGTTTTTTGCAAATGCTCTCCGTCAGACTAGTATACTGCTGAGTTTACTTCTGCCAATCTACTTTATGCTTCCGAGAGCCTAGTGCAGCTCTGGTTAGTTGAGCTATAAACCCTCCAATGTTTACCTCTTTTTGGAGAGTTCAGTGAAAAAATGACGCGTTATTGTCACGGATTTGAGTTGCAGTACTTTTGTGAAACTGCTACAGAAGTAACCCAACTCAATTCAGAACCAATTGCCCTTCCTTATTACCCGAAAAAGATAAACATTGTCAATGTCAAAGCTCAGTTTACCAGAGTCGCACTATGAGCATCTTTCGGCAGCTGCTTGGCATTTGTTGAAACCTTGCCACCAGGAAGCTTCATGGAGTCCTTGCTCGAATACTTTCGTCAAGTTGCATTTGCAAGCTTGAACCTATTGATATCCATTTAACGAGAACGGATGTCCAGAAAAACGTTCAGATATACAAATTATGAATTTTAATGGATCGATTTTTTTAGATATTTTAATTCCTGTTTTAGGTAGAGGAAAACCGCTTATATTGGTCATTGCTTAAATTGGACCGGGGGCTTAAAATTTTAGCGTAGAGTTCTGTGCTACACTGTACCGGTAGAAATACAAAGATTTGTGTCTGAAACCTTGGAGGATGAAGTTTCGTCACATTTCGATCTGCATAATTTGAGTTACGATGTAATTTGTGTTGTAAACGCGTTCGATCTTATTTTGAGAACTTGTATCTAGTATAATAATACTAAAATTTGTGAACTGCGAAAATTGCTTTTATAGTATTATAAACAGTATTTAATTTGGATTACAGCAATATATTTACATGCACGATTGGGGAAACTTATTGACAAGTTATAAGCAAATGAGTAAAAAATGGCGTGTTTTCCTTTATTGGACCGAAAAAATTTACCTATATCGGACCGGTGGTTTAATTTAAGAATACGTAATGAAGCAAGCCTTTTTACTTATCACGTTATAAAATAAGTGATTAGTGTAACTTTGTAACGTAGTTAAGATTCTTTTGAGCATATTTTAACACTAGTTCAGTACATTCATTTTGACTTTTTGTTTTTTTCAAGCACACTTTCTAGAAGCTACAACTCATAAAACTAGGTATTTATGCGAAAAGCTTCAATTTCAGTTTTGTTAAACATAGTTTTTCAATTTGACTGAAATTTGTGCTTACTCATGTTACGTGTTGACTGGTTATTTTATTAATTGCAAGGACCGGTAGTACTGTTTAAGATCATGAAATTCAAACAAACTTTTTATTATTTTTTTATAGAAAATAATAAAAGTTTGTTTAAAATAGGTGATATTTAAATGCGCTTTCAGGATTACGTAAAATATAAATTAAGGCTTATTAAAGCATTCACACTGGTTTTTATCAAGTAAGTTGCTTAGAAGCTTCAACCTCATCAAATAAAATAGATTTTTTTTCATATTTTCTTTTTAGCCAGAATCTTCAATTTCAGTTTTGTTAGATAAAATTCCTTATTTTTTTAAAAAATAATTTGACTGAAATTTGTGCTCGTAAACCCTCCCCCCCCCCTTTTTTAGCTGGCTTCTTTATTAATTGCATGCTACGTTAATTTCTATCATTCTTGGTTTTAGAACATGTCTAAAAGGGGAAATGGGGTTCTTAGGTGGAAAAAATAATGAAAAGAGCCTTCGCTGTTTGTAGGAATGATGACATGGCGCTATATGCAATAAACTTGGCTAACAATAGCGGTGTAATAATGCTTCCTCTTCCAGCACACACTAAGCATCGTTTACAGGCCTTAGACGTGGAAAAAACACGACGTGGTATGGAGTTAAATATGTTACCTATAACCACTGGGACTGAATCGGGATTTATCTTTGAAGATAACACTCCTACTATCTGTCACAACCTAGCTAATCAAATGCAGCAAAAATTCAATCGACGAAAGTCCAATCTATCGCAATTGACGCCGATTCGAAATACCAGCGTCTTCCAACCTACTCCGGATTGTTTTTCTTGATACCATCAATTTCTTGCAAGGTGTTAAGCGGCATGGAACTAATGTTAGCGACATTGTTAATACAGTAGTGGCTGCTCTTATGATTTGCGATCTTCAAGATCATTTCTGTTTCTAGAATGCCTTAACCAACCGCAAGGGAGTGATTCAATTATTTTCGCCTAGACTAAGCTACTACCATATCGCTCCGACCGAGGTGACGGCAGATACGCCTGTACAACTAATCTGCTTCTCTGAGACCTACTGTACGTCCCTTTAAAAAGTCTAACAATTGTTCGTATATCTTTAAAAGGTCCTTCTATTCACATTAGCGTTCTTACAACTCGACACTTTCGTATGAAGTGCCCTTCGACGCAAGCTTTCCCACTTTCAATCGTACATATCTGCGCATCTTCTATGCGCATAGCGCGCTTACCCTTTCCTCACTGGCGACGTAATTTAAATTATTTCTTACCAAACTACATTCCTGCAGAGTTTGTTGGTTGCATCTCAATTTATTCTCCATGCATACATTTTTTTTTTTTTTTTGTGACAAAATGTTTCAACTTCTGAACACAGTTCAGTTTGTACAACTTAATCACTCCCGATGATTCTTATTTTAAGCTGAAAATTTAAGTTTAAGTCCAAGCATTAGAAAACATTTAACGAGATTCAAAAATAGCAGTAAAAATAGCTGTCGTTACTCCAAAGTCTAAAGCACCCTCTATCAGCATTTTTTAAACTACATTTTCAAAATTTATTTTCAAGAAAATACTGATAAAAATATTAATTTTAGCGAAAACCGCAAACGAATCGACCAATTTTTCTGTATTTTATGATCATTTGAAAATTTTCACCCTAAACTTTAAAGGCGCCTATATCCTTCGGAAGACGTTTGGTACCTTTATTTTTACCATTATATCGTTTGTCCTGATGTGTATTATGATCCCTTAAAGATTTGCCCAAGAGTTCTGAAACATCCTGTATAGAATAAGAGAACTGTTAGGTGACTCTTATGGATAAACTGCAAGCGCGACCAGTATTCTGTGAATGGATTCTCTAGAACAGGATATTGACCTATTAGTACAATTGTGTTTAATGACAAAGACTTTGCAGCAATCGAGTCAGTAGTTTGTAGTCCAGATGAGACTACCAAAATAAACATGGTACATAATTGGTGTCAGCTGTTCAAGATGCCAAGAACAATGTACGCATAAAATCAATACAAGTCCCGAGGAATCAATGGTTAGCCCTCATGAAGTTACGATAGTCAGTTCTATTGATGACTTTGTTAAGGTGGCACACACATTACCTTAGTATAAAAAATGGATGGCAGAAGAAGGAAAACTACTTCGGCAAACGTTCTAACGTCATTGCCCATAGAAAAAGGACACAAAACAGAAAAAGCCGCAAACGAGAAGCGAAAAACCACACTAAACAACTGTTATTGCAATATTTGCCATAGAGATGAAGTGCAAAGCATGATTTAGTGTATGAAATACCTTCAGTGGGTTCATCAACACTGCGCCAAGTTAGCTCAAAGCAAAGGAAATTCTATTGCAAATCCTGTAAAATGACTGTACAGTTGAAATTAAAGTTATTATATCATTTATTGTTACGGTCCAATTTAGGAAGTGCATGGTTCAATATAGGCGCATATATTCTTAAATTGGACTTCTGCAACTTTATCAAAAAAAAATTTCTAAAACATTACCGTCATATGTACAGAAAATGTAAGTACCTATTGAGGTTCCTAATTAAATGTGAATCAGCTGCCCTATTTTTTATTTTTGTTTTGCTTCACATTTAGCGACACGGGCCTCTTGTTCTTAGGGGTCCAATATAGGTGCCTTCCCCTACTTAAAGCTCTCTATATCGGGAGAGTATGACTTTTCGGGAACTTTTCGAATTCTTTAGTTCATGAGTGTCAGCCCTGAAAGTTGGCAGTCTAGAAAGATAGATGAACACACGTTTAATAGTATAGATTGAATTGCAACATTTATTTCTTTTATTACTTCAATAGAAAATGAGGCAAAAAAAGAACATCTCTTGCGGGCAATAGGTAGAAAGTGCTAACACCTTTGTCCAAATCAATGTATAATATCCATTTTAAACTATAAAGCTTTTATTCAGTAAACTACCGCCCAATAGCCAGGGCTAAAGCAGAAATACCTGAAATACACCACCAGCTTATAAGCACTCATCAGCCCGACATAGGAAAGTGACTGAGCTGGAGATGGAAAATCTCTTAAGGAAGCCAAGAGTGCCAAACAAACTGGTAGCTAATATAGAATTAGCGCAAACCTAATAAGCACGAAACGGCAGTCCTCGGCTGGAAATGACTGAGCTGGTGGTGTATTTCATGTATTTCTGCTTTAGCCCTGGCTATTGGGCGGTAATTTACTGAATATAACTTGCCTTGCCTTCAATATTCGAGTTGAACCGAACCATTGTTTCGGTCACTCGTCTGGTATGCGCTAATTCTATATTAGCTACCAGTTTGTTTGGCACTCTTGGCTTCCTTAAGAGGTTTTCCATCTCCAGCTCAGTCACTTTCCTATGCCGGGCAGATGAGTGCTAATAAGCACGAAACGCTGGAAATGACTGAGCAGGTGGTGTATTTCATGTATTAAGCTTTTGTTTTAAATATAAGAGGCTTTACATCGTTAATTACAAGATTAACCTTTTAATATAATAAGAGGCAAATTTAATCGAAAGAGTAAAAGTCAATATCATACAGAATTTTACTTTAATGTCTTTCTTAGCAATTTTAATGCATTAGTCATTATTCTTCACGGACATTTACTTGTATAAGCTGAAGAATGAATGCTTTCAGATTAATCCCAACTCAGTTTAATGATAATTGCTATTATATTTGTTCTATCTTAAAATATAGTAAATTAAAGTTATTTTATTCTCACTCTGCACTCTGACTTCGACTGTCGGGCTCTCAGTGATGTTCTTAAACGGTGATAACGGAGGACTCCATTAAAATTTCCACAGGTTGTCGGTCAGTGCGCATTAAACGTAGAAATGTGAATCTAGTTTTCGATTGAACTGAATCGAGTTATGCATTTAATGGCTGAGAATCAACTGGACACGAAAAATAAGTAAAATAGTTGAGACATTTGTATCAATAGGGGAAGAATTTCATGTTAAGGATGAAAGGATCAGTAAACGTTCCGAAAAGGACTCGTTTAACGAAGGTTTAAGGGAGAAAAATTGCTGATGACTTTATAAATTAGGATGGAACTTTATTGAACCGGGAAGAGTTGATATCAGTAGTTAAAAACCATTCAAGTTGCGAACGATCCACTAAATATCACACATCAAATATTACAAATGGCACTTATACTGATATCGATCGAGCTCACCTTCATCCCATCACATTCACACCAAAACGCACACATCACCCTCTTCAAATACGAGAGGTTGATATGCCACACCTTGTACAAGGGTTGTTGATACAGTTTAAGGCTGAATGCACATCGCTAATACAGTTACATTTCGTGCATTTTTTTTCTTCTAATTTCTGACATACGAAGGCTAATGGGATCGTTCTTTGAAATGAATTGATTTCGATTGCTCCAACATAAGAGGCAATGGGAGTAGAGTAAGAACCTCAACAACATACAAAAAAGCAGTTAAAGATGAATTTCTAACAATGTGGCTATCGTTACAGTCACTCATGGAGAGCTACTCCACCGCAGAACTCTATCTCTTTCTGCTCCTATGTTTCTTTTTTTAATGAAATGAGGATTGGTTCAGGTTTCACTTTTTTTTCCTGTCGGGAAAGATGTGACGCTCTTAGGGCTGTCTGTAAAATGAGATTCCTCGGGCTGTAAAACCAAAGAATTACTTTTTCAACCAAAGAATTTCTAACAATGTGGCTAACGTTACAGTCACTCATGGAGCTACTCCACTACACAACTCTTATCTTCTTCTGCTCCTATATTTCTCTTTTTAATGAAATGAGGGTTGGTTCTGGTTTCACTTTTTTTCCTGTCGGGAAATATGTGACGCTGTTAGGGTTGTCCGTAAATCGAGATTCCCCGGGCTGTAAAATCAAAGAATTACTTTATTAACGTAATGTCAGTGCCTTTTCTTGCCCTCTTAAGACTATTTTATAATAATTTGATTGATTAATTGTTAAGTGAGTTGTTTTTTTAAACGTTTATATAGTATTATTTTTAAATTTATTTTAACAACTTGAAAGGACAAACAACCAGCATTAAAATGTCTACTTTTAATTTTCTTGTAATGAAAATATAATAAAGCATAAAGTTGACGAAACGTAGAAAACAAAAAAGAGAAAGGGAAAAACTAACTTGATATCTTCTTTTTATTCTGCACAAGTTTATGTTAATTTAACGCATCAAATTTCTTCATAAATAGCTTTAGCAAATTTTTTTAAAGATCTTTTGATTGATATTTTTCTTAAAACGTTAATCTTGAAAAACACAAACTAGCATTTACACGAAAATAAAACAAGCACAGAAAATAGCAAGAAAAAGATTTAATTGGAAATGGAACACTGAATTTCTTAACTGAAATTTCTTAACTTTAGAATCTGGCATAAGTTGATGATGGCCCAAAACATCAAAATGCTTAACTACTTGGGTGGCAGACTATTAGATAATATATAATTTTAAATTTAGTCTATAACAACCGTAAAACTTCAGCTTTTCCTATTCTAACAAGAAGTTCCGTTCAGAACTAAATGAGCCTATTTTCCCGTATACCAATATTTACTTTCTAGTACCTAATCAATATTCTCAAAATTAGATAAAATCGGAAATTATTTCAAACGTTACATTTTAACATTTTACTTGATTTCTAGAAATAAAATACTCCTCACTCATCTGAAGAAATACGTGTGTAAAAAATAAACAAACGAACAAATAAAGTAGCAGCTCCTTTTAAACAAAGCAGCTAATACATTTTTTTAATATCAAAAAAATTCTTTAATCGCTTTCAAAAATAAAAAAATAGAATTAAAATTAATAAGCTTATTCAACTAAATACATCATATAAAAAATTGTTTGTTTTTACCCTATTGCCAAAAACATAATTTTAAAACTGAATAAATGTACTTTGAAAATTAAATAAAAACAATAAAATGTCAAATTAAAAAAATATTTTTCACTGTCGAAAAAAAAATAGTCTGCGTTATGTAGAAATACAAAAGACTCCGAATTTCTCCGCCAAAAACGGAATGCATAGATTTAAACTTTAAAGTGAAAATAGAAACAAAAAATTTTAACAATATTTATTTCACAGTAGAAACTGTGGCTTCGGAGTAGGAGTTAATCTCATTTAAGGATCAAAGAGTCAGAGTCGGGTGTAGAAGGTTTTTATTTCAGTCTCACGAGTCGGAATCGGTCATTTTCTCTTAAAGTCTGCAACTCTGCCAATGTTTGGGGAGTCGGAGTCGGACTTATTTTGGGATAAAAGAGTCGGAGTCAAAGACTTTAAATTTCAAAGGGTCAGAGTCGCAGTCATTTCCCCTCCGCGTCTAAATTTTTGCCAAAGCTGCAAAATCGGAGTCGTGGAGTAAGAGTCCGAAAAATGTTCGTGTAAAGAAGTCGGATTCGGAGTCGACTACCCTAAAGTTCTAGGCGTCGGTAATTGGTCATCAAGAGCGATTTCAAACAAACCTTGTTTGAAGTAAATCCGCCTTTAAGTCCGGGATCTATAATGACGTTTAGTTTCGCCGTAGGCTTTAATGTTAAGTGACTTCAACTGTTCAAAATTGAATAGAAAATTTTTCAAATCAAAAAGAAATTTCCTACACATGTTCTTCTTCAAAAATATTTCCTACAAAGTTTGTTTGGAGCAAATTCGCCTCCAAGTTCGGGACTTATATTCGCCTTGAATTTCTCCTTAAGTGATGTTAAGTTTTTTTGAACTGTTCAAAATTGAGCGAAAAATTGATCAAATCAAAAATAAGATATGGGAATGAGGTGTCCTCGCCGAGATCTTTTGAACAAAAAAAAAGTTCGAATCGGGCTATTCATTCAAAATTTATTAGGGGGGGGGGAGCAGACAGACAGATCGCAGATATTTTTCCTCATCTCAATATCCTACTTTTAAATTTTTAATTTTGCGATATTTATTTTTTAAATTTATTTTTTACTTTTTTTTGTTTTTTTGTGATATTTTAAAGATGCACTAAGCTTTCTTTCATGCTTTTTTCTTCTTTCTCGGACTTTTACTGGGAAAGTAAGCTTAAAAGAATATTGGAGTATGAATACGAGACATAACAAGCCGCGATGGTATTTGAACAGCTAAATATGTTTACGAAAAGCTAACTAAATTGCCCTCATAATTTATTTGAAATAACGTTCAATAGGCAGTTTTCTTCCTTAATAGTTCATATTTAAACATATTTCGTCAAATTGCATCAACTTTATAATTTTCGTGACTTCTTGTCCTTAAAAATATTTTTTAAATTTCATTGTACTTGTGAATATTTTAAGGAAATCTTAAAATTAGAGTCTTCTTGTGACATCGTTTTTAACTAAGAAATGCAGACTTAGATTCCTCTGGAGGAGTTTGTATCTTTTCGGGCCAAGAAAAACATCTTCCGTTATTTCTCACATCAACATTCGTGCTAGCATTAACGCTGGCATTTAAGTCGATATTTCTGTTCCGCGTCTTAGCGCAGTTTAAGCTACCGACAGTGAGAAAAAGATACTTTTTACTGATATAGAAAAATCAAGAAACTCAAAATATTTTGTTTTAAAAACATATCCTGTTAAATTTCATTCAGATTAAATATTTTTTTGACATTGTCAAAACATAAACGTTTATTTTTAGCATTATTTTTCGTATATTCTTGCGTTTCTCTTAAAGGCTTTAAAAATGAACTTAAAAAAACGAGCATTAAATAAATCAGACTTATTTGTATCAAATGTTTTTGAGCTTTTTAATTACTTTCTATATTGATAGAGCCTAATTCAATTATTTTAATAATTTTAAACCTTTTTTGGAGAAAAAACTAACACAATTTGGCATGCCACGTATATTTTGCAATGCAATAAGTATTTCAAGTTTTTATTCGGCTTTTTAAATTGTATTTCATTGAATGCTAAGTAATGTAAATGCTACTTAGGTTGCCTTTTTGCTAAGAAGAAAGCTCAAGTTTATCTTGTACACTGATATTGAAGGTATAAAAATGAGCATTTATTGCGATTAAATAAATTGAGACAAACCAGTTTCGTCACGATAGCGACATTTCGGAGGTGTTTTTGTGATATGTGTGGACAGCCCGAACAGACATGTTTTGCAGCCTTTGGAGAAATTGCAATAGTGTCCATTTGAGATGCCTTGAATTCAGAATCATATACGAATTGATATACTAGCTGAAACGGTATTACCAGAAGCACCCCTCATCACTGGTGGTGATTATTTGTCTCAACAATACAATTAAAGTTGCTACGTGTCTTGTGGACCACGTTCATGGTTTGAGGCCAATTCCGTGAAACTTCTGAACTGGCCGGCAAGATGCTCCGATTTAAACCCCACAGACAATCTGTCGGATATTGTAACTTGAGAAGTGTGTAAGGATGGAACAAAATATGGAAATAAAGACGAACTGACGTCATCCATTCAATTGGCATGAAAAACATTTCTAAATCAACTTTAACTGGACTTTCTGAGCCAATAACTGGACGATTGATAAGAATAATTGAAAAAGATCATGATTTTGTTGAAAATTAATTTTTTTCGGGACATAGTAATGTCCTTACAATTTTTTCCATGTTTCACATAATACATTTATGTTATGTGATTTAACAATTTTGATTAAAATTTAATTTCATAGTGACAAATTTATTATGTTTCCAAATTACAAATTGTAGTAATAAGGGTAGACCGGGACACGTTTACGCAGCGCCCTTTTTTCAAAAAATTTAATAACTGGAGATTCAACAGTCATAACCTATTGATTCTGCACCCTAGCAAATATCTTTACAAGTTTTTAAGCATCAGTCGAGTTTCGGTCTAGCATACAGAAAGATTAATTTGCTTTCTATCAAGTAGAGTAAATTTTGAGTTGAACGTTTTGAAGCTTATTGTGACTAAATAATGCTTGGTTAAGAAAGAACAACCATATTAAATTTAGCAGAATTTATCCTTTTTTGAGAATTGTATTTGTATAAACTGAAATGTAATTAAATATTTTTTTGCGCGTTAAAAATAAATCCAAACTTGAAGATTGGACTCTTTTACGCATTTTCGTCGGGGCACATTTACGCACATTCTTGCTGTGTCTTCTAAAGGTGCCCTGGCGCTTTTTCCTTTCCAAAATGTCTCAAAACATTTTAGTATTTTCAGGCTATTTAGTTTTGAAAAGCACCATTTAATTTTTAATTGAGTTACGAATTTGTATCTTATAGCTTAAAATCATGTAGTGTTGCCTTCATGTTCGTTCAGCTTTTACTTTATACACTATTCAGTCTGTAATAAATTTGCTTTATTTTAACGGTGGTAAAACATTATATTCAAAACACTAGCAGGGAGCCACGTTAGGTGTCAAAATAAATATGCGTAAACGTGCCCCGTGTCCGGGGCAAGTTTACACAACCGACTTGGACTCAAAGGTAATTTTTTTTCACGGTTAAAAACACAAACTGAGCAACAACTGAATGTACCAATTTTTACTCCATTAACTGCTTCATAAAACCGCAATGTCTAAAATTTTCTTTGTTAAAACATAAAATTCAGAAAATTCATTGAAAAAAATTCGCGTAAACGTGCCTCGGTCTACCCTACTGTTTGATTTTGTTTGCAGCTGATGGTTACTTTCATATATAATACTCATTTTTCAAAGTGTCCTATAATTTTTTCCGTGGCTGTAACATTCATTCACTTCATTACTGCAGTTTTCAAGTGAAGAAAGCTATTTGAAACCAATTAATAAGCGAAACTTAATTATTGCATTGTATTAAGATAAATTTGACGATGTTAAAATTATTTATTCAGTTAAGAATTCTTTGTTTTTCCAAACTATTCCTAATATTCTCGAAATGGAGCACTTTTGAACAAACATCTGTGGCACATGTGAGCAGTTTACATCATATGGGTCCCAGATGTTGTGATATGATGGGTGCAAGACAACTTTGTGATATTACAAGGGGCGTAAAGATGAAAAAAGTACCAAACGATACTGAGGGTCTAAATGAATACTTTATTCAAAGTATGCCCTATAAGCCTGAGCTTCAAGATCCCACTAATTAACTTACCGAAGGATTCCTTGTTCCCAGAATTTCTGGGACTTTGACGAAACTCAGTCCTTCACAGTGTCCTTGAGTTCGTCGTCCGAATTGATTGGCATCCCTTTCAAATGCTTTTTCAAAGGATTAAACACATGGAAATAGAGCGACGTGTCCGGACTGTAGGGCGAATGGTCAAGCTGCTCCCACTTGAACCTAGGGAGTGCCGCCTGTGTTACCCTAGAGACGTGCGGACGCGCGTCATCACGGAGCAGAACCACTCTTCATGAGCATCCCCAGTCTTTTGTTCTTGATAAACCAGCTTAGACTTTGAAGTGTCCCACAGTACACATCGACGTTAATGATTCTACTGTGCTCAAGAAATTCAACTAGTAGTGAACCTCGTGCATCGAAAAAGACGGGTCAATTGGACGGCGTTCTTTGTAAGAGCCTCTAATCTCTGTTGCGCATGCTTCAATCGACGCTGAATACTCCAATCGCATGTCTAGATGTCTCGCTACGTTTTCCCATAGGCGACATACGCAAATATGTCAATGGTTCCGATGCTGTGGCGTTGGGCACCTTTTCATTTGAACGCTTCTAATAATAATAGCTTAAAGGATATTTTTTTTAAAATGTGCAAACATTTATAATTATTAATTTTCTACAATAAATTAATTTTAATCAATTTTTAAAAAATATATTGGTTTAGTTATTCATTTTTATTATTGTTATCACTGTTATTTAAATTTTCTTTGTTATCAAATTGATGGTCAATAATGTAGTGCTATAGAACAATTACAGGAAATAATAGACACAAAATATTTTCATTTAATTAAAACTTTAATTTAATACCGGTATTCGGTATTTTTTAAACGTGATACTGGGAAACCCGGTATTCGGTATTTTTTAAACGTGATATCGAAATACCGGTATTTGAAATTTCTCAAAAAATGCTCGAAAACATATTGTTTCGTTGCCACATTTCATAATTTTGTGCAAAAATTGTATTATTTATGAAAACGTATTGTGAACAAATGTAAAAAGAAGGAACAAATGTCCTAATAAAAAATCAATAACAGTAAACAACATAATGCATCTATTGAATTGTCTCCAAGTCTGAAACTCATTTTAGTGCTCAACTCTTCTACAGTTGAAAATACTCTTTTGAATTCATGCAGGTCGGTGGTACTGTTAACAATGAGCGATACACCTCCTCTAATTGTCGAGAAGTCCTTCATCTTCAAATAATTCGGTCTCTTGCGTGTTATTTTTGGATAAATCCTTTTATGTGTGTGTGTGTGTGTTTTTTTTTTTTTTTTTTGTATTGTATGAATTATTATTATTATTATTTAATTTATAGCTAGTAGGTATTTCCTTCCGAGAGACGATACTTTTCTAATATTAACGTAATTTTTTCTTGAGCAGGAGAGGTTTGTGTTTGCTTTTTATTAGCCCTTTGGTTTGAAATTTACGATAAACTTCATTAAATTTGATCTTGCTAATTTATCTTTCTCGTTTTCGCTTTCTTTTCAAAATTCTTTACCATTATAATTATGTAAATATCTGAAAATATGTTTCAATTGATTATGTTTTACCTTTATGCAAATTTTCAAGGTACAATATAATTTCTGAATATTATCTTGCCAAGTATAAAGCCAAATAGCTAGATAATACATCAAACCAATACCGCTGACAACAAACTACCATTTTTTATGCTAACAAGAAAAGTTTTTGTCAAAATTTAGTACAGTTAAGACAAATAATTGAGAAAGAAATCTTAAAGTATTACTGCAATAGATAGTTTGAATAAATTGTTAATATGACGAATGCATTCAAAACTACACTCGAAATTAATTTTCGCAAAAGGGAAATTGAGTGATTAGGGAAATGGAAAAAATAAAAACATGGTGCACAAAAGCGCACGAAAATGCGATTCATCTCCCCATCTAGTAATGACAATATCATTTCGCAATCTTTACGCTATTTTTGTTTAATGATATTTTATTAGTTCGTGCATTTAAAGCCAAGTACTTACATCAAAAGATTGATTTTGGTTCTTTATCATGGAAAAAGAAATGTACATTTAAAATCAAGCAGATATTTAATAAATTAAATTGAAAATTCTTTAAGTGAAACTATTGATTACTTTCAGATAATACCGAAAATATCAGTATTTTACCCCCAGCAAATACCGGTATTCGGTATACCGGTATAATGGCATTATAATTACTAATAATAAGAATATTCTTGACGCAATAAAATGCTATCTGTACTTATGTAGCCTCATAAGATTTTTCTGTATCCAGAAATCAGAACATGCTGCGAAGTGTTAAAATTTTACAGCAAACATGTTTATATATTTAGGAGACCATATTTTCTAATTGATACATTAGTGTACAATTTAAACTGCCACAGTATCGGTTACAATCCCAATGTAATTGGTATATACGTATCTGTTTCATATTATAGAGTTTTTCTTTGAAATAGGATGATTGTCCTGTTTTTTTTTTTTTTTGAACTTGTTTCCATGTGACACCTATAGGACCATGTGAACAATTGAAGAGAATTAAAGAAATGTTATTAACAAAAAAAAATATTTTTAAAGAAATTCTGTTACACACACACACACACACACACACACACAAAAAAAAAAAAGACTGATTAATCATGGAGGCACTTTTGCTCTGATAAATTGATACTATTTTTAAAAAATAAAGAAATGGAAAAAAATCGTTTTAATGACCCCCCCCCCCCCTTTCCACTACGTTCCTTTCTCTAAAGCTCAACAGACCTCCGTCAGAGCACCTCGGTCTCATGGTTTAGTTTTTTAATTGGAAGAAAATCGTACAAGTTAGTATTTTTCAGAGAATGTTACATAGGAAAATATTATGTATGACTCAAATTCAGGAAAATGTAATCACTGTTGGGAAAACTAAATCCTTTGTAACTATTAAGTCAATGTAGATTTGATTTGGGACAAATTACTTTTGCGTGGAAAGTGCATAGAAGGTTAATTTGGTTTGGTTTAAGTACAGGTAATTTTTTGAATAGCTCAAATGAGGACTAATTTATCAAAAGGGAACGTATTCATTTCTTAAAAATGTTCAGGAGGTGAGAAAATGAATTAGGGTAAGAGGAAAATAATTTTATCAACTTCTCTGGGTACAGAATTGAGCACAAAATCACAGCAAATCATTGCCCAGAGTAAGAAGTGTTTGTGTAAAAAAAACCCAGGAGATATCGCCATTTTAATTTTGGATATGTGCCCTTTTGAACAACAACATGAATGTTGAGGATTCCAATTTACCAAAACCCTAATATTTCACATTCTCATATTCTCTTAATGAAGTACATGAACCTAAAAGTAGTGGATTAAAATTTAGGGATTTTGGACATGTGTTTCTTTGAATCTAAAAGTCTTCGTACTACAGATTCTTTCAGGATCTGTCCCCTTTTGTTCAAAGCAAAACGTGCAAAGGACGGATTTGTTACCTTTTGATCGAAAAGCCACACTTTACACTTAAATAAAATAGGATTTTCCACGTGTGGATTTCTTGAGAGTAAGCGATTTGATAAATATCAATCTGAAAGATTTAGAAAATGTCACAAAATGATTTTTTCTAAAAATGATTTTTTTTCTCCCTTTTGATAAATTACTCCTCCAGCATGTTTAAAAGCCTTAATTAGTTTTAAATTAAAAAAAAAACTAATAGCGTCTGAGTTTAAATTTCAGTACAATAAACTTGAAAAAACTTTTTGCGTGCCGGAACGGCATTCTTACTTTTTCTTCGAGGAAGTAGAAAAAAAAGATGAGCAAGAAAAAAATGTATCCGTTGACTTAAAATTGATAGGCAAATTGCCAGACAGCTTTCGAAGTTCTAGAAGCGTTTTGAACTTCCTGCGAAAAGAAAACCTCAAACCGTTTCTTATACAAATGATGATTGAGATGTAAATATTTTATCTTGTTTTTAGTTTCTAAACGTTATTGTTATTTTATTCATTTATTGACAGCGAATTAAAAGGAAGGAATTGGTTTCGGTTTGAATAAAATAATGTATTTTCTGAATTTATTTCATCTAAGTAAAATAACTAAAAATACTGATGTATATCTGTTTTTACATTTTGATTCTTTTTTTACTACCCTGTTTTTATCATTTTGTATTAAGGGTTTTCCTTTTTTTATATTCAGTTTTTTACTTTAGCTTTTTTATGGTGAATGCTTCAATTGCGATCATTGAGACTGATTCTTAGCGTGCAGAACGTTAAAACTCTCATATTGAAAAGGAAATTCCTCGTAATCTAATACAAGCGTATGCAATCAATTTTGTAAGTTTCTGACTTAAAACGTTGCTTCATCTACATACCATTTCGTTATAAGCACCTATTGATGATTGATTTATGTACAAAATTAAGTTTTTTTGTTACGAAAATAGTAGGGTAAACAGGGTCGCCCTTTGGGAGGGGATACCAGACCTATAGTACCGGGGCCCCGGGGCTTTGGGAGACCCGCACGGTCATGAAACCGTTTTTCCAATAATTCTTAATAATTTCATCAGAAAACATTAAGCTATTTTAGGAGAGATTTTTTGAGTTTCTGAATTTCTCAGAAAAAGCTGGATTTGATATTACTGAAGAATTGATGAATACCCTTAAAAGACACAGAATTCCATTAGAAGATTGCAGAGAACAAGTGTTTGACAATGGGTCGAACATGAATCGTGCTGTGAAAAGAGTCAAAAGCCGAATAAACGAAAACCCACTTAATCTACTTTCACCTTATGGGGCGCATTCATTAAATTTAATTGGACTAAATGCTGCAAAGCATTTTCTCTCATGGCATTACCAGAAACGTGCTGTATAGTTAATACATCTCACTTATCTCAAACATGACAACTTATACAATTTTTGTTGTATAAAGATACTGTACTTGAAAACAAATTTTTGTGCAAATTTCAAATTAGTTTTTTTTAATTTACATTAAAATTTAAAAAAAAAACAGTTAAAAATAACGAAACAATGCATCATCACATATGAATCACACATAATTAAATCTAGATTAAATACATTCTCATGATGCAATTTTGAAGTAGTTTCAAGTTATTTGGAACTATATTTTTACCCAGAAGCGTTCGAAGATTTTCTTAGTAACTGTATTTAAAAAAAATAAAATTTTCTGAAAAAATGAATTTTTAAAGAAAATCTTCAAAAACGCCCACTCTTGGAAAATCTCAAGTTATTTGGTCCACTTTAAGCCTATGTTCTAAGAAAATTTTGAGAATATAATTCTGAAGATTTTCTTCAGAGCTTTTTACAGAAAATCTAGAGATCTGAAATCTCTAGATTTTCTTAAGATTTAGATTTAAGAAGTGGGCCAAATAACTTAAGATTTTCTCAACTCCAGAACATTCTGCAGAAAACCTAGAGATCTTCGGTCTGCTGATTTTTTTAAGATGTAGGCTTAAGAAGTGGGCCAAATAACTTAAGATTGTCCGAACTTTTTTTTAAGGGATTTTTTTTTGAGATCTTTTCTAGTGGGGCAATTTTAAACAATTCATTTTGAAGTTTGTAAGTGTAATGAGTGAGAGAGAAAAGTGACGGCCAAGAATTAAAATTGGTACCGGGTTCCATTGATCGTTGCGCCGGCCCCGAGGGTAAATGACTAGTCATTGGAACCCAACCTGTAACGGGCAGATTTGTCTTGTATTGTCAATATCAAATTTGTAAGTGAATTCCAGGAACAACGTCAGTGGGTTCTCAAATTAGCATCTTTCAAAAACATCCCACCAATTTTTTTTACGTATAAGTTTTTATCTGTAGTGTGATTTATTTATTTTTTACTACTTCTCAGTTACCAATAGCTAATTTTCTTTGCATTTATGCTTTTGAAGGGTTTCTTTCTCAATAACCTAACATTGCTGTTTTTTTTTTCTTTTTTTTATCGGATCAAATTTATTCGTACTTAATCATTCTTTAGCTTCTTTTCCCATCATATAGGTAGATTTTTACCACTAATTAAGATATTTAAGACCCTTTTAAGCTAATATACTCATTAATAATCAATTAAAAGTATGTATTTCATTTATTGGAAATATGACCATACGGATTAATTATTTGGTCGGTCTTACTCAATATTATTATTTAAAATATGATAAAACGTAAGTTAAATTTGAAAGACGACAAATAAAAAGTGCGGCAATAGAATAGTTATATTTATTTAATTTATTTATTATCGTTTCTGTTGTTGTTGGTATTCAGACGAACCTTTCAAAAGCGACTTGTCAGTTATCCATTTTTTAATTTTAATGTTCGAATTGGTAAGTTAAAATACTTTAAATTTGGTTACATAATAATAAAAATAAATTTAAGATTGTTTAATTTTTTGTGTGTGTGTATTTCCTGAAAGTAATTGAATTCAGCTAGTATGACAATTACTAGTTTTGAGCATGACCACAACTAAGCGAGTGTGACCATAATTGGTCAAAGCAGAGTATTCTGCAGTACTGATATCGAAATAAATATATAAATCATAGTTGAAAATAAATGAAAAATTAACTGCTACGAAAGGGCAATTTCAAAGTTATAATACCAAGAGAAGTAGATTTTTCATAAACTAGAACTGCAACATCACAGTTGAACAACAATTCAAATTAAGAAAAAACACTTAACCGTGCCCATAAACAAATAACTAGTTGGATCCTGTACACTACGTTTTTGCATGTTTTCATTCGCACTTGCTGCAGATCACATTAAAAAAAAAAGCACTTTAATGTGAAACACATGCATTTATACTAATTATATTGAAAGATTGTAACCTATTCTATGTCAATTTAAATTGTACAGTAATGTGTTAATGACAAGAGATTTTTTCCTCCTTACTCCCATTAAAATTTTAAAGATTCGATTCATGTTCGGCTCACTAGATAAACAGGAAAATTATTTATATAATGAGTAATTCTTTATCTTGTTAAATCTTATTGCTTTTAAGCTTCATACAGAGTAAAATAATGCATTTAAAAATGATATTTTACTGAAAAGTTCAATTAAAGTATTTTCTGCTCTTTTATTATTCTGCCCTATTATTAAACCGCTATTTTACAGTTTTCGGTAACGTTAAAGAAGAGAGGAAAGAAAGAGTTCCCCCACACGATTTTTTTCCTTTTTTTTCAAAATTTAAGGGGATCTATAGCGACTGACCTTTGGAATTTTTCGACATTGAAATTTTAAAAACGTTATCTTATAATATGTTTAGAAATATTAAAAGGAAAGGTGTCAGGCTTCCTTAGTGTTTCCTCCAAGATTTTTTAGGAGGGCATCGTGATCTTCCGTCTTAAGCTAACATTTGACCCTTAACTTAATCAACCCTCCTTGCCCCTTAAAAGTTCCAACAAAACTTCACAAAAGCAAAAGTTTTTCCAAGCCTATCCTTGAAACGTCACTCCCTTATTTCAATCATTTAAAGAATCTGATTAGGATATCTCTGAATATTTTTAGCATTAATTTTAAAAACTGAACCTTTATCTGAAAGCGAACTGCCCCTCATTTGGCCTGTGGCATTTTTTTTGAAACTGAAGTCAATTTTAGGCTGTTGTGCAGATAAAAGGGGTATGAAGCTCTTCCATGGAAATTTCTATAAGTGAAATTTTAAACTATCTTTAATGACTTTAAAGGCATGGGAAAGGTTCGAAGACTTAGTCTGAAAATTTTTCGACATTTAAGTCTGAAAAGCACAATCGAGAGCCTTGATGCAAGAACCAGGAAAGTGCAGGCTCACTTATTTTCAGTAAGACCCACAAATAACATCAATATCCAATATAAACTCTATTATCTTTCTCATATTATTTACTACAAAGCAGAGATCTGATCTTACATTTGTGTCCAGTTGTTGCACCAATCGGAACATCTACATTGTCTGCACACAAAAATAAATTTAAAAAAAAAAGAAAAATTTAGACCCTTCCTGATTTTTGAATCAAAGCCCTCAATTGTAGACTATCGTTGGTGACTTAAGGAGAAAGCTTTAACGTTACCTAAAGTAGAGCCAGGAGACTCTTCTCCGAAGTTTTTCGAGTTTGACATTATGGAAACGTGACTTTAGGCTTTGTTTCGAAACGATGTAGGAGAAATGAGGGGTGCGAGGTTCAGGCTTCTCGAATCTTTAATCATAAAATCGTTCTTGAATTTAAGTCAATTTCAAATCTTTTAGGTTTTTAGAGGGTTCAAGGGTGCTTTTTTGAGATTGAAAGCCTTATTTAAGCTGTCTTTGAGGGCGCAGAAGAGTCAAGATATCCCAAAGCTTTTTTGTCATTGAAGATTAAAAAATGCAATTTTTGGCTGCATAGGGAAACGTTACGAGTGTATCTACGTTAAAGTACTTACAGTCTTAAGTTACGTACGCGTACTTTCCATAGGAAAATTTTCAAAATTGAAGGCCAAAGAACGAATTTCTACGCTGTGTTTTTGCTGACGTAAGAGGGAGGATTTCGAGGTTTTCCTAGGAAGTTTTTCGACACTGCGGTTTTAAAATATTGGGGTAGTGATGAGAGATTTAAGAGCTCTCCCTTCTAAGCCGAAGTTTTCTCCTGTTTCAGATACAGTTTATCGGAGTCCAGACTTGCTTTCCCGTATGCGATTCTGAGATAAAAGTATTTGTAGCGATAATTTACAATAGAACACGGAAATCTCTTGCAAATTTACAGCATTTAGGTTGAATCTGTCTCAACCAGCTGAGTACATAGTGAATGTTACGGTTGTCTTTATCCAATTGAGTCAGCAATCCAGGATATTATCCTCTCATATTTTTTGCCCGAATTCTAAATGGGCAGTCAGCAATTTTCGAGGCTGCAGAGAACAAATTTTCGATTTATCTCAAAAGTTGTTCCCTTATCCCAAGTGCTTCTATCGTTGTCTTCTTGGCTATTAGCCTTTTTAATAGCCTTAATTTTATTTCCCCATGTAATGGATGCATAAAAATAGCTGGTCTACGACTGAAATATCAAGTATAGCAGTGGTGCCCAGCCTACGGCCTGCGGACCTCATGGGGCCCGCGAAGCTGATCTATATGTGGCCCTTTGTTTTGTTCAATTTTGTGAAACGCAAAATATATTCTGAAGTATTTCAAACCTGCTGATCATCTTTATTTGGTCTTATAAATGAAAGTTGCAAAATTTGAAGCCAAGTAGTCATGCATTGGTTTCTAAAAAACAGAGCCAAAGTTCGTATCATTAAAATCACCATGCAGTAATAATGTAAGCAAGTTTTGGTTTCTAATTGTCTTGCATTTTCCTTGTTTTCCCAAGAAAAAAAAATGAATTTAATATTTGTTCTGGTCCGTCATATCCCTCCTTATATGCGGTGTGCCCCGAGGTAAAAATAAAAAAGGCTGGGCACCACTGATGTATACATCCATCTCAGTTCTATAGAATTTTTCCCGTTTTATATACACAATATCGACTTGAATTTGAAGGACAAGGGCTTAATAATTTTTTTTAAGGAAAATTTGTTTGACAAAACCGGGTCAACTATTAAAGTTGGCCCTCCAAAACAGTTGGCCCATTCGAGGATCCCCGACTAGCCGACCTGGCCAGTCCACCCCTGTATATATATATATATATATATATATATATATATATATATATATATATATAAAATATATTGATAATGAAAAAAATAATGGTTATAAATGTTTCCACATTTTTCAAAACTGATAATATTCTACACTAACTGGAATATGGGAACTGTTCAGTGTTTATATCTGCCCTAGATGTTGTGTTCACAAACACCCTATCATCGCCCTGAGGAGTAACTTTCAAAAATAAAAATCCCTAACTCAATAAAAGAAATTTAAATATTTTCATAAATTCTCTGCACGTCCCTGCATAAATTTACTCGAATGTTTATACAATGGTTTTGTCATAGTTAAATGTAGCTTATTAGTTAGTTTAAAATATGTTTTCACGTGGAGAAGTCAGTGATAAAATTACATAAGACACCTGTTAAAACAAAGTTGTCAACATGAAAACGCAAAATTGTTCATTGCTCTAAAAGTTTAGCAAAGAGGTTGGACTGGCAGTACCATCACTTGAGAAGTTTTCTAGGTTGTTTACTTCTAATTATCTTAGTAAAATGTACCATGTATATTAATGATCTGTTTTATTTTTCCAAAAAATAGTGCGATCAGAAACCTAACACTGTCGGATCAAAATGAAATGAGGACATTGTTAGTACAGAAATGTTATAAGTTGGATTGGAGATATTGTTTGCAAGAAAGACAGCGCTCAAATATGGTTTCCGTTTTTCGACATTGCACAGCATTTGAACAGCAGTTTAGAGAAGCTACGGAATAAAACGGAATCTGATTATCATTTTACTTTTGATTTCACTCCTTTCTATCAATACTATGGGGCTCCGCCTCTTGCTTTTTCTGCTTGACAAACTCCGTGCGCCCTCTTCAGTGGTTCAATGCCTCCTGTAGTGAATGATAATTGATGATTTTAATTATTTTTTTAACCTCTGGTTGTCCGACCCCTTTTAGTTTATAGGGATGAGTTAAGCTGAATTCAAGCTTCTGGTCCAGTCTGTGTTTGGAAAAAATCTGTTTTTACAAATGTCAAAACAGTCTTACTTATGGAATTGAGGTACAAACATTTTGAGATTTCTAAATTTTTAAGTTTTGACACATCGCAATGGCAATAATTCGTCAGCAAAAAAATATTAAAAGTTGTAATATTTCTAAATTATTTCAAGTCTAAATGAAGATTTCAAATTGTGTTTCGAAGTAATTTGTTTTTGTAGGCGTCACATAAAATACTCGAATGCATAAAGATGACGTTTATAAGTTTTGAGTTGAATTTGTAAATACTACGTTAAATAAATTATATTCCAATAAAAAAAAGAACCGACTTCAAAAAAAAAAAAAAAAAAAAGAACAAAAAGGTAAAAAAATAATTGCTCATACTAACATACGATTTCCTACCGAAACGTACAAATCAAATTTATTTTACAATTCCTGTACAAAAACTAATCCAAACACCCAATTATAGAATAAACACTGATTTTAATTACTGTACGATGAATTATTTTAATACCTAACTAATTATGTACGATATATTAATTTTTAATAACCCTTTGAAGTCGGGGCTTACTATAAACTATTAACTAACGTAACTGACAATCCACCAAATCCTGAGTTAAACACTAATTTAACAAAACGCGAAAGTCTTTAAAATTAAACCTACTGAGTTACGTTAGGTAGTGCGTAGCCACAACGTATGAAATTTAGAGTTTCTTAGATTTTTCCGAGAACCCTCATCAGATCCAGACAAAATTAACATGGGACCATCTGGAAAGTATACCCTTCCAAACAAAAAAAGTATTTTTCAAATCGGTGCAGTATTCTTGGAGCAATACGAAAACATACATAAAAAGTCGCAAGAAGAAATCATAACCTCCTATTTTGAAGTCGGTTAATAAACTACTAGAGAGCGAATATTTTATGTGCAAGCAAAACAAAGCTCGTTAGTTGCATATCGTCACCTCAAAGCAACAGTGGGATATTTTACTGACTCCCGGAATTAGATATCATACTGTTGCTCTGAGGTGACAAAATATTTCATTGTAGCATTTTTGCGTTGTTTTTGTGGAAAAAACAGACCCAAAAGATACATTGCGTAAAGCATAGCTTTTTAAGGACTCCATACTGAATACAAGATGAGTTTAGAATACTCTTTAAAGCATTGAAAAGCGTTAGAGGCGAAATTTAATTTCTTTTTAAAGTAAACACCGAATTTCAATCGTATATGGAAGTACGTAATTTGTTTTTTGATACATTAAACACGCTTCTAACATTTAGATAAAGTTCATACTTTTATCTGAATTTGGAAACATGTTGAGAGAATTGATCTAAAATGAAAGTTCTATAACAAAAGCAAGTAAAATAACTTGATTGTTGGACATATTTCATCGCAGCCATTTCAGAACGGGGAAAAAAATAGGTCCTTAGATACATCGCCCGAAAATGCGATATTTTAAGCACTCCTTACTACATATGAAATAAGATCAATACATTATTCTGCAAGCAAGATAAAATTGATTGAAGATTAAATTTAATTACCAAATTCTGTTAAATAGAAGCTTTTACAAATGATTTGTTTTTTACCATGTGGGAAAACCCCTATTATAAAAAGAATTGGAGGAATTTTGCACAAAATATTATCTGTAATTTCTAATCTTGTTAAATATAAAAAATGTAATGCCGTACCTGCATACAATCAAAATTTAAGCTAATACTGTGCTTTAAAATAGTAAATGTTTTAATGAGGATGTATATCAGAGTAAATAGATTCAACAACATGTATTATGAAATTTTCATTCCGTAATGGCTCCTAAGGTAAAATCATTCAAACTAGTAGGTGTTTTTCTTTGTCCTTTCTTTCTTTTTTTTTAAAACAGGAAGACATGAACGCGAAAAAAGAAAAGCATTTCGTATGCATAATGTTTTAGCTCTCAAAATATTTCAAAATAAACTTGAAAACTGGTTCTTCAGAACTAAAATAACCTAAGTTACTGTTATCCTGTATCGATTTTGTTCTTATCAAAAGCTTTCCGTTCTGAATCAGTTCGTGTACTTTTTCATTGATTGAACCAGTGACTTGAAAGTAAAACAGATCGTTTATGTTTAAAGAATGAAAAGTACTATATATTCCAAAAATATGAAAAATATTCATTTACTACAGTTGTCATGGGAGGTCACGGTGCCCTTCCAAAAGTTTTCTTGTTTGGTAAACTTTGTCTGACCATTCGGCAAACTTATCATCAATCGGCGAAATTTGGTTCGGCAAATCGACAATTTCCGCGTTCCTAATAATTTAAAATCCCTAAATATTTCGCTCATTTTCTTTTAAGAAATCCTTTTTCAATAAGTCTTTAGCAATCAAGGGAAAAGAAATTAAATGGATTTTGCACCAGACATATAACCGTTTTGAGCTATTTCTATGTGGAATCCTGATAAGTGCTTATTTATTTTTTTTTTCGATTAATCAATTATTTTTTACTGCAAAGTACTCTACAATTAGTTTTTTAAATGATAAAACAAGTATTTTTGTCATCAATACTTGGATTTTTTAAAGATTACTTTCGTATTTTTGAAAATTTCACGCTAATAAATACAAGAATATAGCTCTCTATATGGACTTATATTCCAGCTTTAATGCATTTATTTTGATTCCAACTTCTAAAATTAAATTTCGATTGAAAATTCAAAGGTATTAAAACATAAGAATAAGGCAAATATTTCTGTCATCTTCAAAATTTAAAACTCTTGACTTAAAGCTTTTAACTGTACAAAACGAATAAAAACCCTTAAAATTCGTCCAAGCATTAAAAGAGGTGAGAATTAATTCCTTCACGCGAAAATAACCTCAGAAAATGTGCCAAAAAAGAAAAAAAAATGAGAAGGAGCATAGTTGAATTTCTTTTTTTTTTTCGCAAATGTATAACTTTGAAGCTGAAAGATAAAGGTATCGCTAAAAAACATTGGACAACCTTCAAATGCTAGAAAACTCTTTACTTCAGAAAATTCTTCCTTGAGCTCCACACGTGGCGATGTAAGGTCTACAAGTTCTATCTCTGATACAGAAGTTTGAGTACATATTAATTGCGAAGTTATATAATTTAAAGTTATTGTTAAAGTTATATAATTTATATTGTTTTTAAAGTCGTTTAAAACAAAAACTCAAATATTTATATGAGTCGCACTTATAAATCCGCAATTTTTTTTTATTCGTTTATTTTTTTCCGTATTTTCCCCCTCTATTGCACGCTAGCTTTATTGTACAAGCTTGCTTATTTGGTTTTCGTCGAAAAAAAAACCCCGGAAAAAAAGTAATTTCAACATTTCTTATTGTTAGTATTGAATCCAAAACTGGATACAGAAAATAATGCTTGTCTTTCTTCTTGCCTCCCGTACGTCACTGATAACTTTAAAAAATTCAAAATGTTTCGTGAACTTTAAGTTTCGCAATTTCCAAAGATATGTAAGAAGCAGGAATATTAGGGTTACAATGTCGCTCTGGTAACCCGTCGCCTTGGACAAGCTCATTTGTGTTAGATTTGAAAGAGGGGAAATTCTTAGCAATCATTATCAGTAGCAATCATTATCATTACGCAACCCGGATTTCCTCACCCATACTTTAATACATGGAATCGTAATGCTTCAGCGTTTTGGAAGTTAAATTTTGATACTATAGAGGTTTTAGACTAACCATGCTATGTGTAATGGTTTTTGGCATATGTTTATGGAGAAAAATCATCTTCCATGGAAGATACAGTTTTCAAAATTCTTGATCTAACAAAATCAGGTTAAAACATTTTTCTTTTAAGTTAACCTTTTGGCAAGATGAAAATGTACTAAGCAATGAACGAGAGCATGATCGATAATTCCACGTCAAATCAATAAAAAAAATAAAATAATTTTTTGACCTCACCATTTCAGATTTTAACGATAATTAGTGTGAGGGACACATATGACAAGATAAGTAATCCTGCTAATTTTTAGAATTCTACTTTAAAAATTTTACAAATTACAGAGCTATTTAAAAACTGAAAAAGTACGAAAAAAAAAAACGAAAAGGTGTGACTTAAAAAATTCCTGTTACTTCTCTCCTAATTATAGTAGAGTAAAAAGTCAAATACAGTAAAACCTGTAAAGTTGACCACCCTTGTAAGTTGACCACCTGCCTAAGTTGACCGCTATTTTCAGGCACAGAATTAGATCTTATCATATAATACAACCTCTATAAGTTGACCAGCTGCTTAAGTTGACCACTAAAGTAGTGCACCGCAAGTGGTCAACTAACACAGGTTTCACTGTACTATTTTAAAGCTAAAAAATGTAGCTTTCTATTGATATAAAACATGACTTTCTTACGACAGGTTTAAGTTTCAAGGTCATTCAACGTGGCTTTTGACCTTGAATATCTCAAAACATGCCAACTAAGCATTTTTTCAAAAAATAAATTCCATTGCTCTAACAATATTCTTCCACTACACCAAAATTTAGACTGGGATCGCAATGGCAAGGTACTGAAAAAGAAATCAAGAATGTTCACATATTTTACATTGTGGAATTCCACATGTCAGGTCAGTCACCTTCTTGATCTCCTCACCATTTCCGATTTTAATGTAATTTCATGTGAAGGACACATGTGACAAAATAATTAATCCTACCGATTTTAGAATTCTACTTCAAAAATTTTACGATATGCAGGGCTGTCAAAAACTTTAAAAGTGCGAAATAAACGGAAAGTGTTTACATGCAAATGACTGTAACTTCTATCCTAATTACAGTAGAGTAAAAATTTAAAACCATTGTAAAATTAAAGAATAGAGCTTTCCACTGGTATAAAACATGGCTTTCTCACGACAGGTTTAAGTTTCAAGGTTCACCGTGTGTCAACGGATGTCTCAAAACACGCCACCTTAGAATTTCTTCAAAAATATACATATTATAGCTCTAACACTTGTTTTCTAAAACTTAGGCTGAGATTGTAATTCCAAGGTACTGCAAAAAACTCAGGAATGTTTACATACAACTTCCCGTAACTCGAACTATTGATAACACAAAGCTATTAACCTGTCCGTTTGAACTTTAACAAATATTTTTATTAATTTTGGGATAGAATTTCTAACATTGGATGTTAAACAAAACTGTGCCATTATACGGAAAGCTTTGTTATAGGCTAAAACTAGCTATTTTTTATTTCCAAGATTTGTTGCTAATTACAGATAAAAATTATGGTTATCAAATAAAAGTTCTGTCATATTCTAGCTCTTATTTGAGAAATCTGTCAATTTGTCAAAATATGCATACTTTTGAAGAATATGCCCAAAAATTAAAGCAATAATATTAGGACAGAATTAATGTAAAACACGTAGCAAAAATATGTAAACATTCTTGATTTTTTTTTTTTTTTTTTTTTTTTGGTCCCTTGCCATTGCAGTCGCTGCCTAAGTTTTGATGTATTAAAAGAACAGTGTTAGACCTATAAAATATATATTTTTTGAAAGAATTCTAAGGGGGCGTATTTTGAGCTATTAAGGTACGGTGTATTAAGTCTACGGTTTATCAAGAGTTAGTGGATGACCTTGAAACTTAAACCTGTCATGTGAAAGCCATATTTTAAACCAACAGAAAGCTACATTATTTAACTATACAACCGTTTTTTAATTTTTATTCTACTGTAATTAGGATAGTAGTTACAGTCATTTGCATGTCACAACTTTCTGTTTATTTCGCAGTTTTTATATTTTTAACAACCCTGCATTTCGTAAAACTTTTGAAGTAGAATTCTGAAAGTTGGCATGATTTTTTATCTTGTCACATGTGTCCTTCGCACGAAATTTCATTAAAATCGGAAATGGTGAGGAGGTCAAGAAGGTGACTGACCTGACATGGAATTCCTCAATGTAAAACATGTGAACATTCCTGATTTTTTTTAGTACCTTGCCATTACGATCTCAGTCTAAGTTTTGGTGCAGTGGAAGAATTTTGTTAGATCTATAAAGTATATTTTTTGAAGAAATTCTAAGAAGACATGTTTTAAGATATTCAAGGGCAAAAGTGACGTTGAATGACCTTAAACCTGTTGTAAGAAAGTCATGTTTTATATCAATAGGAAGCTCTATTTTTTAGCTTTACAATCGCTTTTGAATTCAATTTACATTAATATGTATATACACATGACAGAATCACAATATTAAATGGAAAAACAGAAATTAAATTTAATTAATGAGTTAATATTTGAAAATACTTCATTAACATCAATTGTCATTTGCTGCAAGCTAAAAATATTTGAATTTGAATGTACGAATAAAAATAGTTTTTAACGCTTGGAAATTTGAACTAAATTTATAAATATGTATGGGGAGAGTGAGCTAATAGTAGTAATTTTCATTTAGGTCATTTTTCATCAAGCAGCCCTGTTTAATCGCAGTTTTTTAAATACTCTCATTAATGCTACATTGCAACAATAATGTAAACCAAAATTCTTAGTGATATTTTAATCCCCCACGCAAAGTACAATTTCTTATGCACACCGCTCATTAAAGTGCTCTTGAAGCAGCTCTAGCACATCATAGAAACGATGAAGTGGTGCGCCGTCTTGCATGAGCCACGTGCTTTCGAAATCCAGGTCGCTTTAAATCGCTGGAATGAATTGATTTCAAAAAATTTCCACATATCGTTCAGAAGTAAGTCTGTTTGTTGCTTTGAATTTAAACTCAGTCGCAAACTTTGTTTGAGTCACAATCGGGCTGTTGTTGTTCGAATAATACGTTCGAACCATGAAAATGCGTTCAGAAACGTTATATCCCCACATTTTCACTGAAAAGTAAACAACAAAAGCCAACTCAATGAGATTGGGGGGAAAATAAACTCCGCCAATGCACTCAATTTAACCGCCAAGTTTGGATTTGATACGCCAAACAGTTTTCGAGAAATTGAGATTTCTTTTCAACGCGTATTATGTTGGTCACCCTGTATAATACGCCCCATAGGAGACACCAAGATGTGTTCTATAACTAGTGGCCGTCAGTTTTTGACGTTTAAAACTCATGACATTACTGGCATGCATAAACAATTACCTCAAAATTAAATTATTAGTACATTATATTTACATATACTGATTTTTTTATTTTATACTAATTTCCAATTTGTTTATTTTGAAAAAGATAAGTTATCTTAACTTTTTCAAAGTGCCGTACATTCCTTCACATTTAAATTTAACGCGCAAGATGAGATAAGAATGCACTAGTTGAAGTTATGTACTTTTTACTACCAACTATGTACTTCCGACCATTTTTTCTAGTGAATTTGGAAGATTTGAGCTATAAACAGAAGTATCTAATACTGTTTGAATTTATCTACTTTAATTTCTCTTTTTAAAGTTTCTGGCAATAATTATTACAAACTCAATTCATTGCAAAGACCAAGCTTCTCTCATAGCTCAAATGATGGAATGGCAATCACTAATGCGTAGTGAACATGTTACATACGCCGAATTTTGCTGATTTGAAGGACTAAGGGCATGGATACTATAACAATTATTTACTGTACCTTATGGACGTATTTTCAAAGTACATGTTCTGAGTCGACTTAATGCAAGTAGTAGGGAACTTCGGAAAAACACTTTTTTTTACAACCCTGTAATTGATTTACACCACCTTGGAACTAACCCGATTTCCGCCTAGTAAGGGAAAGATCTCTACCTCCGCTCTTTCCTCTACTTGGGGGGAATTTTCCTACCATGATTTGGAAATAACTCTAACGAGCCGGCTTTTTGGTCATTGTAAATGAGATCAATATGAAAGGCTCTTTTTAAAAAAACTACACACATACACTTAAATGCGTAGATTTTATAATCATTGTGTTTTTTCTGATTAATAGATATTAGGAAAACTTCCCCTGATCAACAAATGTAGGCCAAATGAAAAACTTTGACACACTATTGCCCGCTCATGTTTTCGATCTGTTAAAGCAAATGAACATAATGTAAACTTCTTTAGAAAGAAAATAGTCCTCTTTTGATATTTGAAAAGTAAAGTATTAGAAGCCAAATTCTCATCTTTTGATGATTTAAAATCTTTAAGGAGTCCTAGCAATTTTGCTTGCCAGTATATACTCTTTATTCAAAAATAAGCACCAGAAAATGGTTTTACTCCCCGTCACCCCATAAAAGATTTTATTCCGTATTCACACTTGCTTTTTTGCCAATCCTAGTAATTTTAATTGACACGAAATGTTTAGCTACCAATCAGCGCGTATAAATGATTTGATCATTTTTCTCCCCATCAAATACTTTATACTGATTTCTCCCTTTCTTTTTACATATCCTAGTGACTTCATCTGACATTAAGTAAATTACTGTTAGTGAGAAAAAGGTTTGATTCAGTTTTTCCTCATCAAAGATTTTACTCTGATTTCCCCCTCTCTTTTGCATATCATAGTCATTTCGTTTGGCACTAACGAAAACATAATAATAAGCACAAGGAAACTGCATTTTTTCTGATTGATCCCTCTCTTTTGCATGCCGTAGTCGTTTTGATCGACACTAAATAAAACATAATTAGTGATATGCAAGAGGAGACTGTTTTTTACTCTAATTGCCCCTTCTCTTTTGCAGGTCATAGTCAATTTGATTAGTACTAAATAAAACATCTTCAATGATAATCTCGAGGAAACTGTTTCAATCTTTTTCTTCTCGTCAAATCATTCCAAACTCTCCCTTGATTTTCAATCCACCCCAGTCTGACTCTGGCTATAAGCTGCGTTTCCCGTCCTAAAATGTGATTCTCTATTTCAAGAAAGGGTTAAGCTTTGTTGTAGCTGAATCTTCCTTCCTGCAATAACGTTGCTTATTTAGCGCACGTGCGGAAAACAGCGAAAAGCATCTGGCTTTAAACAGCCCGTGAAAACTGTCACTATCTACTAGCCAGAGTTTTCTGAAAGGATAATTTAAACCTCAAAGGAGGTTGGGGGGGAGGAAGAGTCGTTCTTTGAGCAGAAAACGAAGATTTGGGTGATTCGGGCTGTCTGGGAAGCGCTAGATATCTTACTTCCTTTCTAGGTTTTAGCTCTGACTGGGTAAATGAAATAAATATGGCTGGCACAAGTAGAGCCGCATGTGGGTGGAGTTTTTAGGGGACACTAGAAGTCGCGTGAGATAAATATAGAAGAAGGGAAGATCCTCGGCTGAAAGATTGCCGTGCTGGTCAGTCCAACTTTCTCCTTCCCCACGGCGGATCTACTAAATCCATCGAAGCGCTTTCGGATTTTTGCCTCTGTTTGTTGAAGGTAAGTTTAGTAGGAAGAAGAAAACATTTTCTTCTGGGCAGTTTGGTTAGTGGATGACCATTTAAGCATCATTTCATTTTCAGAAATTCTTATTATTGTTGAAAAAAAAGTAACATTTCATACATGACAGTAAGAACATGTGCACTGGTAGAACCTATTTGGTTCTATTTCTGGCTTTTTGGGGTTAAACTGAAAAAAAAAACTGTAGCTGCCCAGTAAATGAACACATTTTACCGCAAACAAACAATACATTTTATAGTTATTTTCTTTTAAGGATATCGTAGAAGGAAATAGCTGTAGCCAATACCTTCAAGAAGAAAAAAACGTTTGAAACGCAATTTTTTGCAACAAATTACGAGTTGATTATTCATTGATTGGTCTACCCCACATGTATCAACTCAGGCTGAAGCAAATTATAGCACTCTGACACTAATTGAATTTTTACTCATTTTTCACAATGTGTCAAAACGTTTTTGTCAAGTCGTGTCTTAGTTTGAACCAATGAAGTTCTTCGGAATTTTTGTTATAATTTTGTTTATACTCTGATCATGTATTTTATTTTGCACAATTTCATCAAAAATAATTCAAACTTTATTGGTAAGAATTTTTGCATGATTGGTAAATATTTAAGTTACCTACTCTTGCTTACGTTAAGACATTAAGATTGTTACAATATTTATTAGTAGTAAATACCCTACATTTAGACTTTCAAATTTTGACTTTTGAAAATTTTTAGCTATAATTTTTTTGAATAATTTGATGTAAAGATTGGAAGAATTGTTTCATATGTGACAAAGTCATTTTGTATAGGGGAATGTGGGGCAAAGTGAAAAATATGATTTTTTCTAATGAAACATGTTTAATTCGATTAATAAAGATATTTTTGATCAAATAAATGAGTAAATAAAAAAAATGAATGAAAAAAGGAAAGGAAATGAAACAAACGAATAAATAAATAATATTTAATACATATAGGAAAAAAATCAATGAGTGAATAAAATATTGAATGAATAGGAAAATAAGTGAATGAATGAGTAAATAAATAAATTATTAAATGCAGGAATTGTAAGGGAAATAGCTAATAAATGAATGCGTAAGTCGTTTGATAAAGGATTGAATAAGTAAATGAAATGAACTATTTCAATCTGCCCCATCCACGTTGTCCCGCATGCACTTAACCAACTGTACAAAGCATTTAAAATACAAATATGCTTAATATTAAACAAATTATTACTGCGCCGAGTAATAGTAGGTCTCAATTAATATTCAAAATGTAAACAACAGTAGCTTTATGTAATATGATCTAAAGTAACTAATAATAAGACAAATAATTATTGATTTAAATCAAAATATTACAATATGTGTATCATTTTGTGAAAATTGCTCGTATTATCTTATACTTTGATCATCGGAGGTAATTTTTTCCTGACTGAAATAGACAACATGTGTTACTACATTGTTGAAATATTACTGGATAGGGATTGTTAAAAGCAGAGTAAATATTTCACCATTTCACATTGCCCCGCTATTTCACTTCGCCCCACATTCCCCGACATAAATTTTAAGATAATTCTCTATGTTTTATGACAAAAATGCTTTGTTGATCAAAAATAATATCTATCCCATAAAATGTTTCATATCGACTTTTATTATGTATTTTTAGGATTATATTTATGCATAAGTAAAACATTTTGTCATCTATAATGCTATATATATGAAATATTTCTTTTGCTGTGTAACTCCTTACCATAAGGTACCAATAGGTTAAAAGATTTTTAAGCTTATCAAATAATGTTTAGGTCCATACACTGGTACATTTTTCATCAAAAAGTGCATTTACTGCTGGCTGATAAATGAAAACCTGTGGAGGAATGTAAACAAATTTGCTAAACAGCTATAACTATTACACTTTGATTCACTTCAAATACTGTTAATAGTCTAGTTTGAGTAAAAAAGATGTTGAAGTATTGAATAGCATAATTAAAACACTCTTTAAAATGTGTGCATAGATGGAAATTAAATCAATAAAGAATTGATAATGACGAAATAACAAGAATTATTTGCATTGTTTGATTGTCCCAAACTTATTTCTCTCACTTTCGTTCTCTTCCTTATACGTTTTGTTCCTTTTCTCAAACTGACACACATTTAGTTACTAATAAACGGTCATCAATTATCTGTTTCCTCTCTTAATTATCTCAAATGTACTCATAAATATTTAGTTGATAATGTTATTCTGCTAGTTAAGATTTAAATTATTTATTACAAAATACAAATAATTTTCTGAGCTTGAGTACACTTACCAAACACTATCAAAGTTTGACTTCACTTAATACACAAATCCGAATTATTTCATAGCATACCTTAGAATGGAGTCTTTAATTTGGAACCGTAACGATATAAAATCCCAATAGACAGGAGTGCTCCTCCTAAGGGCAAGGGTGCACCCCCCAAAATGGAAAATACCCTTCAAAACACCCCCCCCCTAAAAATTTCAATGGCACAATCTGCGCCCCCCCCCCCTCCCAGGTGGGCACCCCTGCAATAGAGCATTTTTAGAACGTAAAATCACTTCGTTTTAAAATTAAAAAATAATGTTAATAACTAATGATGATTTTATGCATTCTAAAACTGAAAAACGGAATTCTGAAAAAAGAAATGAAAACTGAAAAGGACTATGCCTCGAAAGAACTTAAAAACATTTCTCACTCAAAACAAATGTTTACGTAGAATATACAATTATTAAACTTTTTTTTCTGTGAAATGTTCTTAGGATTATTTCAATTTTCAATAAGTAAGGTAAACACACCAGTAGTGGCTAGTGCTTTAGTAGTGGCCACTTCAAAGTTTATGTTTGTAAAAATAGGATACCAGGTCTGTCAATGGATTCAGATGTGCATCAAACGTGCAAAAGGTATTAAGCACGTTTGAATCTATTGGGAAACCTGGAATCCTATTTTTTCAAACATAAACCTTGGAGTGGCTACTACTGAAGCACTCTGAAGCGCTGGCTACAACCGGTGTGTTTACCTTATTGTTTTTCTAAATTCCCAAAAGCAAACCGTCATTATAATTACTATTAACATTATTCGAATCTAAATAGATAAAAATAACTGTCGAAGACTTTTTTTTTTTTTTTTTTTGAAAAACTTATGTTATTTGACTAAGCACTAAAAGTGTATAATTCTGAAAAAAAGTGTTTTTTTTTTTCTTTAACACTGCTGTACATTACTTGTTCCTCTGTTTAATATTAAAATAATAATGTTAACCAGAATTTTTTCTCCAGATATGGCGTTGATTTTCTGGCACGTATCGTTCACACTCCAAAACATGTTCGGCACAATTCTTATTGGGAATTTTGGAACTACACGATAGATTTTTATTTATTCATTTATTTAGCATTACTATTATTATTTATTTATTTTTTCAAAAAATATTATTATTACTAGCTGCGTGCCCGGCGTTGCACGGGCTACTTAAAAAATGAAAGAGATGTCCAATTGATGTTTTTGTATTACTCTGACATCAGTTTCTAAAGCGCTAAGGAATAAATAAATACGCGTAATGCAAGGTTTACAAAACACCAGTAGAGCATATTTTGGGCAAAAATCTCTTTAACGTTAATCATAGTTATCAATGATACAAGTTATGAATATTTTCAATTAACACAAAAGATGAAATTATGTGCATTATCAACTATAATCTGTGCTCACGTCAAAATGAATTAAATCTGCTAGACTATATCTGAAATATTTATGTATAATTACAATCAGCTTTTTCCATAAAATGACACACACTTTTTGGTTGATTACGTGAAACTAAAGCACTAAGACTAAATAAATACCAATAAGCATTAATTTAATACCAAGTCATCAGATTCCAATTTAGCTTTAGTTAAAATCCTTAAAAACAATCTGTTTTGTTCAACTCTGTTTCACTTAAAGAAATTCAAACAATCTTAATTTAACATGTTCCTTTAATGATACAAACTGTATTTAAAAACAGAAACAGGAAGGAAAAAGAGAGTTATTACAATTCGAAAACTCACCCATGTGACGGGAAAAAGTCCAACAAAATAAACATAATTAGTCGCACATCCTAAATGTACCAAAATATGAGGCCGGTGAATGATAAACTTACATTACAATCAATAAACATAGCTAAAGTAACAACTTTCATATGCTGAAAAGAGTTAAGAACGTTGAATGTAAAAAATAAAAAAAAAAGGACAGAGGATAAAATAAAGGCTATGTCCGAATAGAGCAACCAATTTTAAACTAATTTAAAATGAAATTCCAGATGGAAACGTTGTTTTAAGATTTGGAGAGTAGCCAAAAGAATCGTTTAAAACAATTATTAGAATTTTACTTGCTCACCCATATGCAAAATGGCAACAGGAAAGAAATAAAAAATCCTGAATAACGTTATGTTAATTAACGTTTTAATTAATAACTCCGCTAATTAAAGTCGCACAATTACGAGCTTGGACCTATTGTTTTCTTTTTAAATTTTCGAATTTTTCGGCATCTCGTTTGACTCTCGATTCGCAGCGGTTCTCGAAAAGATCGATCTTCACACAGACAGACGCGAACTGATTTTAATATTATAGTGGATTATTTTATTTTTGAGTTATACAATCTGCGGAAATATTAATACGTACAGTGCGTCATCAGATTTCAAAAAAACATGCGCTTAATTATGCCGTGGAAATTTAGTTTAAGCATTAATTTTCTTAAAAGCAATAATATACATGCGTTTTTAAAATAGACGATTGATTACTCTAAAGTGAGTTAGATAAATCATGTAAAACCAATGACGTGCGCTGAAACCTTACAGCAGATATTTGTCGCTATCTCACTGATGTGAAATCAGCCCTACAACCATACATTTGATACTTCATCTCCCATTTTAAAAACTGATTCACGTTACAATATTTGAGAAACATACGCAACTGTATTGCGACTGTGAATATCGATTAATTCATCCATAAACTGAAAAGCGATAGCTTTGTGCAAGGTAAATTGGATAAAAATGGAACAACGTTCAAAAGCACAAAAAGGATAAAAAGTTTATAAAAACGCAGACATGTTTCGGAGGCGATAGTCTCCTTCCTCAGTGCGAAATGTACAAATGGATGAATCAAGGTCAAGGGAGAGTTTAAATTGCGTATTGATTCATCCATTTGTACATTTCGCACTGAGGAAGGAGGCTATTGCCTCCGAAACATGTCTGCGTTTTTATAAACTTTTTATCCTTTTTGTGCCTTTAAACGTTGTTCCATTTTTATCCAATTCATCGATAAACTGTTTATTTTGGGTCCCCCGACCTCCTCAGAGCGTATATTGCTTGTTTCCTTGTTGCCATTGAGTTGCCGGATAGCTTGCTTTGTGGCATGTTTGAAATAAATAAGAAGACTTTGAAAAGGGTTCAAGACATGCAATTTAAATAATTTTTGGTATGTTTCTGAAAAAATTCCCCATGTGAATGACTTTTAGACTTCTAACACTCAAATTACGAAGTGAATGCCGCAAAACTTAATGATTTATGGGATGTACTTTCTGTCCAAATAAATCTTCACTTTTGATAATGAACATTTTGATGTATTTTAGATTTCAAATACTGCCAAAATATGAGTTTGGTTTTGAAAATAAAGAATTTTAAGTACAAATATCAGTCTCAATCGTAATCAACAGATTATGTCAATAATGAGTTTTAATAGAAAATCATTTTTTAAACTAAAGAGAAAAGGGAACATTTCCTTCACCTATGCTACGAGTTCCGGCTGAATGAAAAGGCACTTAAAAAAAATTTTTGAAAAAAAAAAAAAAAAATAGAACCGACTTCAAAATTGCTCTAAAAAGTGAAAAATAATTTTATTCTTTAAACACCATCGATAATACTTTTAAACATAATTTTTGAAGTTGGCGCAAAAATGATCGATAAAATCATTCACAGCCATAACTCAACTACAAGTATAAATTGAACCAGGTCCAGTTTCTTCACTACCACATGCATTACGCATTGATGACAGCATATCTGAGTAACGATATAAATGTTTCGTTCCTAAGTTTGGATGATTTTTTGATAAAAATATGAACGAAGCATGGTTACAATGGATTTTACTTTTTGTTTTTGCGCCAACTTCAAAAATTATGTTTAAAAGTATTATCGATGGTGTTTAAAGAATAAAATTATTTTTCACTTTTTAGAGCAATTTTGAAGTCGGTTCTATTTTTTTTTTTTTCAAAATTTTTTTATTTCATTCTTTTTAGTGTAAATATAGATATTTCAGTAAAAGTAAGAAGTTACCTAGTAAGAAGTGCGGCTCTATATCACTGTATTGCTTTAGAAAAGCCTTTATTCAAAATTATCATTACAATTACTATTAATGTTACAGTTATATGGCACCAAACTTTTATAACAATGAGTTTCATATTGTCGCGTAGATGAAAATAGCGAAGACAATGTGAAAGCCAAATGAAGCGAATACTCGTTAGTCTCAACTCGAGATCTTTATTCAGAACCACGAATGAACGTTACATCTCCTTATATACAACTTGAAAAGTGCTGGAACTTTCCAGACTTTAAAAGATACAGAAATTAATAGAACATTCGAGAAAATACGGGAAACAGTAGAAACGAAATTTTAGTAACATTCACTTTGTCCTAGTCGGGATTTGAACCCGGGTTGCTCGTGTGGGAGACGAGAATTCTACCACTAAGCCACCGTTATCCTCGGATGAAAAGAGCGAACTTCGCTACAATATGATTTTAGTCATTTAATAGGGAAATTTACTATTTTTTGCCCATAACTTTTTATCTAAAGAACAAATATGGTCAAACAAAGTAATGGGACCTAAGTTGAGCCATCCTCTATCCATTAAAAAAAGAATCATCAAAATCGGTTCACTAGGTGAGACGCTATGAGTGGACAAACAAAAAAAAAAACATACATACGGTATGAACTGATAACCGCCTCCTTTTTGAAGTCGGTTAAAAAGTACTTAAACTGCATAAGAACTAGCCTGAGTTTAAAGTTTTCCAAGTCCAAGCAGGAATCAAGTTATCATTAATACAACTTATTATCGATATCATTAGAACCTAGCTAAAATATTTTTTTTGACGAATTTTACACCCGAATTTTACACTTTAACAGCATTTGCTAATATGGTGAAGCATGTGCTCACAAATATAAAAAAAAAATTACTAAAGCTTTAGTCCCATTAATGGGAATAGCTTTTATGAACAACATAGACAGAAATTAACAGATAATAAAGCAAAAAACGAATAGTTAAGTAATTAAATGAATTTATTTATAAAGAAAAATGAGTAAGTAAAAGAGTGAATAAATAAAAAAAAAATAAGTGAATGAATAAATAAGTAAATTATCAATTGATGGAATGTAAATGAATTAATTAATAAATGAATGTGTTGGTGTTTTTGTAAATGATGGAGCGATTTAATGAAATAAACTATTTCACTTTGCTCCGCATGTACTTGACGAAACGTACAAAATAGTTAAAATACATATAAGCTTAACATTTACTAAATGAATAATTCACCGAATGTTAGAAGTTTTCAATTATTTTTTAAATCTTAAAAACAAGAACATTAGCATAACAAAAATAATTTTTGACTTACACCAAAATATTACAATCTGAGTATCATTTTTTGAAAATTGCCTGTATTATCACATGCCCCGCTTTTTCACCTTTGCCCCACTTTCCCCTACTAATCATAACCACACATGTCCATTCTAAACGATTTTTTGAGTTCACAAAAAACGTGTTGCCAAACAACCTTTTATGGAAAAAATGTATTTATACATGTATGTAGATTGATTTAGTCTCACTGAGAAAGCTTTTAACAGTAAAAGACCAATAAATCTGTAACTTTTAAATTTGGATAAGTCTCAATTTGAGGGATCTACTGGACATGATTTCTTTGATTGAAATCGCAGTGGAAATGTTTGTTTCTGAACAAATTAGGAACCCAAAAACATTCGCAAACATCCACCATATCCTGAACAGTAAGTAGTAGAAAGCTTGACATTGAAGATCAGATCCATGTCACGTGACCAAAATGAGTGTCTCCTATTGGCCAATTAGACATTCTGTGTTTTGATTGAAACACGTCTATGGACTCTAAGTTTTAAAGAAGAATTTAAGTATAACATGATAGTAACAATAGTGTTGTAGAAACCATCCTGTTATATTTGAATTAGTTAATAACTCTTTTTCTTTCTTAAACTGGACATACGTGGTTTTGATTAGTACCTCCTGAAATATTTCAAGCAGGTATTTACATACTGTTACATGAAATTCAAAACAGCTATAGACATTAAAAAATGAAACAATAGAAATCTTACTGCAAAATACCTAGCTTTACCTTCAATCTTTGAGTTGAACCGCACCATTGCTGCGGTCACTCGTCTGGTGTACTAATTCTACATTAACTACCAGTTTGTTTGGCTCTCTTGGTGTCTTTAAGAGGTTTTCTGCCTCTAGCTCAGTTACTTCCTACTCCGTGCTGATGAGTGCTAAAAAGCACGAAACTGCAGTCCTCGAATTTAATAACTGAGTTGGCGGTGTATTTTATGTATTAGAAACGACATTTTCTCCACTATAAACCAATCATGGGTACCCCAGGGGGAGATTATGGCGCAAGTTGCGCCATCAAAATTTTTGAGGGGGATTTTTTAATTTTTTAAAATTTATTTATTTAATTTTATTTGTTGATTTATTTTGAATTTAAATTACTTAATTATTTTATTTTATTCTGTTTATATTTTATTTCATTTATTATTTAGTTTGTGTGTGTGTAAGTGTGGGTGTCATTAAAAGTCAGAACTTTTCTAATAATACAATAATAGTAAGTAATAATTAAAAATAAATACCAATTTTAAAATATTTTTAAAAATAAATAAATTAAAAATGAAAGCTAAAAATACAAAAAATAAAAAGGGAAAGATGGTTGAAAAAAATTTTGGGGGAAATTTGCGCCATTAAACTTGGGGGTGGGGGGCACCCCTCAACCAAATATCTGAAAATAAACAAAAAAAAAGCAAATCCACATGCCACTACGCGTGGGAAACATAAAGTTAATTTTACATAACTAATACGTTGCACATATTCTATTTGCGTCTATCTTTGCCTAATCATCTAGGCAGTGAATTAATTTTTCTGAAAGAATAGTGGCATATTTTACATCATTCGGCAATGAATGATCAAGTGAAGATTTCCTGGAGCTCTACTGTTTTCTCACTTTTAAAACATACGAATTTCAATTTTTCCGGTGGATTCAAATCTAAAATCGCAATCAAAATTCCATTATCGACTACTGTAATCAAATTATACAGATTCGAAACATATAACATATCAAATGTCACTCGACCAAACCAATTTAAATTTAATTTTTGCACGTTCACAAAGTCCTATTACCCTTGCATTAATTCATTTTTGTTTGTTGATCTTCGTGACTGTATCAAGTATTTTGTACATGCTGAATAAAAAGTTATTATATCGGTCATCTTTATCATCAAGAGTGATAGCGCATGCAGTCAAATGCTATGGAGCACACCTCCCCCCCTCAAAGAGCTAGAGCCCCCCCCCCCAAATACTAATATCTCACGGAAAAAAGTAGATCTATTTTATAATCGATATTTTTTTTCGAAACGATACCTAATTTTTCAATTAGTATTATTATTGTATCAATTTAAATTAGATACAGTTAAAATAATAATTTTGCAACTGTTTTGAGGTTGGTACTTATGGCAAAAGTTAGCTAGAGATACAGAAATTTCATTTCACTAAAATGGGTAAACACTAAGCAGTGACCTTATTTCTAACAAATATTGACAGAAAGGAACGGTTACTTTCATGCTCTTTTAAAACTTAAGCATTATTTCGTAAGAAAAACAAAGTGTTTCACCTCAACATTATTTTTATTTTAGTTTTGAGACGAACTCCTTTAAATTAATAAAATGTCATTCCGAGGTATTATGGCTTTCTTTGTCTACTTCCCCGTCTCGTCTAAAAATTTCTAAAGAACAACAAAATTGTTTGTTCACAGAGCTAATTCACTCCAACTCTTTGAAGTCTTCTCTTAGAAACTAGGTCATATTTACTTAAGAACATTATCTCAACGTGCCATCACTTCTAAAGGTTTCTGAGTCTGCATTTCTCTTATGCACTCTGCTTTAAGCTATCTTTAAAGTTAACTCCTTTCAACATAATTTTTAAGAATTATTAAGCATTTTTCGTAGAAAAAGAAAAATATTTTGTTTTTTAACTATTTTTAGATACTTGTAGGGGCAAAAGAGTTTCGTTTTTCTAGAACTCATTTTTATTTTCATTGTTGTTCTCTTTCTCTATTTTTTTCCAACGCGTTTTCCTGAGCGTAGAGTATATTACACTAATTCTTTTACTAACAGGTAGTGTTTTAAATTTCGTTCTTAGCATTTCGCACTCCGACAAGGAAAAAGCAACACAACAAACACAAGTCAAAAAAAAAAAAAAAAAGAAAGAAAAAGAAAAGAAAAAAAAAAGCATTGGAGAAAATCAAGGTTTTGCACAAAAGTACAGTTTTAAGAGCGTTAGTCTCAAGTATTACAATGACCATAAAAAACTACGATGTTTTGTTTAATGGTTAGCTTTTGCTAAATAAATTAATAGTAACTGAATTGATTGAATATTAAAGTTCGAAACATTTTCTTCTAAATTATGAAATTTTAATGATTTGTCACTACTAATTACAGTTGGCTCTCTGTTTAACGACGCTCTATTTAACGACTTTCTCTATTTAACGACGGCTTTTCACGGTCCCAGATGGTCCACTGTCGTGTTAAAAGCATTCTATTTAAGGACGCTTTCTACTTAAGGACGATTTTTTGTGGTCCCTTGAAAGTCGTTAAACAGAGAACCAACAGTATATTGTTTTTTGCCACCACGCACCAGTTATGTAACCTAACGTTGTGCGAGTTTTTTTGGCAAGAAAGAGCATTAAATTTATATAATTTAAATCAATAGCTAAAACGTTTTCCCCAAATTTTGAGCTGTGACACTTCCTTGCAGGGGTGCGATATACAACACTGGATCTATATTTGTTCCAGTGAAAAGTTCATCTTTTAAAATTATTTGAATTCCTAAGGCACAAGAATGAAGCCACAGTAGATTTGTATTGAAAGGGAAAATATCTGCAGATCACTACTATTTAATTGTTTGGATTAGCAAAGTAAACTTTTATTGAGTTTGAAGGATTATAAGTTTTAGAGCTACGCAAAACTGAACGTCAAACGTAATAATTGAACATGTTTTAGCGAGAAAAAAAAGCAATCGAAAAATTAAAACTAATTTGATAACAGGCCGTCTTTTAGGGAACCTTTGCTCCTTAATGTTTATTTTCAACTACCCACTCGTATATTTTAATAGTAGTGGTAGTGAAGTTATTGGTACGAACCTGATGCAAGACTTCAAAAGTATTGTATAGTTATCAAAAATTAAGAAATGGTAAACAAGTTGAAATGAAGTAAGAATTTGATTGCGGCTTGCAGTAATATCAGGAGTTCGTTTTTTAAAATATAAATTACTGTAACAAAAGGAGTGACACTTTGAACCAGAAAAAAAAATCCTCAACGCTTCTCGAATTAATTATACTGCATAAAATATTGCAATGTATGGCAAGAAATTTCCAGGACCTTAAATCTGCATTTAAAAATAGCTTCCAAACCAGAGACTTGAGACAGGTCCGTTATTTCGAAATTTTATGAGTGGAGGGGGAAGGGGGCTAAAAGTGTATATTCAATGTACATTATACCAAACAAGTAATATAAAAAGGTAAGTCAATTATACTTAGGTCTTATCAATCTAAATATCGTATACAAAATATTTTTTCTCCATGTAAAACTATAATTAATTAAACATAATTAATAAGTTAATATTTCAAAAACTGTATTACCATCAAATGTCATCCACTAAATGTTCACAAATTTAAATACTGTATTCGAACTTGAGTGGAAGAGTAAAAAGTATTTTATTAACGACTGAAAATTTGAACAAGATATTTAAATATGCATAGGAAGAGCGTGAACTAATGGTATGAATTGAAAAATAGCTAAAATCACGTCAACTTATTTTGTAAAATAAAAGGTAAAAAACGGATACTATAAATTTGGCCTTCAGTGTGCAGCACTGGGCTTTCGACGACAGTTTCTTATAAATCCAAATAAAGTAGTTAATATGAAACGGTACAAAGCAACCTAATACAGTTTAAAGTTACATTTTTTCAAAGTAGAAAAGGATTTCATCTGATCAGGGTAAGATTTAAAAAATAATTTCAAGGCTGTGTGAGAAAAGTATTTGTAACAATAATGTGAACACAGGATTTGTTAAAAAAAATTTGGTTTCATAAATATTTTATCCTTTTCTTTTTACCTTTATTTTCGTGTTAGTATTTTTTCTTCCATTTTTCAATTTTGTTATAGATAATTAGTTCGTCTAAAAACTATTTTTAGGTGTTGAATATTAGTAAGTCTTAAAGTTAGGGCATTGTTCCAAGTTTAGGCACTTAACTTTTTTGACAAATTTTCTGTAACGTGTGAGTATTGTACCAGAGAAATAGTGTTACAAGGTAAATGAATAGTTGTTTTTTGGCGAAGTGAGCTATATTTAAATACTACAGCGTTTAGGGTAAATTTTATTATTTTTCAAATTTCGACAGAATTTGAGTTTTTTGACTTTGAGATTTTGGTTACCTACGTTAATTGAGCAGCAATAGTCTGAATTTTTGTCATTCGTCTTCTCTCCAATGTACTTATGCTTTATTTTTGCACATTCATTTCAAGCTAACTAATTCGATTTAACTTAATATCCTCCAATCCAAGTCCAAACTTAGGCAATGATACAAGTTTGCATACAAAGACAGAAAAAGTGTCTACTAGGAATGTGAAGTAAATACATTGCACAATTGCATTGACAAAAAGTTTTTTTTTTTTAATGATGACTATTCTGTTAACAATAAATGAGTTTTACCGCTACTAGACAGGAAACTATTCATTAGTAAAAAATCGGAATCTGTAGACGAACGAAAGACGCTTCGCCAAAGTATTTATTTCAAACGTTAGTCATACAGTACTGGTCAAAAGAATTGTAAGTATGAGAAATCTATCATTCTTGCAAGAAAAAACACCAAATAAAAGAATAACAATTTTGTAACTTTTGTTAAATTAAAGGCATTCTTTTTCTGACATGTTTCAATAAAAAAATAATCAACCGTGCGTTTAGAAGACAAAAAACAAATTGAAGAAACCAAAAAGGATTTTTGATCATCCTGCATTGTGAGTAGCTGGGAACAAGCTGTAAATTTCAGCAATTACGTAATTTACAACTTATTCACAGCTATTTACGATTAAGGTTTATCGAAAACCGTTTTCAGCGTCTTCAATTTGTTGCTATTCCCTAAATGAATGGGTGATTTAACTTTTATCTAAACATGTTATCAGAAACATATCTTTGATTTATCAAAAGTTACATAACCGATATTCTTGTTTGGAGGCTTATATTGAAAAAGTGATAGATTTCTCAAACTTTAAATACTTTTGGCCAAAACCAATTCATTTCTTGTGAATTTCACGCATAATGAAGGAATGAAAATGAATGTGAAAAAATGTAAAATGAAGAACGTAAAGAACTAAGAATCCGCGCATTACATGCAAATGAATATATGCCAGAGAAACAATCAATATTTTCAGGGGCTAGTATGCATTCTGAAAAGTGTGACATTATACAAAACAAAATTATTATTTCAATCTAAAACTAATTTTTGTATTTGGTTGTAAAATAATAAATTTTTTTATAAATGAAAAATTGAAATGTACTCCTAGATAGGGAAGGACAATAAATATGTTTTTGTTTTATTTTTGAAGAGATATATTTTTAAATATCTAAACCTAGTCCGGAGGTAAAGAACTGAGATTCTTCCTTAAAATACACTGAGACACAAAATGCATTCCTCCTAAGAATGCTTTGTTCAAATTGATAACGTGTGATTAATATTCTTTTAAACGTAAAAGTACAAAACTGCCAAATATGACTATGGAATTTGCTATGAGATGATTAAGGATTTTTAATGCTCTGACGGGGACGAATGTGCTGTTATGTTCCTTGTAAATATATAAATCCTGGAACGTGATATCGATATATTGCGTACGTTAAAAAGAAACAACGTTCTACATGATCATAATATCACTCTAAAAGGGAAGACGTCGTTGTTGTCTTGTGCCAGCTAGGGTTGTCAATTTGGGAGGTGCTACTTCACTTTTCCAACTGTACCGTAATTTGGTGTGAAGTCCGAGTTCCACAGTACACACATGCCATAAGAACCCGTTTATAGGTAAGCAATCATTCACAGCATAACAACATATTCACACAAAGAAAGGACAAGAGAGGGAAAGTACATCCATGCCAGAGATGGGTTTCGAACCTGACACCTCCCCGTCGCAGTCAGACTCCTTTGACAACTAGACAGGGCGGGCGGAAAAAATGAAAGATATGCAAAGAATGTGATATCAAATTCATATTGCGTTAGATGGTTGTCAAAGTGAAGTTTTGTTTTTAGACGTTAATTCTTAACTATAATAGTTAAGGTGAGCCAATACCCAAAATACTTTCAAAAATTCAATTTTTTTATTTTTATATATTTTGAAACTCCATTTCAATACCTTTTTAATGATACAAACTTCTTTATCGGGCTCATATTAGAAATAATTTTAAATAAGCTTTAAAAAAATGTAAACCTATTGTGATGAGGTATGATTTTCCCCTTTAAATTTCAATATCTCGAAATGGAATTTTTGAAACTAAACGTTCCTTTTTCTCAGAAACTAAATTGTGTTAGGCATTGAAATTTTCACCACCTATTCCATGCATCTAACTGCATATACTGAAGTAAATTTTTGCTCATATTTGAAAAATATTTATTACAGAGCTGATATAGTTTTGCAAAATGGCTTTTTTTGATAAAGATACAGTGACTCTTACACATTAGAATGTTTTAAAATAAAACTAAGCTTTATTCCTGTAAAATTTTACTTCAGTATGGAGAAAAGAGTCTATTTAAGGTACAGAAAAAATTTCATAATTGTATCCTAATTAGATTTTCAGAAAAATGTACATGAACCTGTGCAAACTAACATTGACGGTATAGGGGGTGCTGACTCCTCTTAAAGCTATGAAAATATGCATCTAAACCAAGGTACAAGCTCGTCATTGCAAAGTTTTCTAGGGACCGGAATTTGGGGGGAGGGGGAATGGTACAAATTCAAAGTATTTTATGAGGTGAGACTACACGTATCGGTAAAAACGCACAAGTACTTGTTTGTATAAATATATGTGTAAAAGTAAAAATTTGCAAAGAAGGGGGAGGGGGGGGGATAATTGGCATCCACTGATCTCCCAAATGACCAGCTTGCAAAGTAATCTGTATTTTACACATTTGGTTAATAGTGTTTGATTTCTGTGATAAAAACGAAAGGTCTTATAAATGCAGATTTAAATTTGATCAGAAACCACCAATAAATTCCTTTCAACAAAAATCAAACAGAATTTTTTTTAGAATGCACTAACTTTTCAATGATATAAAAAACTAGCGTTATTAGTTTAAAAAATTAATTTTCGACAGTCAACTGGAATTATAATGCCTCGAATAAAATGGGAAAACGTTTGAGATGAGTTTTCAAACAAAAACTGCTTTTAAGACTAGATCCTGGGAGAAGTTAAATCAAAAATTAGTTTACAAGATGAATGAGTAAAATATGGCTGTCATTACAGTAAATAAAAAATATTGGTCTCTTTGAAAAGAGGAAATATTTTCCTCTGAAGTACTTTCAACATTTTAATGTTTATTTTTGAATGCTATTGAAATGTGTACAATTTCATCTTGCTGGAGAATTACCAAACTTTTTTACTTATAAATTATTTTCTTAAACTTTTGTAAGAACTGTTGGTAAAAATTTTCCTTTATCCATGTAGATATATTTCACTTTCCTGACTGAAAAAAATGGCTGATGACGAGAACGAATACAGGTAAATGATATTTAAATCGTTGAAAAAAAAATCAATGTTTTTATTAGATTTCACACAGATGTTCAATTATTATTGTATTCACTTATTATTATATTCAATTATTATTATTTTATTCAATTTATATTAGATTAGATTTCAATAACAGTTGTTTATCAATAAAATGGGCACACTTAATTTAAGATGCGCGCTATTCTGTGAACTTACCGAAAAATTTAATTATCGAAATAGAGTGTAAAGTTATACTCGTATGTGCACATTATGCATAGAACCGCTTTACGCATAATAAAACTCCACTTCTTTAAATTTATACGCAAATACGAAAGAACTTTAAAGTTACGGTTGTTTATAAAATTAACTTAAAAATTCATGCTAAAAAATTAAATCGTTTAATAATGTAAAAATAGAAATTATTGACGCGCATTAAACAGAACGCCATCAATCATGTTTGAAGACTTAAAGCCTTTATGTCTGAACTAAACTTTAAAGCCTTATCAAAAGAAACCTTTGTTATTGATGTATTAGTTAACAGGAGTAGGTGCTCAAGAGCGCGGGGGGGGGGGGGGGGGCGTCGATGGATCAATTTCAAGCTGTAGTTCTCTTTTGAGGTGTCTCTCATTCTGGACGAAAAATTCATGGAATTTGAGGGGGTGCGCCATCGTCCTTGGGGCGGGGGGATTAAAGTGCACTCCTAGTGAAAGGTATGATAAAAACCACATAATGGTTTACACTTGATATTTGACCTAACGAATGCTTTTCGAAATTTCATTAATTGCTGGAATCTTTCTAATTTCATTGACTGTGAAATTTTTGAGTAATTGATGATGGACACAATAGTATTAAGTGGAAAAAGTAGCAACAATCGTATGTTTTCATTAAAGGGTGGAGGGGTTTGTTTACATCCATGATTCGACGATATATAATGTATTAGGTATAAAAAAAATAGCGGGGGAATCTGTTTCGTAAGAAATGTCACGTCAAGTAAAACGTTTATATCTTAAACGGTGAGGCAATGTAAACTTAAGAAACTGCAGGAACAATATTTTTCTGAATCGAAAAAGATTATTAAGTACATGGAGTTATAGAAGTGAATGATAGAGAAAATATTTTTTATATAAAAAGGGAGGCTTATTAATCTTTGTTTCTCGTAGAAAAACACGGAGTTTAAAACCACAAAACGACAAAAAAAAAAAAAAAAAAAAAAAGCAGAGCTTAAGAGTAAATGACAAATTAAATTTAAGTGAAATATTTGTAAAATTCCTGAAATCCCAGCTGTTAACTTAAAGAGGAAATACATTCAAAACGTCAATTGCCTGTTACAGCAATTTCTGCTGTGAACGGCGAAACATAAAATCCAAAGCATATCTCAAAACTCCCAAAATAGTTCGTCTGCTCCTATTTAAATAAACGTTCCAAACTTTTAGAGCCCTATGGAGGACCAGTCATAGTGTTTTTAAAAGCTTCAATGATTCTTTAAGAACGAGGTATAAGAAGCAACTTCCTGAGACGGGCTCTTTCGTGACGTCAGCATTGTGACATCACGCTAGACGCATGATAAAAAAAGATGACAGCACATTTCAACTGACGGATGTTTACATTTGTGACGTCAGAATGTTACCTTGTAATGAATATCGCGAGCCGCGTGCAGTTTGAAATAGTATCTCTTGTTTAGATGAACTACGTTCTCGCCTTGTAAGGCTTAGCGCCAATACAAATTTTGACTTTTTCCGCCAAATTTGCGAAGCATTTCACAGAAAATGGAATTCATTTCGCGCCAAAATGAAAATAAATCTTGAGCTTTAATAGTTACCAGGGGGAGTAATTAATGTTTTTTAAGTGTCTGTACGAATTTCATTTATCAAAAAGGAATAACATACCATTACATGAGAAAAATACTCTTACGTTTCAGAAGCAAATAAAAGAATAAAATCAATTTTTATTTTTAAAATTTTTATGAATACTTTTCACACTTGTTACGATGAATGCACAGTTTAATAAACTACTATCATTTGAAATTCTAAGCCATTCTTTAAAAAATCGTCATTTACTTAATTCCACTAAGCGACAAAAAGAAAAAAAAAATCTTTAAATTGCTTCCGACAACATCCGTGCTGATTCTTATGTAAAATGGCCTCTTGAATCCAAACATAACCACCGTTTTCTCCCATCACCTTCCACTTTTTTGGAAATGGCACCCCCCCCCCCCCTCCCGTTCTATTACAAGTCTCGACTGTTTCATAGCCATTATTTTTATTCGGAACTGAAGGGGGCATTATATTAACCATTACCATTCTTCTGGGGGGCTGGAGAAGGGAATCCGTCAATAGCATGAACATTTGTAGAAAATTGGAGGACTCGGGGTTATATCCTCCCCCGAAGTATTTTTATAAAATACCCAAAAAATTTTCTTTCTAAGGGTTTGTTTTACAATTTTATCACTTATTTTTCGGCGTAAAATGGAGTATAGAACTCACTCCAATGAGCCCCAATTTCTAAAAAGAAAAAACAAATTCACGCAGTAAAAATGTTTTATTAAAAATCTGGAAGCACCACATGATGCATACGAGCCGCACAAAAGATTTTCAGCATGGAAACTCCCCTATTATTTATATTTATTCAAGTTACATTCGCAAATGCAAATAAGATTAAAATGAAATTATTTTTGCTTATAATGTAGGATTAATGTATATTTATATTTCTGTGACTGCCCATCTCTCATTGTTTTGCATTGCTTGATATAGTGATATAGTCAGGAATAATTTGGAATTGAAATCGAACAGGTTTCAGTACACTATGCTAAAACTGAAAGTAAGAATGTATCGCTCATCAGCAAACGTAGTGCACATCTCACAAATTCGAAAATTTTTGATTTGTATTCATTTAAAATTTTAATTAAGTTACCTTTCTTCAAAAAAAATATTGTACACAGACGCGTGGTGGCGTATAAACCATGTGACCTATAATGACATATCACTGTAATTTCATAATTTAGAAGAAAGTTTTTCCAAGTTTAGAACTATTAGTTACGTCTGCGAAAATTAACCTATAAACATATCAGTTAAAAGTACTACTGCGTAAAACCTTGACATTTTTCCAACACTTTTTTTTTCTTTCGAGATGTGCCACTGTTGTTGTCGATAAACGATGTTTTCTGAAGGAAATTCATGCACAGCTCTCAAGTTTCATCTCAACTTAGAGCCCTATTGTTTCTAATTATTTTCCAAATCATTTTCTAGGATAGTTAAGATAGTTAGAACATTATGCATATGGGTCATTCCATGTCAAATAATCCAAAATTTCAGAAATTTTTTCACTCACATTTTTGTATTTTTTTTTAAATTTGGCACATCGATTGTACCTTTCAAGGTAATTAAAAGTCCAAATTTTAAGATTTTTATCTGTTTTATTTTTTTTATTTATAAAATTTTGATTTTTAGAAAAATCCTTTTTTTTTCATGGATGCTTGAACATAAAATGGACGATAACTCAGCACCTAATATAAATAGAAAGATTTGGTAAAAAAGATTTTTAAAGTACATTAGTTTGCTGTTTAGTACAATATGTGACATGACTAATTTTGCAAAAATTTTCTTTTTTAAAAATTTAAATTTCTCAATATAAAATTTTAATTTCTCAGGAAACATGTACTGAATTTAAAAAAATATTTGTGTGTATTTTATCTTTATTTGTGAAAAATTTAAATTTAAGCTCTCAATGGGATCTAATTTTTATGAATTTTTGAATAAAATTTTGACTACAGAAATAATGATATTTTTCAGATTCTATTTAGTTAAATATGGGATTCCTCTTACTGATGATGGTCATATGAGTAGTACGTAAACATGGCTATGCTTGAAATGAACCGGCATAAGCTTGTAGATTGTTACCCCCCCCCCCCCCCCCCACTTTTTTTGTTAAGTTTTCCAAATGTTAAAAAATATAAAATAAAATTAAATAAAACAAAATGAATAGTAAACTTATTCAAATGTGGTATATGTTCTTCTTTAAAACAAGATAAAATACACCCCCCCTCCCCCATTTCCTCCCTCACCCAAACATACGATTAACACTATACTAGTATCGCCCAATATGTTTTCTTTTCTTTTTTTTTTTTCAGAACAGGTGTTTGTTTTTAGATCATAACTTCACTAAGTGTACTTGATTAATTCAATATCTGATAAGGAAATATATGATTCATTTCATCCCCTACCCCAGCACCAACCTTCAATTTCAGAAGGAGGTAAGAAATAGTTAGCCCCAAGAACCATAGCAAAATAGTGTTTCCTCCATGTTGTTTTAATATTTTTCCATTCTTTTTACACAAAACTACCAAATAAATCAAAGTATCAGATCATTTGTTTGTCCATACATAGCTGTCTTTCAACAACACCTGGAGTGCAGCTCTATTTTCTTTTCTTCATTGCTTGATTTCTTTTTAATTTCTGTTGTGTAGGAGAGTAATGCAACGAGATCTATCTACGTATTAAAAGCAGTTATAGTTTAAACAAACTTTGCTCGTTTGAACACAACCTTCCATGTTGTTAAGCTTCATTTAAGATTGTTCCCCCCTCCCATCCTTCTCACTCTACCATCCCCACTTTCCGAAAAAAAAAGCTGCAAATGAGTGTGGTTCTATTCAGTGATATTCCCATCAATTTTTCTCAGGGTATACTCCCAGTAATCCATTATGCACAATATGTGTATATTTCATATACATAATATGTCTAAAAAATGTTTGAGAGCACACGGCGTAAATGGAGTATACCCCTGGTTTCTATTTCTCTCTTAAAGTTTTCCAACTTTTAGTGTTTGTGATCCCCCCCCCCCTTCCCATTTATGAGCCTCAGTCATTTCTGATGTTTGGCAGCGTTTGTTATGATAATTACTCTTACGTATCAGCTCTTTTTTTTTTTTTCGTTTCTTTTTTTTTTAATTAAAAAACAGTTTTGAAAAATAAATAAATAAAAAGTGGTGGGGGGGGGGGCTTACCAGTCTACAAGTTCATGCCAGTTCATTTCAAGCATAGTCATGTTCATTTACTACTCATTTGACCATCACTAGTAAGAGAATCCCATATTTAACTAAATTGAATCTGAAAAATATCATTATTTCTTAAGTCAAATTTTACTAAAACATTCATAAAAATTTGATCACATTGAGATCCCAACTAGAAATTTACCACAAATAAAGATAAAATACACAAAAATTTTTGGGAATTTAAAAAAAATCATGATATGTATTCTGAGAAATTTAAATTTTAAATTTAAATTTTTAAAGATAAAAATTTTTGCAAAAATAGTCATGTTTCATATCGATATAAAACAGAAACTAATGTACTTTAAAATCTGTTCTACCAAATCTTTTTATCTATATTTGGTGCTGAGTTATCGTCCATTTTATGTTCAAGCATCCATGAAAGAAAAGGAGGGTTTTTCTAAAAATCAAAGTCTCATAAATCGAAAAATAAAAGAGATAAAAATCTAAAAATTTGGAATTTTGATTACCTTGAAAAGTACAATCGATGAGCCAAATTTCAAAGAAATACAAAAATGGGATGAAAAAACTTTGGATCACTTAGAATAGACATAGAATGACCCGCACAACAACGCATAAAGCTCTATAATACCTGGTTTAAAAATAAAAACAAATGTTATCGCTTTCCTTTAGAAATGAAACTTCTCAGGAACATCATTTTCGGGAAATTAAATTTTTGTTACTCTAATGATTCAAATATATAATTCTTCATTCCTCTTAGGTGTAAAAATTTGATTACCATTTCACCCATTCTTTAGTAATTAAACGTCCTTCTGGCCCCATTGCAAAATTCATTTCTTCCACTTCTCGAGAAGTTAGGGTTTGCAAATACTGCATCACCCTCATAATTTACTAAACTAGTCAATATTTTATCATTAAAAGTGGAAAATTACAATTTTTTATCTTATAAAACTCTTTCGAACATTCTGTGTTATTAGTTGTTTTCGGGCAATTACATGGTTAATAAGCCATTTATTCCGTACGCTTTGCCTTTCCCACACTCCTTTTAATAGTAGTGTCATTGATTAAAAGCCAGTTACCTTAATATCAGGTATATTGTTCAATTAAGATTGATGGGAAAAGTTAATTTAAGACTCGTTTTGGCGGTATTTGTTATAAAATGTAATATTTTACTGCATTTCTCAATCATGGGGGTTTGTCATACATGTATAGACCACTTGGATACAAACAGATGCAAGCAGTTAACCAATCTCCCAGTAAACATATTGGGCAGCTCTGAACTTTAGATCCTTAAACAGAGAGAGGAGAGAGAGCTCGAACTGGGTGGTACAGTGGAACCCCTGATTAGTTAAAGCTTGACCTTAATAATATATAACATTTTTGGAGAAGTTCCGCGAAAAAGGGACCCTTATTGCCACCGCCGCATTTGAATTCAAATATTTTTGCAAAACTGCTTTGAAAGTGTCCCAACTCAACTTAACCGCTAACCAACCTTCTCTATTGCCCCCACCCCCAAAAAAAAGTAAACGTTGTCAAGGTCAAATATCAAATTTTCAGACCCACATTATAGAACACCAAAACCGAAGGAAATGAAACATCGCTTGTAAATTTCTCGTTCTTTTCGTTTTCGTTATTTTTACACATTCAGACTGAATGAAGAAACTAGACTAAAAGCAGAACAAACTAACTATATCTTACTGGGCCAAAACTTTGCAATGAACAGTTTCAAAATTCATCCATGTTCTCAGATGCCATGGAATGACAGTTTCTCCAAAACGTATTTGTTATTTTTCCCAGCAATGTAATAATAATGCATCCGAAAAATTCTTAAATTTTAAAGTTCGTCCAGTAGAGCAATATAAAAGTGCCCCGTCCCCACTATTTACTTCTAAAAGATATTCAATAACTTTAAATTGTTCATCGCTGGCTCTTGCTGATGAGTTTCAGTAATTCATTATTTTTTTTCACCAATTTTATCAACTTTCTTGCCAAAAAAGAGAGTTCGAGTTTTTCTCTCTTAAGTTTGAATCGCATACTTATATGGCTATTGTCATAAGGGGAAATTAATGTGTGCAGTTGAGTTTTGAAATTTAAAAAGAATAATCGTTAACATTTACATGGAGATTTGAATGTTCATCACAGAAAACTTTTTTTTTCTTCAACTCATGCATGAAAATATGTTACTTAAATTTCTCTGTATTTAAAAAATCGCTTCCATTGCAGTTGATGTGGAAAGAATTTTAAAAATCGAAGATAATATTAAATTGACACGTTTCATAATTACAAGCAGAAGCGGGGATTGGGGATTGTAAGTGCGGGGCAAGAAAATTTTGGAAGTTGAAGATTTTACTTTTGGCTATCTTTGGGTGATTTAAGAGTGTGGGGAGGAGGCTTCGGAAACATTTCCCCAAAACAACTTTGAAGCTGAATTAATAAAAGAAACGTCTTTGGTGATGAAAAGGTAAACTTCCCGAAAATAATCCCGCAACTGGTGTCTAAAAAGAGCAAATTTAGGACATCTTATGCAAACTACACTGTAAAAAAAAAATCCGGAAACGTTTCTGAGTATATCGTGCAGCTGTGGTTCATGAAAGTTTCAAAAACGTTTCTGAGTATTTCGGAATCCTCTTTCTGTAATGTCCAGAAACGTGTCTGAGTATTTCGGAATCCTCTTTCTGTAATTTTCAGAAACGTTTCTGAGTATTTCGGAATCCTCTTTCCGTAATTTCCAGAAAAGTTTCTGAGTATTCTGTGCAGCTGTGGTTCATGAAAGTTTCGAAAACGTTTCCGAGTATTTCGGAATTCTCCAAACAATTTTCAAAAACGTTTCCGAGAATTTCGGAATCCTTTTTCCGGGATTTTTTCTAAAATATAATTCTTTATTATAGTATTGCATACCATATCAGTTTCAATTCTTTCATATCTAAGAGCAATAATACAAGCAATTTTAGAATCATTCGTGGATTTTTTTTTTTTTTTTTTTTTTTTGAATTTCTAATGACAAATAGCATGGTTAACAGCATAACATATGCACAGTTATAAATTTTTGAAAAATTATGAAATAATCTAGTAGTTTCATTCCTAAACACAAAATCGTCGAGGAATTGGAGTGGGGGTACCTTCTGAAAAGTGGGGATTGTTTGTTAAACAATCTTAAACTTCAGTTTTTCTCTCAATATTTTCAAGACAAAACTATCAACATATTGTATTTTTAATGCAGAACTTAAAAATATATCTTGTATCAAACTTGATAGCTTTTATCTTCGGATAAAATTTGACAGGACTTACCTACCCTTTGCGTTCCGGAATTCGTTCACCTCAAGTCAATTTCTCTGACGAACAAAGTGTACCGAAAAGTACCAACAGAGAAATTGATGAATTTAAATATGACACCAAGTCCCCCTGCTGGAACCATTCGGGTTGATTCTTCTGTTCTTGCCCTTTTCCAGCTCATCACAAATATAAAATACTTATTCAAAATAGGTTACTGATTTTATTTTTACAGTGTGCGCAAAATGCATTATATATTTTATTTATTAAAACATTGAACTCTATTACATGATTATTCCATTTCATATATACGAAAATCCCCCCCCCCCACCGTAAGAGTGATGGTGCACCCATAAAATGCTATGAAGCGCCCCCCCCCCTTGAAAAAGCAACATCATATACATTATAAATCAAAGTATCATATAAATTATTAGTCAAATACTTTAATATGGTGTAAAAATACAAAATTATTTTATTAAGTCTTTTTTTTTTTTTTGCTTTTGGTAAAATTGAGGCTCGTAAAACGAAAAAAATGAAGACACTTTTAAATACATATATGTATCTATTTGTTAAAGAAATTAATACACATTTAACTAATTTAAAGCGTTTCGCTAATGCAAATATTTAAAGAGATATCGTCATTTAGATAATACTGAAGCACTATGTTCCTAATTACAAGAGATAGTTTTTTTTTTACTTCATACAATCTAGCTACACTGTTTACAAGAGAATGAAAACATGCAACCTTAAAGACGAACTATCAAACCTGACAATTTGCATATTATAACATTTAATTCATAATGCTTGATACATAAATGTTCAGCCAAATATTAACTGAGATTGACACATAAAAACAAAGTACACAATAACACTTATTTAAAGTTTTTTATAATTTTCAATTCATAAATTTTACAGAATAAAACTAGACACACTTGCACTTTAAATATGTGTTCTATGTAATGTAAAATATTTTCAAATTGCAATAGTTCACAACGAAAAAATGATGCTGAAGAAAATAGTTTTTTTTAACGAGATTTATATGAACTAAATCTCTTTAAAGTACACTGTAAAAAAAATCCGGAAACGTTTCTGAGTATATCGTGCAGCTGTGGTTCATGAAAGTTTCAAAAACGTTTCTGAGTATTTCGGAATCCTCTTTCTGTAATGTCCAGAAACGTGTCTGAGTATTTCGGAATCCTCTTTCTGTAATTTTCAGAAACGTTTCTGAGTATTTCGGAATCCTCTTTCCGTAATTTCCAGAAATGTTTCTGAGTATTCTGTGCAGCTGTGGTTCATGAAAGTTTCGAAAACGTTTCCGAGTATTTCGGAATTCTCCAAACAATTTTCAAAAACGTTTCCGAGAATTTCGGAATCCTTTTTCCGTGATTTTTTCTAAAACATAATTCTTTGTTATAGTATTGCATACCATATCAGTTTCAATTCTTTCATATCTAAGAGCAATAATACAAGCAATTTTAGAATTATTCGTGGATTTTTTTTTTTTTGGAATTTCTAATGACAAATAGCATGGTTAACAGCATAACATATGCACAGTTATAAATTTTTGAAAAATTATGAAATAATCTAGTAGTTTCATTCCTAATCACAAAATCGTCGGGGAATTGGAGTGGGGGTACCTTCTGAAAAGTGGGGATTGTTTGTTAAACAATCTTAAACTTCAGTTTTTCTCTCTATTTTCAAGACAAAACTATCAACATATTGTATTTTTAATGCAGAACTTAAAAACATATCTTGTATCAAACTTGATAGCTTTTATCTTCGGATAAAATTTGACAGGACTTACCTACCCTTCGCGTTCCGGAATTCGTTCCCCTCAAGTCAATTTCTCTGACGAACAAAGTGTACCGAAAAGTACCAACAGAGAAATTGATGAATTTAAATATGACACCAAGTCCCCCTGCTGGAACCATTCGGGTTGATTCTTCTGTTCTTGCCCTTTTCCAGCTCATCACAAATATAAATACTTATTCAAAATAGGTTACTGATTTTATTTCTACAGTGTGAGCAAAATGCATTATATATTTTATTTATTAAAACATTGAACTCTATTACATGATTATTCCATTTCATATATACGAGAATAACCCCTCCCCCACCATAAAAGTGATGGTGCACCCATAAAATGCTATGAAGCGCCCACCCCCCCTTGAAAAAGCAACATCATATACATTATAAATCAAAGTATCACATACATTATAAATCAAAGTATCATATAAATAATAAGTCAAATACTTTAATATGGTGTAAAAATACAAAATTATTTTATTAAGTCTTTTTTTTTTTTTTTTGCTTTTGGTAAAATTGAGGCTCGTAAAACGAAAAAAATGAAGACACTTTTAAATACATATATGTATCTATTAGTTAAATAAATTAATACACATTTAACTAATTTAAAGCGTTTCTCTAATGCAAATATTTAAAGAGATATCGTCATTTAGATAATACTGAAGCACTATGTTCCTAATTACAAGAGATAGTTTTTTTTTCTTTTTACTTCATACAATCTAGCTACACTGTTTACAAGAGAATGAAAACATGCAACCTTAAAGACGAACTATCAAACCTGACAATTTGCATATTATAACATTTAATTCATAATGCTTGATACATAGCCAAATATTAACTGAGATTGACACATAAAAACAAAGTACACAATAACACATATTTAAATTTTTTTATAATCTTCAATTCATAAATTTTACAGAATAAAACTAGACACACTTGCACTTTAAATATGTGTTCTATGTAATGTAAAATATTTTCAAATTGCAATAGTTCACAACGAAAAAATAATACTGAAGAAAATAGTTTTTTTTTAACGAGATGTATATGAACTAAATCTCTTTAAAGTAATAGAGTTGCAAAGCGACTTACCTATTCGTCGGTGGTGGTCTTTTGCAGGCTTTGGTCACCAAAAAGGTGATTTTTATGACAGAATAAAATTCTGCCAACAAAAATTACCCATTTGGTAGAAAGAAGAAAAGTATCCAAGAAAAAAGTAAATTACCTACACAAGTTATGCGACGCAATGAATTTACATGGCGTCCTCTCGGTAGTTATTTGGTTTTCAATTTCAGTTTGTATTCCTTCCGCGAGCATGCGTCGAGAATTTGCACTTCGTACTTAAAAATAAGTGACATAGATTCAAATTCAATCTTATGACGATACATATGCAAGAAAATATAAGACTTTAGAATTATCTTCAGTGAATTCATGCGAGGAACAAAACTTCTACTAATCCCCTTGATGAGTGTTACTTCGCATACATGAGTCAGTACTTGTTTTCATTGCGTGCTTTCGAAAGTTTCAGTTTTGATTTGCTGCTGGACTATAAAATTGCCGTGTGAGCTGCGCATGCGTCGACTCTTACTTTCTTGCTAAACGGGAAAGGTTTTTGATTATAGGAGAAAACTGCGGAGGGCGTACGAATCTGTGTATTACGGATTTTGTATATTCAGAGAGTTTTCCGAGATTTTTTACAGTGTAAGGGCAAGGCGTTCTGGGGTTCGCTCGCGAAAATTTTGCCGGTTGAATTGTTTTAAAAAAGGTATTCCAGGATATCTTTGAATTATTTAATGAGGAAAGAATGAGTTCGGAGGTTCTCCCTAGTAAACCTTTTGGAACTGATAAAGCCCTAAAACATTAATTTTAAACTTCCTTTGGCGACTTCAAAGGAAAATACGGAGGACTACTTCCAAATTTGTTTCTTAACTGGAGGTTTAAAAACACATTTTTACACATTTTTACTGATGTTGGGGGGATGCGGATTCGCTTCCCAGAAAAAATTCCGAAATTGGAATCTTATAATAGCAGGCTATCTTATCTTAGGCCCTCTTTGCAGATACAAGAAGGAGAAAGCGTGTTTACGGGTTCTCCTCCGGAAAGTTTTCGAAACCAAAGTTTGAAAAATGCAGTTTTTAGCTATCGTTGGGTGATCTCCCCAGAATATTTTTCAATTAAAATTTTAAAAACGTTCCAGCGATTTTTAATGATGAAAAAAGTGCGGGGGCGGTCGCCCCCCCCCCCGAATCGCTGCCACGGATTACAAGTTAAAGTTTAAGAAGAAGGGATCCACGAATTTAAATTTTTGGGAGAGAAAAAATTATCAATTTGCCAAATGGAACTCCAGTTCCTCTCCATTCAGTCATATCATTTGTACAAAAATCTTATGCAAAATAATTTTCATGTTCTCTTTCGTTGGATCCCTGGTCATGTGGGCATAACAGGCAATGAAGCGCCGATGCAACTGCCGGAACCGCGAACATCATGGTCGATGATAGTGTTCCTTTTGATGACACTAAAAACGCAATTTCTGACTGTCTTAACACACATTGACTGCGGACCTGGAATCTTGAAACACTAAATAAATTGCATTCGATCCAACCGTCGGCTAAAGGTTTCAAATCCTTACAACTTACCAGGAGAGAATGGGTTTTATTAACTCGTCTTCGCATCGGTCATACCAGATTCACCCATAAATACCTCTTATGTCGTGAACCAGCTCCAACTTGTATAAAATGTAACGTCAACCAGACAGTGTTGCATATTTTATGCAACTGCGCAAATTTTAATCAAATACGTTTTAAATATTTTAATGATTTTAATCCATCTTTGAAAGTCTTGCTGGGGGACCCACCCCATCGCAATATATACTTCTTCCTCCGAGAGATTGGATTCTCCTTTTCAATTTAGTGTTTGTGTCGTCAAAATGTAATTTTGTCCGTTTTCTTGTTATTCAAGGTTCTTTGACAACCTATTTTTCATACGTTTTTTAAAGTTTTTAATGTTTACAGGTTTTTTATTAGTTGTCTTAAACTACTGATGTTTATACCTTTCTCCTCAAAACATGTTTACTTTTATCATATCCTGACTTTATATTTATGTATAAATTTTAAACTAAAAAATCGTTTGGCGCAGTATAGTCCTCAAGAGCTCTTGCGCCATTAAAAATAAGTAAACCAACCAACCAACCCGAATTTGCCAAATGATAATAGTTGGGCCGAATGGAACTCCAAATTTCGCCAAATTATGACAATTTTGTCGAATAGAGCTCAAAATTTTTCCAAATCGTCAGACAAAATTTACCGAATAAGGAAACTTTTGGAAGGTCAGAGTGACCTTCCATCGGGGGGCCTCTGGTTACACTGTTGATGCATATATTTTCACTAATACACCACATTACGCGAATCACCTGATCATAATGACATGGTTCATTTAGCTTCTTCTCTACTCTAGCGCATTAAAAATCTGGCATTCATTCAATGTACTTCCGTATCCAAAAAACTCCCAACTTACTCTCAAATCACTTTTCACTTCACGTCACCGACAAAAAGGCGTTCTAAGTTAAGAATACCATTTCTTGGGAATTTTTTTTTCTCATCTGAGAGATATTCTTAATCAGATTATTTTTGGCTCTGAATATCTTTATGCACATTCATGGTTAATTCCAGATTTTGAAGGACGAGGGACTGCAATTTCGCTTTCACAGTGAAATATTGAAATGATTTGAAGTATTTCAAAGGAGAGAGATGCAACCAATTGAAATTAGTTTTGGTTGGGCGAATTCGACTGGAGTACAAAATAAAATAAATTATATCTGAAACGAAGACAAAAAAAAAAACATATTTCTATACATTTCTCATCAATTGTTTTGAGCTAGTGATTTGTTTGCTAGTGTAATGTTAAAAAAATATTGTACTGAAATTATTAGTAACAATTTTCGAATGAATATTAAAGTTATTAACATAAAGAGAAACATTTCTAACTTTTAGTATTAAAAATGTCAAAAAAAAAAAAATATATAATGTTTTTTATGCGTGACATTGGGGTACTTTTTGTTTAGCTTACCTTTGATACATAGCTTTCCGAAGACGACTTTTACATTGTCCCCGTTTAAACTGCAACTATCTCCCATTTTTCCAATCGTTAGTTCTAGATGCAAACTTCCAATTGTAAAAATGGTCAAAAGATGATGAATCAGACATTAAAATTTTGAAGCGAAAAAGTGGTTTAGTGAAAAAATACGAAATCTAACTACAAAATCTATTTTTTTATACGAACGTTAGAACCTCATAATAATGTTAAGAGAAATAATCTCTATTGAAAAATAATATCAACACGAAAAAGTTGAAACATTTACGATTAAAATTCACAGAGATATTAAATGCAGCATTTTGTGACTTATACCAATTTGTCCTCGTAGTCAACTTCAATTAATGGAGAGGAAATATAGTAGATAAAAAATGGTTTTAAATTATACATGTGCATAAAGTGTGTTTTTACTTTCTTCCATATCTAATATACAGGGTGTTCCGTTTTAACTTGCAAGACCTTTATTTTCGCAACCGCTAGTCCTAGACGTATACTTTCAATTACAAAAATGTTCAACATCAGATGCAGAGTTAAGGTATTAAAAATTTGAAGTAAAAATAAAAATAAGTCAAAAAATACAAAATTTAACTTTTTAGACAGGTCCCATGTCCCCGTATGTCACTACACTTAGTACACTTTTGTCAATTTTTCAAGAAAAATAGATTGATTAAGCATATTACTTTTTCGTCTTAAAAAACTTATTTCAAAACTCTGGAATTCCAGCTTTGCATTCTATTTAATTTGCATAATGGGCACCTTTCTTTTTCGTTGTAAGTCTAACTATATAGCAAATACATTTTTTTTTTTTTAATTCAAACAAGGATAGTCAATTTCAACTTGTTCAAGCTCATTTTGCTGATCAGAACATAACTCATCAGTAAAGTTAGTTGATGTTTATATGTTTGAGAGCTTATATGAAACAAACCCTGAGTTTGGTTACAAGTGCGAACTGATATTGTAATTATTAAGCAGATTTACTGCAGTGATTGTTTATATCTATCACTTATACTAATAAATTATATTATGTTAACATGGTTTTGAATGTTTAAAACTAAAGTCAACTAAGTAAGCAGCAGTTATATTGTTTTCATTCTGTTTATATCGTTATAGGGATACTTGATCCCTGTGATTATGTATGCCTGAAACCAAAGGGATCAAGTATCCCTAATATGATTTTTTTTGCAAAAGACTTGTATAATTCACATTCAGTGGCAGTTTACTAAAATTGTCTTAACTATTAACGACTGTATATACTCTAAAATTACACTTCGCTATTTTTTTTAAGTTGTACATAACAGGTAATGTAAACTTCGGAATGCTTTAATTAAAAAAAGTTTCCCTTGACACATTCAGACAATCACTTCTTGAGCTAAAAAAATGGCTGAAAAAAACCAAAATATTGCCAGCTTTTATGTACAAGCATTAGTTAAACAATGTTCTCAGGTTTCAAAGCTCTACTTAATGATTTTGGTATATTTTTAGCTGGGGGTCATGTATCCCCAGGGATTAAGTATCCCCTAGTCATTCCTATAATGATGTATTGAGTTATAACACATTTAGGCAAACGAAATACGAACATTTAATCGAGCAACACTTAAATTTCAAATGTGTAGTTCAAAAGAGGGTTGGAATAATTACTGATCTGTAAGCTCAAAGATTGGCCACGCACCATTCATCCCTCGTATTTCATTGCACAGTTAGTTAAACATTTTCCAACAAAATAAAGTTTAAAAAAAATCATTAAACAAACTTCTCCAAGAAATTGGAGATTAATTGATGATAAGGAAAAAACAAAGAATAAAAAAATAAAATCTAACTACAACACTATTCAAAGTTGTCATGGGAAAAAATGAGGCACTAGATTAAAAAAAAAATGTTTTTATTGTGTAGCGGCAAGAAAAAATATTTTCTGTATAAATTTAAAATATTGTTGCCTCAAATCATACGCCTTTAGTATCCACGACTTCATCAAAAGATTAATGCATTCGAAATGGATACGTCTAATGATGTAAAAAAGATAAAAATGTTTTACACGATTTTCACATTTTTAGAATTCATTTTCCATGAATTTTTAAAATCCTGAAGTTAGACGAAAATCTCTGCACTTCCTAGAAAAATATCAAAGTTCAAACACACTAAAACAAATGAGTATTTTCTCTGTAACTAGATTGGGGGCTTTGGAATTCATTGATATTTTTTTCGAAGAACGTAGGGTTTTATCAGTAGTTTACCTTTATTAGCTGCTCCCTAATTCCTGTTAAATTTTATTTACTTGTTTCTGATTGTTGAATTGGACATAAGATACTAGCAATAAAATAGTCCATTTGTTTGTTTCTCTGAGATGCCTGCACCTTGAAAACAGTATGGTCTAGAAATATGAAAATTTGACACACTGGTGTATTGCTTGTTTAAGAGCTTTGATTTTAAAACTTAGCAAAATTTTGAACTTAATCTTCGAAACATTGGCTTTTTTTTTTATTAAATTGCGAAGTATATATGTTGATTAAATTGCGAAGTACGGATAGACACTTAATGCACATAACAGTTGCGTAGAAGCCTAAAAAGCGGATATTAGCTTTAGAATAAAATAAAAAAGGGAAAGATGCTGCTGTAGCCCTTTAATTCTAGCCCCATTAAATAGGGGAACACGGGGCAAGATGACGACCTAAACAGTTTTTTTTCACGCACGTAAAAAATGTCAACTGATGCTTTGCTATCTGAAATTCTTGAATTAAGTTTCAATTTATAAAGCGTGAATTGATTAACAAAAAAACTTATTTTGAAATTTCATGCCACATAGAGTCATTTTTTGAAAATAAAATTATTCGTCATCTTGCCCTGTAAAAGGGGCGAGATGAAGAATAATCTTATTTTAAGATTTATATATGACTTCGTTTAAGTTAACGTGAAACATATATTTGCAATTATGGAGCAGGCATAATTACAACTTTTGCATAATACCTAATAAGAGTATATCAGTAAAAATGCTATGGAGCTGTAAAAAGGGTTTTTTCCATGACTGCTTCATTTATATGTAACACAAAAAGAATACCGAAGGGATGAAAGGAAACAAAATTTAGAGGCCCGAAAAATGCAAAACCCAATGCTTGTAATTGATGAGTTATGTGCTCTGGAAATATTACCATGGCGATGTAATTTTCTCTGCAATAGATGCCGGATTCGTCATCTTACCCCATGTGGCAGAAATATATGAACTGTCATTTTATTCAATTATATTGAACTTCAGTCAGTTATGCGGAATACTGTTTTAACTCGTAACAGGGGAGGTGCGGTCTCACAGATCGCTCAAAAGTTCATCCGATCACCTCTATTTTATTTTCAGTCCGATTGAATGGTTTTTCCTAATAGCTTTTTGTTTTGTGACCTTGAACGACCCTTTTGCGAGTGCATCTGGTTTAAATTTCATTGCACTTTTTAGAAGCGGTTTGTGAGACCGCACCTCACCTTCAGTGTTACAATTTTTGGCAGTAATAGACATGGCGAACCGTTTAAATAGGGGTTCCTTTATTTTACCCGTGTTATGCAGTAGAAATGCAAATTATTCCAGTTGAAGTTGAGAGTTGTTTAATATGTTCACAAGAAGTACGCAAAGATGTTTTAGGGATAATAAGGACAGAATTATAACGGGAAATACGACGCGAAATACTTGTAGTTAAAGGACTGTCAAAATTTTCTTATAACTTGATATAATCAATTTTCTGGTATTAAAATGTTCTGTATATATTAAACATTTAAAACAAAATCATTAATAAATAATAGATTAATTTTATTACGAGTAAGAAATTATTTACTGAAGAATATGAATTTTCATGAAAAATCTTAAGGCTCTAATAAAATTTCCTCGGAAAAGGTGTATTTTAATTCAGAATTCAAAAAAAAAAATTTCCTGTTCTAATAAAGGTACAAAGAGCACTTAAGGGAAGTTGCAGGAATGTATCTTAATTACACGATTTTTAAGAAAGTCTGAAAGTAAAGCGGTCTCTGAGATCTTACGTCCCCTCTTATGTCCTACTTTTTCACCTCCCCTGTTACGGGTTAATAAGGATGTTAAGCATTGTTTCAAACAATTAACGAAAATGAGTGTGACTTACTTTGAACCTTTGAGACCTTATTTAAACCATGAACAAAAATTAAATCCGCAGGGAATTCAAACAGCAAACACTTGATCAAGAAGCTATCTACTAAATGGATTCTGTCTTTAGTGTCTTTCGCAATTTTCTCAACAATCCTTGAATAAAGCTATTACCTATTGTCTGAAAATTTAAATACGTTATTCTTTCTTTTGCCCCGTGTTACCCTGTGAAAAATGGTACAGATGATCGGTTTCATTGTAGAATGAAAAAGAAATTTCAATTTAAATCCAACAAACAGCACAAAGAGTAAATCCCGGAAAACTGCTTTTAATCATAGGATAAAAAAGTGAAAGCAAGCTGATACTTGCCATGCGATGACTTTTGCTTTACTACACTGTAAACAAGGGGTTCCAGACGAGAGACTATATTCCCCCTAAGGTGAAGGCATGGTACCGAAGGGTGCCATACTAGCCAGGAAACGCAGCAGGGGTGCGAAAACAGCAGGCAATCGCAGAATGAATCGTTACGCATGCGCGTTGACTTCGACATTCATCCAAAAACTTCAATATGGCGGACGCAGGATAAGTAGCTCGATGTTACGTTCACATTGAATTAAGTAAAATATTGGATTAAAACTCTTCTAGGAATAAAAGTTTCGAGGATTTATCTCCAAAATAACAAGTAAGTACAGCTTTTGATCACTTTGTAGCTTTCAGGGCTTTCAAACATAGTTAAAAGTGTTTTTAAAAGTACGTTTACTGGTTTTTATTGTTTAACGGTTACTGTAGTGCTATCTCCAACATTCAAACCGATACTAAACATATCTATCATTATTTTCTTGAGTACTCGATAAGCAACGTTTAACCACCACAGTAAGATAATAATCAACAAGTGAGATGAAATAATGAAAAAAAATGATTCTTGTGCTTCGTAGATTATAAAACAGAATAGCAAGCGGGAAAAAATGAACTAAAAAATAAAACTCGTTCCGTCTAGTTTTTTTTTTTTTTTTTTTTTTTCATTCAAGTGTTTGAATCATTTCCTGTTAGCGGTTATCTAATTGGTGTTATTTTGTGAAGCCGATAATATAGCGTTAGAAATCTCTTTTGGTTTTTAAAAGTGGCGAAAAACTACTAGTCTTTTAATTTAAATATATTTGTAACAGCTCTTTGATACCAAGTAAAGGGGGTGGATATTTATTGTTTTATTTATTTTTAATATTACTGAAAAAAAAATCATCAATACGCAGAATTTTTGACACGTTTTTAACGGCCCCAGAGTTGTTATTTTCATTATTATTATTTATTTTATTAATTTAAAGAAAAGGATAAAAATTTCACTGGTCCGTAATTCTTTTCATTTGCTATTATCTGTCGTGGGTCAAAAGAGGATGAGAAACACTGAGCTAGAGCACGATCAGATGAATTAAAGCAATGAGCACTTCTTAACTATGTTGAAAACTCTGAAATATGATCAAATGCTGTAATTACAAGTTTTAATCTTTTCCAGTGCTTAATGCAATGTGAAAAATGTCTAAAACGTAGAATATCATGAATCAAAACTAGATATATGTAAAAAAAAGAACAACTACACAACTGTATTCAAAAACACACACAATACAGAAGAGGGGAGAGTAGGATCTACAAGTAGTAAGGGTGCCATTTTTCTCTCAGAAGGTTCTTTCTGGTCACCCCAGCTGCCTATCTTTTAGAAGGTGCCTGTTTTTCACCCAAAAAAGAGGTGCCATTTCGGCTCCATATTGGGTGTCGCTGGTGAACAAGCTTTTCACCCCTGAAAGGTGCCAAACGCAACCTGTAGTTTTAACAGTGTATAATACTTCAAAGTTGAAAGAGTTTCATGTTTGTGTTATAATTCAACTGAAACGTCTCATTTGAGTTTGTTAATTGCTAATTATTCAATTTTTTAACTTTTTTATCATATGCTGAAAGTTTTGATATTAAGATGAGGACTTTTTTTGTTGTTGTTGTTCATTTGGATTAATGTTATAAATATTTTCGATTACATAAACTAGCTTCTTCAATGTTTCATCATTATATTCTTATCTGCTCTGTTGCAGTGATCGAACAAAAACAGTGAATACTGCAAAATGTTTAATTTCGTGATGATCAGTGATGAATTAAATTACACAATATAACCAAGAGTCGAGACACTTTCAAAACTTCAAAATTTTTGCGAATTTTTCAAGAAATAAGAGATTAGTTATTCCGTAACTTTCTTCACGTGAAAGACATGCTCCAGCTGTCATTTTCCAATTAAAATTAAATTGCTTATTGATTTACGAGACGAGATATAAATTGAAGAAACTCAAAACCGTTTTATTTTTATTATTTTTCATCGTACATAACTGGGAATAAGCTGTACATTTTATAAATACGTTTACTTACTGTGTACAAACATTTTGAATGAAAGCATCACTTACTCACTTAATTTTGTTTTTTATTATTAAAGTTTTAACCGTAGTCAAGATTTCTGAAGAAAATATGCGTGCAACTTTATTAAAAGGAGTTTTGGAGCAAAATTGAATGTGATAAAATACTGCAATTAGTATTAGTATTCATGCAATAACTAGTGAAGAAATTAAATGTTCCGGTGGCCTAAGAAATACGTTTATTTACCTAAAAGATTGCTACATGGATAACCTCTTGGATATAAAAAATGGCACTAAATTTCTTCTAATTAGCTGTAGACATGTAGTAATCGTTTCTGTAGATACATGAAAATCAAAACAAAAAACATAAATATTTATTAAGGTTTTTTTTTTTTTTTTTTTTAATCGAATACTGAAAGAAAACATTTTAGTGCCGCTCAAAAATCCCAGTCATGTATAAAAAAATGCATTCCAAATACAAATCAACTCATAAAAATGTGAAGAAAATCGTTAGTTATACATTACAAGAACGAGAATTAGCTATGTACTAAAAGTATTTACCAATATTTAAATATTCTGTTCAAATTCATTCGTAAAATTCATATGAATGAGGTTACTTAAGTACGAGAACAATTAAATGAAAAATTCTAATTAAGTAAAATCATTTGAAACAGCATTTTTTTTTTAGTGAAGAAGAAGAGGAGGAAGAAACAAATGTTGAAGAAAAGTAAGTTTGTAACATTTCTTTCATCTTATTTTACTCTTATTCTTTTTAATTACATTAAGTTGTGGTCGTATGTTTCTATATCATTGTACATACTATTTCTTTTTTATTTTTTGTTGAACGTTTAAACTTCTTGAGGCAATGAGAAAATTTTTAAAAAGGAGCAAATCAAAATGACCAAATTTCGAAAAATCAAATTAAATGAAATAGTCACGTGCATCTCTCAGATAAAAACTGCAAATGTGCAGACTGCTATTGAGCTAAAAAAAAAAATAAAATAAATAAATAAATAAATAAATCCGGTGATGATTAAAAGCGGGTCTATGGTAGGGAGAAGAATAGCCTAAGTCAGACGTTCGTAGCGCACTCGCTGGAAGGTTAAAATGTGTTAAAATCCAATACATCAGGGTAAAGTAGTATGACGGATAAATACATATTTAAGCACAATTTAATTTCTGGAAATTTGTAATATTGTTGAAAACTGTAGCATTTGGTAAGTGACATTAAATACATTTTAATAATAAGTCATTTCAGCGGTCATTTTGTCTCGCACGTGAGAGCTCATACGTTTCCCTAAAAAATATTTTTTTAAAAAAATAAGGACACAACTTTCTGCTTAAGAAATTACTTTTTCGTTTGTGATTTCTAAAGCAGCAAAATTTTGCTCATTATCGTTTAAAACTATTGCTTATCGTTAATAAGTTACATTGAATGTCTCTACATTAGGTTTGGGGGTTGAGGGGGGGAGCAAAGGGAAAATGTTTTATCTACTCAGTAAATGAATACCCCTAACCAGTGAACAAAGAACATTTTCTTGTATCTTCCTTTATAGAAGTATAGAAGGAAAATACTGTTTCAAATTTAACTAAAAAAATTTTTTGAAACTTTATTTTAAACAAAAAAAGGAGAAAATATGTATTGTTCATTCATTGGGGTGTGTTAAATTCATTAACTGGTCACACTACCAATCTTGGATAAACATTTTTTTTTTGTTGCTTTTTCACAAATTCAAACACACGCGAATTTTACTTTTTTAATTTCATTTTTCAAATTTGCCAGTTATTTCTGGGGTGCACTGCATACAGGAGCGCCCCCGATGGGAGGTAACGGGAGTCGCTGTGACCTCCCAAAAATTTCCTTCTTCGGAAAATTTTGTCTCACGATGCGGCAGATTTTGAGACATCTTTGCAAAATTTCAGATTTAGTTCAACTCAAAATTATGAGTTTTATTAATGAAATTAAAACTTCCTCCCCTCCAAAAGTTAAAGTTTAAGGCACACCTGACTGCATACGATTTGCTTAGTTTTAAACTGAAAAAAAGGAAGAATGAAGCTAATTTCCAAAAAAAGGGAGTACGCCTCAGAACAGAAGTACGACATGTAATCCCAGGAATAACCCGAAGATATCCTCTTGTTGCTTCGAGGTGACGATACGGCTTACCTTCTTTTCCTTTATTCTGTTTAAAATACTATCTTTCAAATAATAGAACATTATGTCTTCCACTAATACTTCTTAGCGGTTTTCGTTACTCGATGGATTTTCATGCCACTATAGTCCGAAATTTATCATTTGAAAAGTTTTGGTCTAGGTTTGTGGGATAAAAGTAAACTTATTTCTCTAAAGTTATACATGGTGGAGCTCTAGCTTAGTGGTATTGCCATAACTTGTAACAATGAAATATCTGCGTTATCTTACCAGATAAATCTTTCTTAATACCTTTGTGGTATATAATAAATATGAGTTTAACTAGTTACACTTGAATGATATAATGTAACAAACAGTGCTTAAAATCGTAAAAAAAAAAAAAAAAAAAAAAAAAAAACCCTGTGTTGTTTGAATTATTCGTATTCCATGTGAAAACGGCTAAGACTAGGTTTTATCTTACCCGTCTTTCTTAACGCCATTCCTCTGGATCAGTGGTGTCAAACCTTTTTCTACCCGAGGGCCAGACCTCATATTAAAGGCATTCTCACCGGCCAAGGAACGTATAAATTTCAACATATTTCATTGTTTTCTAAATTAGATGGGAAAGTATGGAAAAGCAAAGAAAATGACAAATCTATAATTGTTGTTATCAATTACTTGATGCTTATTTTATTAAATGCATGCTTTGCGAAACTACTTTCTGAATATTTAGCTCCAAATTTGTGGCATTCACACAGATCAGCTTCGTGAGATGGATGTGGCCCGCGAGCCGTAGGTTGGGCACCGCTGCTTTAGATGATAAATATGAATTAAATTAGTCACACAAAAATTATTTTATGTGATAAAATTGCTTTAAACAGTAAAAAAAAAAAAACACTCACACACACAACTAAAACTATATGTTGAAATTTATACACACACAACTAAAACTCGTGTTAAGTGGATTATTCATCCTACTTTATAAATTAACGAGCTGGTGTGTGCCTTACATGACTTCCTTTTACGCCAAGTGCCTTGAAGAAAGCAAAGAAACACTTTTACTATTTTTACCCCAAGTTTATTGCGAACCGAAGCAAAAATACGTTTTATACAGATTGGACATTCTAATGTGATTCAAAGGTTAACTCTCTAAATATTGCCAATAATGGCCAAAATAAAACCACATTTAAAAAAAATAAATAAATAAAAAAAATAAATAAATAAACCTCGCCAAATTTATCGCCAACTTGGCGACCAAAAGCTTGGCGATATATCGCCAAGTGTTTGCCAAATTATAACACCACTTGAGTTTGCATTGAAATTAACAATGATTTCCCCCCAAGAAGGTGTGAAAGATCCCCTTTGGAATATCCAAATGCGACCAAAAGAGAAGGTGCACAACTAGACCCCACTAGAAATCTACGTACCAAATTTAAACTTTCTAGGACATACCGTTTTTGAGTTATGCGAGATACATACGCACATACGGACGTCACGAGAAAACTCGTTGTAATAAACTCGAGGATTGTCAAAATGGATATTTCTGGTGTTTATACGTTCCTAGGCATATATCCACGAGTGGTCGGGTGGAAAAAAACTTGATATTCATTCGGGGGCGAGCAAAATGGAAATTAAGGCCGAATTTTAGGTGATTTTTTTTTTTTTTTCGCGAATACGATACTTTCTTTACTTCGTAAATGGAAGTAAAAAAGAGTGACTCAAAATGGGTTAATTTGCCTCCAAAGATTCATAACTTTAAATCTTAACTACTTAGAGCCTTTTACAACTTACATTCTTATGTCTTAATTTAAATGATCCCTAAAATTGTTCATTATATTTTCTAGGAAAAAGTAAGTAGACGTTTTCTGGCATTATAGACCATGAAGGATTTTCGCCTATGACGGTAATGTATTTATCAACATTAAGAGTGAGTTTGTTTTGTGTCTGAAATCAAATTGATAAAATATACTTATTCAAAAGATTTCTAGGAATTTTTTTGGCTCAAAACTTGAATAGTTTCTCATTTTCGTAGGGAAGAGCCTCCGCCAAAAGTTGAATTATCCGAAGCCGAGTTGGCTCTGGAGGTAAGAAAGAAGATTATTTAAACTTGAAAACCATTAAAATTTTGCAAACTAATCAATGTCTCAGTTATATTGTTCATATTTACACTTTTAATTATTTTTCCGGGGTTAATATGTGAACATTATTTGGTTATTTCATATTGTACAGCCGCTAATAAAATTTCAGTGATAAATCAATTTAATAACAAAAAGTTCACCCAGAACTAACGTGTTCTTTGTACCTGTGCTTAGCAGTACTTAAGCATTGACCTTGTTACGCCATTTTTCAGTCTCTGTTCTATTATTTCATATATTGTTTTCATGGTTACAGACTTACTTTAAGAGAAAACAGCTCAATTGAGTAGATTTCATCTTCTTACTGCATTTATTCTACCAATTTCTTAAGCCTCTGATTTCATATAAAATTTATTCTTTTCAATACATTACTCCTTAAATTTCATACAAAGTTTATCCTATCGGTATATTAAACCACAAAATTCCTTAATATTGTACTCTCAATATGTTAGGCATCAAATTGTGTATCAGTTTATTCTCTTGAAATATGTTCTGTCTCAAATTTTATTATAGCTGTAAATTTTAAATGGCACGAGCAGTTTAAAAAAATTCCAGACATTAATTCTTTTTAACGTTATTGTTTCTTAAAATGAGAAACTTAGATTTCACCGTAAATGCAAAAGTTAAGCATATTTTAAACTGTTTAAAATTGCCATAATTAGATTTAATTTTTTTTACAACATACAGCAATTGTTTTGTAATAATGTTTAAAGTCCTCCACTTCTTTTTATCTGGAGCTTTAAAGGATTAAATTATCACCGTAGATGCAACTATTACAGAAGGTGGCAAAATAATTATACTAAAACAAACTTTTCTGTATTTTTTATTATTTTTCATTGTTGTTCCATAGTTTTATTATTTCAACATATTTTACAGTTAATTTAAACGTTTAAAGTTAAACACTTTACTTTTTGTTTTGTTTAATACAGTGATCTCTCGCTTATACGCGACCTCTGTTATACGCGTTTTTCACTTATACGCGTTTTTTTTTTTTTTTTTTTGCGGGCCCGGCCAGCGATATAAGGAAACAATGTTAACTCTTGTTCATTTATACGCGAAACCCAAAATGCACCTTTCACTTATGCGCAATAAATTTTTTTCAAGTTTTAGTCAAATCGCGAATTTGCGCTTCGCTTATCAGAAAATTTGTACCCTTCTTGTTCTGTTTATTTGAATGTATCGCACGCCTTTATTTCATTTTTCGAATTCTTCCAAACACGCGTTCTTTTTTGCACAAATAAGCAATTGGGGGTGGAATTAGTCTTGTGATTGACATCGAGAGAGGAGAACGGTTTACATACGAAAAAGTTGTCGTCATTAAAAGTCGTGGTCAAGCGGTAAGCATTGACGTTGCCTTGTATAAAAAGTAACAATCGTACAACTTCATTTTTTTAAAAATTACAATGCATAAACCGAAATTATGTGCATATTGATTCATTAATATTAGTAGTGTACTATTAGTATTACTATAACTGATGTAAACTTATTGCATTTAAGCTTATTTTTTTGGTTTTTCGCTTATGTGCGAATTTCACTTGCGCGCGAAACTTTCGTTGTCCCCTTGGGTCGCGTATAAGTGAGAGGTCGCTGTATTTTAAATGTGATAGACGTCAGTTACAACCTCCATTAAAATTTCAAGTTACAAGCTTCTTCTTGTGAGTGTGATTTTTAAATAAAAAAATAACGATTTTATAGGTAACTCAAGTATCCATATCATGCATTGAAAGCATGCCACGCCGCATCCAAGCCGTAATAGCAGCAAAAAGCGTAGTTACTAAATATTAAACAATTATTTTTTTACCTATTTATAGTATCGATCAGAAGGTACTTTAAGTTTAATATGTTTAATTCATATTTTAAATAAACTTTAAAATGTGTTCAAATAATAAAACTATGTAACAATAGAGAAAAACAATAAAAATACAGAAAAGTTCATTTGAGCACAATAAGTCGGCCACCCTGTGTAAGTTTTTAAATTTTTTCTACAAAGCATGTCACTTTGAATGTTAATAAGAGACAAACTGACTCATTTTTCCATCCCAGTATTCTAATTTTTTTTAAGTTGAATTGAATCCAATAATTAGTTGAGCTTGACTTTTGTATCCATTGATAGTTTCTGCAGAAAATCTGCATATAGCTACGTTTTAAGCATTTTTTAAAGTTACTTTTTACACGCATATTTCAAAATTCATTTCTGCAAAAAATGCACTAAAGAGTAGCGCAAATTTCTTAAGCTTAATTTATTTACTCAAAAGCTCTAAATTATATAAAAATATCTACTGATAATTTTCTATACTCCTTGTCCTTGAAAAAACAAAACTGCACAGTCTTTTAGTTTCAGTTATTCCTTTTGAAATAAATTTGTAGATAATTTAATATTTTACTCTACTTCTTAAACATGAAAGGAATATCTGGATACATGAAATTAAATATCCATGGTCTCTTCAGCATGAAATATTTTGTACATCATTTATCATTTCATAATTGTAATAGAAATGTTGTTACAGAAAATGAGGAAGAAGAAAGAAGAAGAAGAAGCAATGTGGACTGAGTACATGGAACAAAGGAAAAAACAGAGAGCAAAAGAAGAGGAAGAGTTAAGGAAATTAAAGGAACGTCAGGTATATACCATACAAATCTGAATAATAAACTGTTGATAAAAATAAAATTACGTAATTAGAACGAAATTGATGTAGTCTAATCTATTCATAAATATATGTTTGTAAGAATTAAATTTAAAATATACCCTTTTCAATGACAAAAAAAAATGTATTTTAGTTTATATTTTTGATGTTTAATTGAATGTGTATGCAATGTTTACATTATTTTCCAGATGAAACGAAAAGAAAGAAGAAAAGAAGAAGAAAAAAAAATACTTGCCTTTAAAAAACAACAAGAGTCTCAAAGAATAAAAGAAATGGTAGGAATAAATATCAATTTTACTCCTTGATTCATAACTTTAATAAATTATGTTAAAACATATTACACTATAGGAACGATGAGATAAACGACCAAGCTTAATGGACTTAAAATTCATTTATGTTTTCTGAAATCGCCACACAAGAATTTGAAACATAAACTTATTTATTTAAGAAGAGCAGAACAAAGTAAGCATTTCATTCCAGAATGAGAGCGATATCTTATTTTCAAAACTTAGTAACTGAAACCTGAGCGCATATGCGCCGCCTGAGGCAATATATGTCGTGGTTAAAATGATATTGGCTCAATTCATCCTAACATAGTTTGACGTAATACTAGAAAATTTTGCTTTTTTTTTTTTTTTTTTTTTTTCAAAAGAAGGATTTATATTTAAACATAAGTTTTTATCGCATTATTATGCATCAACTTTTGCGAAAATTTACTTGTTACGTGTTATAAAGTAACTTAAAATGACTTGAGCCACTGTCGATCTAAAATCTACATTGGTTTTACTGAAAACAAAATCAAACGAGAATTGTTATGAGTGCTTAACAGCAAATCCGTGATTAACTCAATTGATAATTTTTTCGTCCAATACCACTATCATTCTAACCCGTCTGTACGGATTTTGACTCAATATACTCATTGAGATGAAAGGTCTTTATGAATTTTATTTTTATCGTTAACCATAGACAGTAAACTCATTTGAAATCCGTATTTCCTTTAATAACAACCTATTTTAATTATCTTTTGATTAAAAAAAAATTAACCAACCTGCCGTTTTTGAAAGAATCATAAATTAGCCAATGATTTTATTTCAAAAAACAGAAGCAACTCGGAAAATGAAACAGTCAAGTTTACGTTGAAAACAGTTTAATCTTAAGCTTTTTAAATTAAATTTCATTCAGATCTTAATTTAAAACTCGTATTCAAAATAAAATGATTACAGAATTTCTTTTAAGCATTTATGAATCAATATTTAATGAAAATAAACACATTTTAATAACTAGCCTTTCAACAAAGATTCATGATAATCTAAAATGAAAAAACAAACAACTGCAATAATATGGTATTTTTCATTAGAAGTATGAAAACGGAAAATAAAAGAACTTTGAAATTAATGAAATAATTTTCAAATTGTATGGTGAAGAATAGTAACCAACACAATCTTTAGAACTTAAAGTTACGTTTTTTAAAAAACGTAGGGAAAGTATGATTTTTGATATTTTTTGCAAATGTTATCATCTTTTGTAGTGCTCGGCCTCATGTTTGTTTGCAGCAAATTTTTAAAATAATTTTAGCTAAATTAAACTCAAAAAGCGGAAGAAAATCATATTTAAGCGGAAAGACAGGGAGACAACCTAAAAAAAAAACAAAAATCAAAAACAAAAAAAAAAAAAACATATACTTATGATCCTCTTTGCACTGTTTAACGTATAAGGACGGATATAACAATAAATGTTAAGTTAGACAAAAGAACAAACGGACTTACTAATCCAATGTTCTTTCCTATACATGTTTCAGTTTCTTTTGTAAAAGTTATGCTTTCAAAATGCAACGTATTTAAACTGTTTTAAAATTGTTTCAATACTAAAACATTAAAACTTAAAATTGTAAAGCAGATGGGAATGCTATAACGTACTACTTTAAAAATGTGCGTGATAGTTTTTATTATTTTGTCGAAAGAATGAAAGAATATGTATTACTTAATTGTGAAACACAAACAAGGGAACCACATAAATAATGCAATATTGAAAAAAAATCACCTATTAATCGAAAGAGCATATTGGAACCTTTTATCTAACATATACATTATTTACCCTCATCCCCCGCTATCGAAATATAAGGTCTGAAACTCTGCCAAAATTTAAGAAAAGTTGCCTAAGTAAAAGACTTTGCGAGAAATGGAAGGCACCACCAGATTTCAACATCTACATGTGGCAAGACCTCCCATCTGCAGTACGCGTGAAAGGTCTCTTCCATTTCTCACCGAAACTCCCTAAATTTTTCTTAAAATTTCAGCAGACGTTAAGACTTATTCTTCGTTAATGAGGACACGAGGACATATCTGTTCTTTGCGTCCAAAACATAACTTGGCCTCTTTCGATAGCCGTTTATTTAGATATTTCATTATTGCACTATCACATGATTTTATGGTAAGTTAAAAAAAAAATTGACAGTGATCCCTGCAGCAAAACCATCTAAAAAGTAAACAATTGCTAGAACCCCACTCAATAATAAACAAAATCAAGCACATATTTCCGTTTAAAAAATTCAGTCCTCGAGTCATAAACCTCTTTAAAAAAATTTCAGTTGTAAAACTGACCTTTGAAGAACTATTAAGCAATAGAAGAAAAACTGTACTTTACACATATCCTCATCTCTAAAAATAAAGATCAATTTCTCGAATAAAAATCTACATACACAATTATTATAATGCAACCTGTACACATATAAATACTACCTTTCTCTCGGTAGGTTTCCTCTACTACCTGAAGAGGGGAAAAATAGTTATCAAAAACGCTCCTTTTTTTAATGCTCACCCTTTCGAAAGATCCTAATGTGTTTTATATTTTTTCAGGAAGAAAAGAAAGCTAAAGAAGCGGATGCAAAAAAGAAACGTTTAGAAGAGGCGGAGAAGAAGCGGCAAGCCATGCAAGAGGCGCTACAGAGAAATAAAATTCAAGAGCCCGTCACTCCGAATTTTATTATTACGAAACGAAATGAGGATAGTGCAGTCCACCCTGCTCTAGATAAAGTAAGAAACGATTTCGGCTACATTGAAGTACCGTCCGTTTTAACTTCGAGGTTTGGAACCTCGTTCGAGACGCAGATTCGAAGAAACGCGAACCGCATTTAATGGGGAAGTTTTTCGAAACTTAACTTTCACGTCGAATAGAACCCCAATTCGATGTTGGGAATCTTTCTGCAATGTACTTTTAGGGGGATGAGCAAAAATTGAATTTTGTAATTTGGTAATTTTACGCTGGGATGAAAAATTGCTCGCAGTTATGTTCCGTTAAATTGAGGAAATTCGAAATTTATTCTGTTATGTTTCTAAATTGAGTGATAGTGTTCAGCATCATTACATGATATTGTGGCGTAACACACCTTTAGAAACATTGAATTAAATTTCATATCTTTGTAAAAGTGTTTCGCAGAAGCCTTAGGGATAGATATATTACTGAAAGTGTTTAATCCTAATAAAAAACTGAGTTAACTATCATCAAACTATATTATTGTTTTTTAAGATCTTTATTGATTTCCCTATTATCTCGGGGGGGGGGGATTGGTTGATTTTACCAATGCTCACTAAGACTTTGTTAAAAATAAGGCCCTATTGGATATTTGCAGAGTAACTGGAGTAATCCGTACAGAAAGAAGTTCTAGTAAATCAAATTACCGTGATTTATTTCATCTTTCATGATTGTATGCAAAATGTAGTCTACGGCGAATATAAACAGTTGATAATGATTAAGTAAAAAATAAACGCTCTCGAACCTTAAAACCTTTCTGAAAATACTTCCCAATCATTTAATTAACATTTGTGACGATTCAAGATTTAAAAAAAAGGAAATTTGCAAAAGTCAAAAATTACGAAACATAAATTTTCATATCTCTATATCTCGAAATATATCTCTTGCATCGTATATATATTTTTAAAGATTCGTTAAATATCAGGTCGAAAACTAATTACACAACATATTACAAATATTTTGCAATTTTTTGAGGTTAAATATTTAGACGTTTTGCTTTAACTTGTTGGCTTTCAGTAAATGATAACAAAATTGATGAACACATATCTGTTCTTGGAGTTATGTGATTTTCATCTTGTGTAATGTATAACAGTAACCCTTCATTATATCGCGCTTGTCGGAAGATAACAAAAAAGCGTGACATATCTGAAAACGCGATGTAACCGAGATTTTATAAAATAATGACACATCAGTTTTGCTTAGCTTATGAAAATAAGAGAATTTTTCTGAGAGATATATTTTCTCTGTTGTCTCAAATTTAAAGTCAAGTTTTATTTTTCTTTAAATTTTGTGAGAGATAATGGAGAAGTGTGATGTAACGAGGTGCGATGAAGCGATGAGTTACTGTACTTCCTACGATTCAAAGCATTGTTCATGTTAAAAATTATCATTTATGCAAAACTATTATATAAAAGGCTATAACTCTTTTAGAAAAAATAAATAACAACATACAGTTAAGTGATCAAAGAAGTTTGTTGTTGTCGTACGCCAGCCAGGCAGGAAATTTTGGGACGCGATGCTTCACTTTTCCAACTGTACCGTAATTCGGTGGGAAGTCCGAATTCCACAGTACACACATGCCATAAGGACCCGTTCACAGTATAGGCTACCATTCACAGCACAACAATACATTCTCACAAAGAAAGGACATAGACAGGACAGAGAAAGTATTTCCCTGTTCGAACCGGGATCCAAACCCATAACCTCCCCATCCGCAGTCAGACTTTTCTGACCACTAATATTAACGTAAATAAGCACAAAATGAAGTGAAAATAATGCAAATAGAAATTTCGTCAGAAGAACCTAAAATTGCTCAGACATGAAAATAATGCAAATAGAAATTTCGTCAGAAGAACCGAAAATTGCTCAGACATGAAAATAATGCAAATAGAAATTTCGTCAGAAGAACCGAATTTTGCTCAGACATGAAAATAATGCAATTAGAAATTTCGTCAGAAGAACCGAAAATTGCTCAGACATGAAAACAATTATTTTGTATACTCACCACTCTTGCTGTGAGCACAACAACAGCACACAACAAGTACCTAATTTTGCACCGATGAAGAAGCTCCACTGAAGTCTCGAATTGGTATTTGCGGTATTTTCTTTTCAATATGTGCTTTATTTACTCTTATTTTTCGTTTTACTCAACATACTGTTAGGCCAATCAGTTAAAAGTAATTATTGATAGATTTTCCATTTTTTAATTCCTTGTTCTAATGATAAACCTCGAACGCATAGAAAATAGTATTGTTTTAAATGTTAATTTGTGTGCTTTTAGCTTGTAACATAGTAACTGTATTGTCTTTCTCTGTGATAAAAGTTTAAACATTGATTTTTCTTTTTTGTTGCAGTTTCCCAGTGCTCTCTATATGCGAAATGAAATGGCCAAAACGAAAGAGCAACTTGCCGACGATAAGAAAATAGCTATGACAGTTCGTGTGAAACCCCTTAACATTGAATATTTGAGTGTCTCAGAACTAAAACAAAAAGCTCAAGAGCTATGGGAAGCAATCGTTAGGCTGGAGAGCGAAAAGTATGACTTAGAAGAGAGAAGAAAAAGACAAGAATACGATGTAAGCCATTTCCCTACTTCGAGTTTTTTTAAGAATGGAAAGAGTATTTGATTGCATCACTTCGTTGATTGTTGAATCCAATAATAAAACAAAAGCCATAAAAAAATTATTACCCCGCATTTGAATGAGCACTCCAGAAAACTAAAAGAATGTAAAAATTAAATTTTGTCTACTGCCTATGAAATATCTAACTGAATAATCGACTTAGTGTAGACATTTAAAAAAAAAACATTACGCGCTTTGAAACTCGAACAATCTCCCTTTTAAAGCTTAGATTTGTGTCTAAAATAGTAACACTAAATGAAAGCGGAAATATTTAACCTCGGTAGTGAAAAGGAAAGATAAAAGAAATTCATAAGTTGGTTGATTAGCAAATATGTAACAAAAAACATATTCAAATCATTTGACTAAGAATATCTTAAAAATGGGCAAAAATCAATTAGATCATTTTCATGGAGTTTGAAAGAGTCTTTTCATAATTAATATCAGTATTTTTTACGAATCACAAATATTGCGATCGGTTCTAACGTAAGCATTATTTTTTTAAAACAGTCAAATGTTATAAAGTATCTAGCCGATCTTGCATGAGTACTAGGGGGGACCCAAAAATAACCGGATTTTTGTTCTAAAATATTTATATATTAGTTTATTCACAAAATTTCTTTAGTATCCTTCGAAGTATTCAATCTTAGATGCAATACACTTGTTAATTCTTTTTTTCCACTGTTAGAAGCTTCCCTGGAACGCTTTAACTTTGACCATGTCCAGTGCCCGTTGCGAAGCAGTTTTCACAGCCTCTACATCATCAAAACGCTTCACTTTCAGAATTTTTTCCATCCTCGGGAACAGAAAAAGATCACAGAGAGCTAGGTCTGGCGAATACGAGGGTCGAGGAACGACTGGTCACCCCTTAGAAGCCAAGTAGTGGTTAATAGTGAAGGCTGTTGTTTCGGGAGCGCTATCATGGTGAAGGAACAATTCTTCCGCTCGCTCGGCCGAGCTTCAACTCAATCTTGTTTCTTCTACAATTTCTTCAATCGTAAAATGACGACTTCCGTTTATTTTTTGGCGGATTTTTTCAACGTTTTTAGCATTTTGAGACGTTGAAAGGCGCTCAGAGCGAACTGATCTTCAACATTCATGCTACCACGTTTAAAGCGCCCAATCCACTCGAAAACTTGTGTACGACTCATAGAATCGTCCTTGACAGCTTCTTAAAGCATTTGGTAAGTTATTCCATTGCCGTCTTTTCAAGTAGAAAGCAAAATTTCAAGTTTACAGTTAGTTCTTTCAAATTTGCCATAATGAGTTCGCAGGCGGAAAGCAACAACACCTGAGAAAACCAACACTACGATCAGACGTTATCAACTACACTGACGCCACTTGCACAGCTGGTTTGTGAAGGTCCCACTTGAGTCATCTAGCTGGAGAACACTCGACTACATCTAGGATTGGCATGGCACCATTAGTCCGGTTTCTTTTGGGTCCTCCCTCGTACGTTTTCCAATTCTCGTTCGTCTCAAACGTCGTTCAGGTTTTTCAATTTCTCATCTCAATGAATATTAATACTGGTTTTCGTGAAGTATTATATTTACTTTCATTTTTAATTTCGCTTTTTTCATTTACAAAAATAAAAAGATCTTTCGGCCGTAAAAGGTCATGAAAGATTTAAAGCTTCAGTTTTAATAAACACTGATATTTTACCTTACTTAGCTGAAGGAACTCAGTGAGAGGCAGAGACAAATCAACAGAAGCAAAGCTCTAAAAAAAGGACTGGATCCAGAGTAATATATTTTAATTTGCTTATTTATATTTTATGCTTTCCATTTTTTTAAATGCCATTAACTGTATCAATACAATAATTTGCACTCATTAGCAATTTTCTTCCAGCGCTCTCAGCGGGAAATATCCGGTAAGTACCCATGTTTCATACTCATCAACATTTTAAATATTTTTTAAAGGAACTTTCCAATATAAAATTTTAAATGTTTATCTAGAGTAAAAACTGAAATGTAATTGAAAATAACTTTGCCAGTCTATTCCTTCTAAACAAGCATGGTTTTCAAATGAAGAGCCAGTTTTTTAAAGGATCAGGCAGGCTGAATAGCTGACATTTTTGATTTTGCCGAAATTTTCAGGATATGTCCCTTATTTAAAACTACTAAGCACGTGTTTTTTTATTTTTGCAAAAAAAAAATCTTAAAGTTTTTGGAGGTAATCAAAGTTGTACTTTGTTCGTTTTTTCAAGAAAAACATACCGGTTTACATAGGCCAATACTTTATACTTTAAGAGTGAACCGTGGCACTGGCAATTATTTTGTGTTCTACTACATCCTCGATATCTGTTAGTACATAATTAGTTATGGTTGGTTCCTTTCGCAAAGGTCAGGGGTCACTCAAAATTGTACGAAAAAAAAGTTTTTTCTGCAACTTTGACCGTCGAAATCTTCTTGCGCCAACAGTGAGCCACAGTAGTACATATTTCAGTAAATACATACTATAGAGTAGTATCCAAAAAAAGAGAAAGATTTGTGTGGCTGACGTTTGGCACACCGAAATATTTGACTCTGAAATTGCAGAAATCACAAAATTGCATGACTTTCAATGTCATTAATTGCTTGCGCCAAGAGTCAGCAGATATGAAATAACCTGGAGAAGAAGCCTTTCTTCTCATAGAAACACATTCCGTTAACAGAACTATGGCATATGTTTCAAATTTTACATAATTTGACTCTAAACTTTGCTGAAAGAGTGTTTTTCGGCACTTGTGAAAAAATTACGATTACTTACTTTCAAGTATTTATTACTGTTATTTGTAACAATATTATGATAAATTTTCATAAACTAACTAAAATGGTAACAAAAGATGACATAAACTAGGAACCAAATTGAAAATTAAGTCCATAAACTACTCAGTAGGCAACAAAAACTCTATTTGTCTGAATTAAATAAATACCCTTGTGAATGAAAAGTAAAATAAGAAGTAACAACGTCAAATAGCGCGAATGGCAGATTACTGCAGACACGTGTTTCGGCGTAACAAGGAACGCCTTTTTCAAATTAAAAAAAAATCAGCTTGTGGATGAAAGGCATCCGACAAAAGACATACTTTTTTAGAATGTCTTTTCATCCATAAACTCATTTCTTTTGCGTTGAAAAAGGCGTTTCATGTAACGCCGAAAAACGTGGCAACACACGTTGTCATTTCTTATTTTCTATTTGTCTACTTGGCCAGGCGACTTTTCTTGAAACATCTAGTCTTCCCTTTTCCATTTGAGAATTATGAATCAGCTTGAGTGTATAAGGTTCAAAGTGAACCAAAAAACTTTTTATAAAGACCACGAATTTGAACGGATTTCTAAGAGTTAGGCCCTTTCCAACAGCAAAAAAATGCGTTTCCCGTATTAATAAAAGACGCACGATTATAATATTTTCATGAAAGGAGAGGAAACTGGTATAAAATCATCTCCAGAAAGCACAACAAAAAAAATCAAAGACATCCGACAAAACCGTATGTCTTTTGTCGGATGCCTTTTCATTCATAAGATGATTTCTTTTGATTTGAAAAAGGCGTTCCTTGTTACCCCGAAACAAGTGTCTGCAGTAATCTGCAATTCGTGCTATTTGACGTTGTTATTTCTCATTTTACTTTTCATTCACAAGGGTATTTATTTAACTTAGACAAATAGAGTTTTTGTTGCATACTGCGTAGTTTATGGACTTAATTTTCAATTTGGTTCCTAGTTTATGTTGTCTTTTGTTACCATTTTAGTTAGTTTATGAAAATTTATTATAATAATATTACAAATAATAGTAATAAATACCTAAAAGCAGGCAATTGGCATTTTGTTCACAAGTGCCGAAAAACACTCTTTAAGCAAAGTTTAGAGTCAAATTATGTAAAATTTGAAACATATGCCATAGGTCTGTTAACTGATTGTGTTTCTATGACAAGAAAGGCTTCTTCTCCAGGTAGTTTCATATCTGCTGACTCTTGGCGCAAGAAGATTTCAACGGTCAAAGTTGCAGAAAATAACTTTTTCGTACAACTTTGAGTGGCCCCTGACCAGGGGCGGCTCTAGCAGTTTTGCCGCCCCGGACAAATTTCCAAAGTGCCGCCCCTCTCCACGGTAAAAAAATCAAACATTACAATTTTTGCATTACAAATATAGTCCCTTCTTTTTGGTAATTCCTCTTTTTTTTTAAATATAAAACATTCTTTCAAAAAAACGATAAGCCCCCACCCCCACCCCCTAAAATGGTCATGCTTGAAAGCAGTTTCGCGTTGTCTTCACGTATTCATCAATTCATCAATCCTAAGTACGACCATGGCTTTCCTGCACTTGGGCTGTGCCACCAGAAAATATTTATAGGGGGGGGGGTACGCTTAAAAAATACCCGTATCTGCTAGAGGGGTCTGGGGGTTCTCCCTCGGAGAATTTTTTGAAATTATAGTCTTAAGAACGCAGTTTTAGACGCTCTGTGGCGGTTTAGACGGTGGAAAGTTTCAGGGGGTCTTTTGAGGGGGGAATTTTAAGAAACTGAAGTCTTAAAAACACGATTATAGGCGAAATGTGTTGACTTCAGAGTAAGGGTTGGGTCTTCGATGATTTTTTTTTTTTTTAATAGATTTGAGATGACGTAAACTTTTCACCCCAATTTTTTGACACTGAAGTTCCAAAAGGCAGTTACCGACAAACTTTCATGATTACAGGAAAGGGCTCTTTGAATCTCCCCAAGAAACATTCCAAAAGAGAAGTAATAAAAAGCGATGTTTTTAAGCCATTTTCAAGGACTGGGGTGAGGGTTAAAAGGTCTCATCTTAATTTTTTGAAATTATAGTTTTTTCATTTTCAGATTGCATACGGGAGCATCGTCTCAATGTATTAAAAGAGGACTTCGCGCTAAGCACCTCAACAAAGCGTCGTTTTTAGACGATTTGTATGATATTAAAAGCAGGGTGAAACGAGATTTGAAGAGCACTTTAATGATTTTAACTGAGGGAGGAGGCTTCCGAAGCGTAGAATTTTAATTATTTTCTTATTTTTTGATCGTCTAGTAAAAGTAAAAAGAAAAAAAAGGAGAGGTGGGGGTAAAACAAATATGAAGTGTAGTGTGGGGTGTGATTAACTAAGAAATAATCTGTAACTATAGAAAAATTTAATTTTAAGTTTCTTTTGAAAATAAATTAAGACTTTTTCACGACAATCGATATTTTTTCCAATTAAAATTACTTTGTTTCCCTAAGGAGCATTAATTTCTTCTCTTTAATAGCATGGAACATTTTTTTAAAAATGCTCAATCTAGGAAGGGGGTGGGGGAGAGAGAGGAGTCCTGTGCGCGGGGATCCAATTCCGACAACATGCAGAAGTTCAAAAACTGGACCGTCAAATATGTATCATTATTTAAAACGTGGTAAATAATATAAATAAATACCTTTGTGCTGAACAGTAAAGTAACATAAAGTAACAACGTCTAAAAAGCACAAATTCTGCGAATTTGTGCTTTTTAGACGTTGTTACTTTACGTTACTTTAGTGGTATATAATAATTACTTGCTACGCAATTGCAATATCCCACGGCGCCCCTCCCCACGGGAAAAAATAAAAAGGGATAAATTGACAGTAAATACATGCCAATAAACCTTTAATAGATCATGCCAATAAATAAACAGCACAATGAAATGAAATCAAATTTATTAAAGCTGTACATTAAACTAGACAAAAAAAAAAGGGCACTTCAAAACAAACACCAAATTAACATGTCTTGTATTAAAGACCTCGAAACATAGCTGGATTATCAAATTATTGGAAGAAAAAAACAATTATAGTATTTAATTAATTTAACAATATTTCTTGAGAACAGACAGGATTTTGGAAGTGCTATGCATTACTGACAATTAAAGTGACAGCAAAGCAAAATACTAAAATGGACGAAAAAAATAGAATCGTTATTTTAAAAACATTAACTCATCTTTTTTTTTTAAATAATCATAAAGTAGGAATGCAATTAAACAATTTTTGTATTGGTGCATATTTTCATGACAGCTTAATGAAAATTACTTTCTCGTGTTGTACAAAAGTTTTAGAAGTCAGATTACTGTTTACCGATGTTTCTCTTCTTGTAGTAACTTATAATAAAAGTTCAGTCTGCATCAAGTCTGTTAAATAACTAAAAATGAAAAAGAATACCAGGACAAAGGTTGGAATTCAATGTGTACCGCCCCCCCCCCCCTCTCCTCTAAATTATTACTACTGCGCACCTTAAATAAACACATTTAAAAGGCTTTTTTTCTTACTTTTAATTCTGCAAACTTAGTGATTATTTTTTAAAAATCTATTTGCTCAGCTAACTCTTGTTCAATAGCCAATGTAGCTAAACCATTTAACCTATCTTGAAGAGTTGTGGAGCGTAAGAAATTTTTTTTTTTATTAATTTTAGTTTTGAGAAACTCCTCTCTCCACTTGCCACACTTATTGGCAAAGACAATAAAATTCTCAAACTAATAGCTAAATTTGGTGCGATATCAAGAGTTGAAAACTAACGACAAAAACTTCAATTGGGCTTTGCCTTTTTCGTAATAAGGCGGAAACTGACACTATTTCGTCTGCTAAGTCCACTGCACTTATGTCTCGTGAATCTCCATCCGTCAACACTAATTCTAAATCTTTGCAGTGTTTAATTAACTCTTCTTTTGGGGTGTCCCTTAAGTCATACACATTGTATAAAAATTTAAAAAAGCTGCTGTGGGTACTCATTAATTCAAACCTACTTTCTAAGGCATTAATTGCCTGATCTATTGTAAAAAAGTAAACCTATTTTGAATTTTAATTTCGGATCTTCCACTGGATCATCTCGTGCTTCATACATAAAATGAGTACTTTTTTCGTCTTACTCTATGACGAGGTTGTGTCAGCTCAAAATTAGCCGGGATGTCAATCTCTTCAGCCAATGTGTGTAACAATAAAACATAGCTAAAGTTGGGAAATAAAATTTGGAATTTGATGCACGAATTAGTTAGTGTTGGTTTTCACAGCTGGGGAAAGTACATATTTATGTAATGTAGCGTGACACATGACGACAGGGTGGAAGGGGAATCAGGTGTGACACTTTGATAAAAGGGGAATGAGAGGGGAGAGCTCACAAATACTGAAAAAGAAAAAGTAGCATTTTTATGGACTGCCTCCAGACAAATTATACGTAGTTTGTTTGTTTATTTTGTAATATTTTATTTTATTTTATTTGTTTATTTATTTGCTTCAGAAATATAAAGGCATTATTAAGATTTAGACCGTTCCATGTATGAATAAAAAGTTAATAGGGGGGTGAAGGTGGGTTAGGATTTAATATAAAAAGAAAGCAATTCTTTTCTAAATATATATTTACTACTCATGTTCGTAAAATAAGGGCACCACGCGAAAAATTTAAACATAGAAAGGTACCTTGCGGTGCCTTTCCGTAAGAATTTTAGGATTACCATTTCCTACAAGAGTAATTTTTAACAGCTGAATAATTTGTTACAGAAGAATAAGATTTTTTTTTCTATAAGGGAAAAAAAAAAACTCGAAAGAAACAGCCTTAAAAATCAAGAAAAAGAATAGAAAACGTTTAATTTCAAATATTTTATCCTCCATTTCGGTTAAATATACTTTAACGGATAATCTGAATAGTTATTAAAAATTATCGATAAAGAAAATAATAGTCATAAAATACCATGTAAAAAAGAAGCATTCGAAATGAAAGCAACTTTTTTTCATGTGAAACTTTTTTCGAAAACTTTGGTAACTATTTTAATTTTAAACACGTAACTGTAACGTTTATTTTCTAGGATGGCAAGAATTTAAAAAAATATCATAAGAAATTTCTTATCGAACGACAAATGACCAATATTAGAGACCGAAAACAGCTAAGGGGGGAGGGGGGGGGGCTACTAAATATTTTATGTTTTAATTTCGAATAAAAATTCTACGCATTTCTATCATAATAAAAAAATTAGTAAAAAATAATTGTCACATAACATGATTTTTGTTCAGAAAATATGGCCTGTATTATAATTCCCCCCTCCCCTATTTAGTCTTTTTTAGGGCGTTCTTTTTATTTTTTCCCCTTACTTTAGTGGATTTATCCGGTTTTAATGCCACTTTGACTATTAAATTGCAAATGTAGAAGGGTCATTCTCCTGTTATACACGGGATATTTGCAGACATTTAAAGTGCAAAAAAACAGTTAAAAAGGATGTTAATTCATATTTTTTTGCAATTGGATCATAAATCAAGATTCATTCTGAAATTTCAAATGCTATAGTGCTTCTATCCAATTCTCTTGCCTTTTGGTCAAATACATTAATTAGAAAAATTACAAATTTATTTAATTTGTGTCATGCACGGGACATGTATGAATGTTACTCTATCTCAGCTATAAGAATTCAAAAGTTAAAATAGTAGTTGTGTTTATAATGAAATAAAAACTAATACTGGCAATAATATATACCATTTTAAGTGAAAGTTCAATAAAAAGTATTTTACATAATAAATAAATAAATATATATATATATATATATATATATATATATATATATATATATATATATATATATATATATATATATATATATATATATATATATATATATAATATACTTTAAATTGTTATAATGTAACTAGTATTAGGATGATACGTTATTTAATACTAAAACATCATTGAAATATCTACCTAAATCTCCAAGCAGAAAAAAAAAAAGGCTACGGTTCCTGCTATTGCGAAACTTCTTATTTGTTTGAATGTTCCCTGCTTCAAGTGTACGGTAAATTGTCGGGGACACGTGGACTACAATCAACGGAAAGAAAAAATACCATGGAAGATACGGCGCCGCACAATAACTGTTATAAAAGAGAAGTAAAAGTGTGAAGTACCTAACCCTGGTAAAATACAACCCCCGAGTCGGCGAAGCAATTGACAGGAAGAGAGGAAGAGAGCATGGAATAATCAGGGATGAATAATAGGGCAGTAAAGCACATAGCCTAGGGCCCAGCAGATCCCAGAATCAGGCGAGAGTTCTGGTCAGACCCTGACCCCCCCACCCATTCAGTCTCGTTTCCCAACCAAAACAGGCAACTGTTGACCATTTGCTGTCGGCGACAGCAATTAAGGTACAATAAACGAAGAGGAAAGGAAACCTTCACGTATTTTTCAGACTCCCAAGCTATTGTGCTCGCAAAATACTCTCATACAAATTTGCTCCTAATGTAAAATGCATTTTAGACATTCGAACCAAAATGCCGCCCCTCAAATTTGCCGCCCCGGACAGGGATCCGGTTTGTCCGGCGCTAGAGCCGCCCCTGCCCTGACCCTTGCGAAAGGAGTCAACCACAACTAATTATGTACTAGCAGATATCAAGAATGTAGTAGAACACAAAATAATTGACAGTGCCACGGTTCACTCTTAAAGTAAAAAGTATTGGCGTATGTAAATCGGTGTGTTCTTCTTGAAAAAACGAACTAAGTCCAACTTTGACCTCAAAAAAACGTTAGGAATTTTTTTTTTTTTTTTTTGCAAAAATAAAAAAAACACGTGTTTAGTAGTTTTAAATAAGGGAAATATACTGAAAAATTTAGCAAAATCAAAAATGTCAACTATCTAGCCTGCCTGATCCTTTAAAAAACTGGCTCTTAACTCCATTCACATCTATGTTTTGAAATTCAAGATTAAAAAGTGCTCTTGTATGTCTAGTCCTTTGAGGCACGGTGGCTTCGTTAGAGGACACCATATTTTTTTTCTAAATATCTTTCAGCAAACTGACACAGTGGCTTCCACAATTAGTCCAAAAGTGAAAAGATGGGAGGCCACAAACGAAGTCTACGTGCCTCAAAAGGTGAATGCTTCCGGGATGATATTGAAGCAAATAAACTCAGTGAAACCTAATAATTACCGCTCTCATACCTATATTTGATTTGTTTTTATTTATTTATTCATTTATTTATAACCCCACCAATTACCACCTCAACCCTGGTGAGGGTTTAACCGGATGTGGTGATTGGGGGGAACAGAACAAGAGACGAGCAACAAGCACTCGCTGGAACAATTTTGATACATACTAATACATAAATCGGTATGTTTTTCTTGAAAAAAACGAACTAAGTCCAACTTTGACCTCCAAAAACTTTAAGAATTTTTTTTTTGCAAAATTAAAAAATATGTGTTCATTAGTTTTAAATAAGGGACATATCCTGACATACATAAACACATACAAAAACATACAACATTCAAAAACATAGTAAACATGTCAAATAGAAGTTGGAGACATCTCGTTGGCTGGAAATACAATATAAACTGCAATAAAAGTTCTTTGAAAGTTTTTAGACTGGAAATTTAGTCTTCTGCTTGTGACATGAGTTGGAACATTATTTTATAGATATTATTGCGTGAAACTGGATGAGATAGAATATGTGCAATATTTTTGGAAAAAGAAAGGTTAGAATTCTAAGTCCAATGGAAATTTGATTTGCTTAGCAACGTATGTTGCTTTTGAAGTTATATTTATTTTCATGCTTCGTTGATGCACTTCACGTATTTTTCGAGTGAGATAGAGTTAAGCCAAGTGTATGTGGAGTGCCTGAAATTACGTTATTCTCATCAAATAATTTTGTATTTACGTGAGTTCAAACATTTTAACAATTTTGGAGTGATATTAGGATATTTTTGGTAAGAACCAACGTTCAGAACACAAATTTGCAAAAAAAAAAAAAAAATGAAGGCACATGTTTTGTGATTTCATTCAGTGATCTTATCATTAAGTTGGGAAAAACTGGAAAGAAGTCATCATTCAAATGGAACTCAAGCAGTTTTTTGCCGGCGTAATCCGGCCATATGTATTTTTTTTAACTCTTCAAAGTAGTAGAAAATAATGTTTAAACACATGAGTGTCCATTTTGCTCACTTTCCGCACCATAACAGTGCTCACATTGCCAGAAAGAATATGCGCAGCCATACAATCACCAGTAAGATTTTAAAACTTCATACGTAAAACATTTTCCCTATAAAACTACATAAAACAGATTGGATTCATAGGGAAAAGCACATAAGAATCAATTATCCTCACATGCAGATAATCGCAAATTACTAAAACAGCAATTGTTTTCAACGAAACCATATGAAAAGATGGTTGATGGCTATACGATTTTTCCACAAATCCGCCGCGTAATGGAGGCAAGCGCAGAATTTAAAACTATGGTATTCTTTTAAAACAAAGCAGATATCACACGACGTAGATAAACTTGATTAATATCGAGATGTTATTTATTTAAAAATTTACTCCCATCCACACGTCTATCTAAAATCCGGAAAAAGTGAGAAGGTTACCGGATTTTAGGTAGGTGCTGCTTCTGTGGTGCAAATTTATTTACTTAAAATATATTTGCTTCAGTAAAACATATATTTTTATATTTCTATATTATTTTGCTTTTAAAGTTTTAACAGACAAAAGAGTTGAATCGCATGCTTGAAAAAGTTTTTAAGATGTAATAAGTAAGTTGGAATGATGTAACAGTACAGTGAAGTACCTTTTATACGTTTTTGACGGAACTGTATGAACGTATAAAAAATACTGTACATTAACATGTATTAGACTATGCTGGGACCAATTTAAAAAACGTATAAAAGAGAAACTTATAAACGGTGTTTCACTGTACTTATAATTGAAGCTTTATTACAAGCAGGATTTTTTTTTTTTTTTCAGCCAATGATCAACGTAGCTAGTAAATACGAAAGGCGTCTCGATCGAAGAAGTTTTGTGGATAAAAAATCTCTGTTTGAAGGAGTAAGTAAAAGATAAAATTTTTATGTGAATGTAAAAAAATATTTATTGAGCCAAGTTTTTCACTGTAAACTGCTGATTAATAGAGCATTTCTCATTTAGTTACAAAACAAACCTGTTGAGATAAAATATGGAATAAGACATCAGCAAAGGCCCTCTTCTGACAAACGTCAAACACTAATCACAACAACTGACATAATTTGAAATCATAATGGAAAGTTTGAATTCAATATAATAGATAAAAATCCCATTAACTATTATGTAAGTGAAAAGTATGACTCCCAATTTCTTAATTACGTTTTCATAATGCGCGAAAGGATCTTGAAACCAGCGTTGTTAACGCTATACTTTTATCTCTAAATTCCACTGCACCTTCCAGAGGAGAACTTTATAGCAGACACTGTGTTATATATATATATATATATATATATATATATATATATATATATATATACATATATATATACATATATATATATATATATATATATATACACATATATATATATATATATATATATATATACACATATATATATATATATATATATATATATATATACACATATATATATATATATATATATATATATATATATATATATATATATATACTGTATTTACATGATAACCCTATCAGTTAACTTTCTTTGAGGATACTAAACATGTACTTATGCTTTATTAAAATTCGTACGAATAAAAAATCACAAGAGACTTATTAATTTTGCGATGTTTTCCAATATCTAACTTTGTTAAACTAGAAGCAATCAAGAGGACAAACATAAAAATTGATATAATTGAGTAATGTTACACTGATACTACATTCCAGAAATTTTTTATATGATCTAATGTTATATGACACCAAGAAAGTCCCAGTTATGTCACAGAATAAATTCTGAAAATAGAGGTACATTTTTTTTTTTTTTTAGAGGCCTGAAAAGAGAGAAAGTTAGCTATTTGCGTATTTAGCATGGAGATTCAAATTTTACAATTTCTTTTATTTGAGTTCAGAACGCTGTCATAGAAGAAATTGCTACTTAGATATGTTTAAAAACATACAGGGCGGTTATAAATTAACGCGAGATGTTCAGAGCCCTCTAGCAAGTGAAGTATTGGACAAAACATTTCCAAATTTCATGGGCGTACATATCAGACCATGTGATTTCGATTTCTACAGTAAAAAATAGTACCAAAAGTCACCACCAGGGGGAATTTTGGCGCTGCAAAAATGTATTACTTGTGAATACTGAAGAATTAAATGTCAATTAAAACTACTTATCAAGTTTTTCGCTACAAATAATTGTTACTTACAAATGAGGTTCAATAAAACCAGCAAGAAATTTCAATTTGTAACAAGAGAAGAATTTTACCAAAAGTCGTCGGGAAGAAATTTCGGTGCGGCAGCAAGGATTTCTTTCTGAATAATTTTCATGTAAGATGGTGCACCACCCCATGTTGGGCTTTATGTACTGAGTGTATGGCGGCTACATTTCTTTGATAGCGGTTTTATTAGTCATGTATTTCCTACGGTATGGAGACCGTGGTCGCCCAATCTTTCACCTTATGATTTTTTAACCATGGGAATTTCGTAATGGCCCTGTGTATCTGCGACATGTTCCCGATATATCAACTTTCAAAATTATAAAAATGTTACAGGTAGGCGAAATTCCCCCCCTCCCTCCAGAGGTGTGGAAAATACTGTGCATTGTATGCAGTACCAGGAAAATCTCGATGTTGGTCATATTTGGTAAAAATCATATTTTGTGAATAAAATTGATGCGTATTTTATCAGTTAACAATTAAATCTTCAATAGTCACGGTAATACACATTTTCAAATCCAAAATTTCCCCTGGTGGCGATTTTTGGTACAATTTATTTTTATTTCAGAAATCGAAATCCCATGGTCTACTGTGTATGCATATGAAATTTGGCAAAGTTTCGTGCACTACTTCACTCGCTAGAGGGTGAACTATAGGTGGTAGTTATAAAATAACGTGACCACCTCACGTTATTTTATAACCACCCTGTACATAATGAATTTCAGTTGAAGAAATTGATATTGTTACAAATTCTGTAAATAGTAATTTTTTTTGTGATTAATTTGTTGTGATCTGGCTAAATTAGACGTTTATTCCAATATTTTGCATCTAAAATCATTTTAGTAACGTAACCTGTAAATAGCTTCTTGTAATGTACATACAACCTCCTAACATTCGACTGAAGTATATGGTCCCCCCATTTCTGGATGATAAGATTTGTGAATGGAATAAAAAGAAAATACGGGAAGCATTTCGAATTTTGTCGAAACTTCTCTAGGGTTTATAAATGTTGAAAGGTTGTCTAAAGCAGAGATTCAGACAGCTGAACATAAACAAATACGTTTAATACGAAACATGGGGACACACATACAGCAAGACATAGAGAAAAATAGTGAAGACCTGATAAACAAGACTGTGGCTCTTTAAATAGAATAGAGGGCAGATTTTCGGCATCCAATGATGTTTCACAAATAGCAATAAGCTTTCTCCTAAGTCCGATGGGGGATTAAAAAAAGAGATTTCGCAAACTCCGTGGAAAGCTGCAAATGTCTCTTCCAATAAGATATAAGCACAGTTCTTTCTTTTAAACCAATAGAGAAAGCGATTACATGCAACAATAAATAGCCTCTGCGCGTGATAAAAGCCAGACTCGTCTGAACCGTGGCGCTCAGAGCATGTGTTTGGCTCTGTGTGTATTTGCCTTTCGCTGTGTTTTTGCGTATTTTTAAGTAAATATGTGTGTGACCGTTGAGTTTACAGTGTTTAATTGTTATTTGCTTAATTGCTGATGATTGATTTAGCAGTTGTAACTAAATTCCTATACGTAGCTGTAAATAAATCTCTCGTGTTTCCTCAAGAATTCTGTTGTCATTCAAAAAAAGTTTGAAGTTGCATCGAGCGCGTAACAATATATTTAAAAAATCTTCCTACGATGCATTGATCTATATGTTGACTTTTTGGTTTTACAATTTTATTTTTAATTTTACAATGCATTTCTATTTTTTTCCCTAGGGTTACATGTCCCAAATAGAGCATATGAGTGAAACTGAGTGGGAAAATAAAATGAAATATTTCACAGAGAAAGGGCCATCACGCTTGCCCAAATGGGATCCGAGTGCACCTAAGAACAAAGAAAAGCAGGAATCTCGAGAGCCCATTGAAGAAGATGAAGACATCGGTCATTCGCCTTTTCTAGGTCCTGGACCAGGTGACGAACTACTTGATACGTTACCAGAAGCAAAGGAACCAGAACCTGATGCTGTAAGTTTCAATTGGCTGCCTTCGTTCCCCCCCCCCTTTTCTAACGGGGCTGGCTACTAACCATTCTCAGACCTAGTGCGATCCCCGAAATGACACACAGTCTTTCATGTGCCGCACGGATGTCAATGGCGCAGATAATTTTGTCGCCACCAGAAAGTGGCACCTCGATTCGCTTTAATGCGAAACTGCTGTAGGAGTTTTAATTCATCCGAGGGCATTCAAAGCCAAACGAATACCCAAGGAATCTTTTACATGCCGCAAAATCACACGTCATGGTCACTGACGATTTTCTACCTTCATTTATTAAAGAGAACAAAATTTTGTACAACAGTACGTAACGGACCGTACATATAAGTATTGCTAAAGAGAGATGTATCGCTATATCGAGGCAATATAGGGGAGTGTGGGGCAAAGTGAAATGGAGAAATATTAACCCTGTTTTTAGCGCCCCCTATCTGGTAACATTTTCACTACGTAGTATCACATGTATTCTATTCAAGGAATATGATAATACAAGCAATTCTAAAAAAATTATATGTACATTGTAATATTTTTTTGTAAATCAAAAATTATTTTTGTTATTAATAAATGATAAAGTTCTTGTTTTTAACATTTTAATTATTAATTCAGACCTGTTAATACTCGGTACAGCATTTATTTTGCTACAATTAAACTTTTTGTGTTTCAAATATTTTTTGCAATTAGTCAAGTGAATTTGTGGCAAAGTGAAATACAGTTCATTTTTATTTAATCACTTATTACAGTACTTTCCTATTCATTTATTAACTAACTTATTTACTTTCCTTCATTTAATAGAGTCAATTATTTATTCATTCATTATCTTATTTTTTTTTTATCATTCCCTATTTTATTCCCTCATTTATTTTTCCTCACATATTTATTATTTAATTAATTTATTTTTTCGTTTATTGTTTCATTATCATTTCATATATTCATTTATTCCTTTATATACTCATTTGTTTGAACAAAAATATTTTTTGGAATCGAATCGAAAAGATTTCATTAGAAAAACATTTTATTTCTCACTTTGGAATCCCATGAAAAAACGAGCCGATGTGTGCATCACGTGACTTCCTTTTATCCCAGTTTAATGTCATTTCCCCATTACTGTCAATTTTAATGTGATTCAATAGTTTACTCTCAAAATATCACCAACAGTAGCCAATTTGAAATCAGATTTTAAAAAAGAAATCGCCAAATTCGTCGCCAAGTTGGCGACAAAACTTAGCGACTAAAAGACTGGCGATTTATTGTCAAGTGTCCGCCAAATTATAACACCACTTGAGTTTACATCGAAATTAACAATAATTTCCCCCTAAAAAGGGGGAAAAGACCCCTTCAGAAACACCCGATTGCAACCAAAAGGGGAGGTGCACAACTAGACCCCACTAGGAGTCTACGTACCAAATTTTAACTTTCTAGGACATACCGTTCTTGAGTTATGCGACATACATACGCACATACAGACCGTCACGAGAAAACTCGTAATTAACTCGGGAATCGTCAAAATGGATATTTCGCGTGACTATACGTTCTTAGGCACTTATCCACGTGTGGTTCAGTCGAAAAAAAACCTCATCATTCATTCGGGGTTGCGTAAAATGGAAATTAAGGTCGATTTTTGAGTGACAATTTTTTCACGAATACAATACTTCCTTTTTTGTAAAAGGAAGTAAAAAGAGTGAAAAATTTCCACATTTTTTAAAGGAACAAATTTACTGTCAAAATAAAAAATAACGTTTAAATGCCAGTTGTATTATAAAATAGATTATTTTTTCTTTATGTACTGTAATTTTCAAAACAAAATAAAAATTTCTTCATTTTGGAAAGACTAAGCCATCTGAAACTATTTCACTTTGCCCCACATTCCCCTACTTTGAATTTAAAAGGTAATTTTTCCCTAATTTAGTAAGTTTATGGCACAAAAATAGTTCTAAAAAGAGGAGGGATTAAACAGTAATAGCAAGAAATTTGATTTAAAACGGGACGATTGAATATGTTTGATTGCGAAGATTGAGTTCAGCATTCTCATCAGAGAGAATTTTATGGCAAAAAAGGAGAACATGAGAGAATTTTCTATCTTTACACAAATGGTATTTGCAAAATAATGCAGTTGAATTCGGTTAATACTAAATGTCAAAAATCCACATTTTTTTTCGTATTAGCAGTTATTCGTATCAACCGTGAATGAGTGATACTGCGAAAAATTGAATCAATGCTTACCTATATTTAAAAAACATTATTTCTAACACAAAAATTGTAATCTATTTATTAGTACATTCAAAAAAATATCACATACCTCTTATAAATAAATGTTTTTGGAAAATATTGAAAAAAGGAAGGTGATAATCGAGAAACGCGGAATAGGTTGTAATCCGCAATGGAAGATGATCTGTTTTATCTCCAAGTAAATTGAAATGTCCACAGTTAAACAAATGCACGGGCTTAATTTTCTATGCAAAATATTTAATATTTTCTTCTCGATACACAAGGTGACATCTACTACCTAACAAAATAATGAATACTTTCTGAAAAAGAAAATTACAGTATTCAAACACGAACATTTTAAGTAAAGAGGTCAGAAACTTTTGTTCTTCTAAGCCGATACTTTCAATTTCATGTACGTATTATACGTGAAATTTTTAATGTAACTAGATAACAACCAAACTTAATGAACGAAATATTCGCTTGATTCGTGATTTCATATAAAACGTGATCGTATTAAGAGAGTTCAACTGTACATTATATTGCAAAGGGATAGAAAACAACAACCGTTCTTAACAAAACCATTGTTTTACACAGATCCAAAATGACAAAAAAGATCGCTCAATTGAAGGGCGATTTACATTATATTGCATACAAACTCTGAGAGCTCCCAAAAATTATCGCATTTAAGGATTTATAGTTGTATCGGACATTGCTACAGCAAGGATTTATTGCATAAATTGTTAAGATTGTCCATCTCTGCTCCGTTAATATGAGATCTGGAGTAGTTGAAACGAGCCATAACATAGGCACCTTATTACCACTAATTACTTCCCTTGGTTTATAAAATACGAGGGGAGACCCAAAAGTAACCGGATTAATGGTGCGATGCCAATCCTAGATGTAGTAGAGTGTTTTCCAGCTAGATGGCTCAAATGGAGACCTTCACAAACCAGATGTGCAAGTGGCGTCAGTTTAGTTGATAACGTTGGATCGTAGTGTTGGTTTTCTCAGGTGTTGTTGCTGTCCGCCTGCGAACTCATTACGGCAGATTTCAAAGAACAAATTGTAAGCTTGAGATTTTGCTTTCTGCGTGAAAAGTCGGCTACGGAATAGCTTACCAAATGCTTCACAAGCTTTCAACAACGATGTTATGAGCCGTACACAAGTTTTCGAGTGGTTTGGGGGCTTTAAACGTGGTAGCACGAATGTTGAAGATCATGCTCGCTCTGAGCGCCCTTTAATGTCTCGAAATGATGAAAACGTTGAAAAAATCCACTAAAAAATCAACGAGAGTCGTCGTTTTACAACTGACAAAACTTTAGAAGAAACAAGAGTGAGTTGGATCTCGCGCGGGCGATCAGAAGAATGGTTTCTTCACCACGATAACGCTCCCATACACACAACCTTCACTATTAACCGCTACTTGGCCTCTCAGGGGTGGCCAGTCGTTCAACGACCCCCGTATTCGACAGATCTAGCCCCCTGGGATATTTTTCTGTCCCCGAGGATGAAAAAAAATCTGAAAGTGAAGCGTTTTGATGATAAAGAGGCTATAAAAACTGCTTCGCAACGGGCACTGGACATGATCAAAGTTAAAGAGTTCCAGAGGAGATTCTAACAGTGGAAAAAAAGAATTAACAAGTGTATTGCATCTAAGGGGGAACGCTTTGAAGGATACAAAAGAAATTTTGGGAATAAACTTATAAATAAATATTTTACAACAAAAATCCGGTTACTTTTGGGTCCCCCCTCGTATATACAGTAACGTAAGGAGCCGGCTTTTTCGAGAGCTTGAAAACAATGAGTGCTGAATTGAGGTTTGAAAAAAAAAAAAAAATCTAAAGAATGGAATTTATCATTCTATTCAATAATTTTGCCGATTGCTTCTAGTGCGAGACCATTTGCTCTTTACTACTCCTGTCGACCGTTCCTATGATTTTATCCAGAACTTCATGCAGGTCTTAATTTACACTTCTTTTGAATGTTATGTGCATTTTACATATTAGACGTAAATTAGGTTATCAAGCTTAAATGTACAGTCAAACCCGCTTAATGGAATAGCCAGTTTGCCACGAGAACTATTTTTATAAGCGGGTTATTCCATTTTCCGGGATCAAAACAACAAATTACAACAGTTTGGTACTTTTGAAATGGATTACAATAAGCGGGATATTCTTTTAACCGATATTATAAAAACCGTGATTTACTGTAGTTTATTAAATATGGACAAAAGTTTAAAGACGATACAGCTGTCATACTTGCAGTTCGTACCATGTTCTTAGCAGTCAGATTTTTAAAAAAGGCTTAATGTTTACAGCCTTTTTTTTTAAGCTTTTCGTTTTATTTTCTACACAATATTAATATCTAACTAATGAGAGTGAATAAAATTTTTCACAATTCAGCTTTTGATGTAAAAGCATTTTAAGATTATCAGGTTTGATGAAGAAAAAATTCTAAAATATTTGCTTCCACTTCAAAGCATTGATAGAGTTATTTGTAATGTGTTTTATTGACAAAACTAGTGGTACCCGCACGACTTTGCCCGTAGTAAAAAATTAAAAGGTCATTTGGTTCGCCTGTTTATGTACAAATGATGGACGATGATTTTTCTCGCCCATGTTACGGTAATTTGCCCGTCCACGTTATGGTAATTTACTCGGCCATGTTGTTATAATTTGCTCGCTAAATTGTTCTTAAAATTAGAATAGAAAAAGAACAAAATCGAATTATTGAAAAATCGCTTCGAAATGCACACCTCCGTGCTACAAACTAATTTTGTGCCACATTTCATGAAAATCGGCCGAACGGTCTAGGCGCTACGCACGCCACAGAGATTCAGGCAGAGAGAGATCCGGACATATAGAGATCCAGAAAAAGAGAGAGATCCGGACAGAGAAATTTTCATATTTACTATTAGTAAAGATTATTAGAAATTTCTTCGTGAAAATTAAGTAATTTCAATCCTAAAATAACTGGGAAAACGTGCTGTAAGAGTACTAACAATGCGAGAGAATATATAATTAAAAAAAAAAATCTTTAATGCTTCGTTTTTCTGCTTTTGAGTGCAGAGTGAAATTAATATTTAAAGAACTTTTTTTAACTTTTTCATCCTCAAGTGATGTTTTTATCATACAATATTACATTCATCAAAGAAGCTTAAACACTAATAGATACTATATATCTCAGTATGATTTTATGTAATTTACATTTTCGAATGTCTTCCGCAAAAGTAATTATTACTGCAAAAACGCAATTAAAGTTTCTTTTATTTTTCTTCCAATTAGTTGAGAAAAGTAATGCAATAAACGGGGTTTTTTCTAATAATTGACACGTATCTCAAAAATATTTCTTATTTTGAATTGAAATAATATCCGCGGTGGGCATTTTTTATATAAAATCACATTTAATTCAATGAAAAATATGAACGAATAAATTGATGCACTAAGGAAAAGTTACTAACGTGGTGTTGAGGCCGGAAATGTTTTTAAAAAAAATATTGGACCAGCCACAAAATCGTTTAAAACGAAAAAGAAGTTAAAGTATGTTTACCCATTCCCACTGCTGGGAGGATTTCCTTGGATCTAAAAATGAATGTCTTAGTGTGAAGCTCAGCAAAGAGTTGTGTCATTAGGTTAACTGGGTTCTTTTTTCGTATAAACTTTTTTGTAACAGTGAAAAATGCAGACAGACATATTCTTAATTAACGCAGATTTCAGAGAGAATTCTCTACAATGTTTCAACAGAAATGCTTCGCTTTTCTAAAGTTTTTTTTTAGCATGATTCAAGGGCGCCCATATAAGGGGCAAGGGGGGACTCAAGACCCCCCCCCCCCCTTATAAATGAGAACTTTCTTGCTTTGTGCTTTTTTCTTTGCAAAAATGTATAAAGTTTTCTTTTCCAGCCATTAATGAATAAGTTATTAAAAATGTCAAATTTTAATAACTCTAATCTGTACTGAAATCGGTTTCCATGGGGAAAATATTCTGTTAAACCATGGGGAAAATTTTGAACCCCCTCTTAAAATTTTGCATATGGGCGCACTTGGCATGATTTTTTTTTTTTTTAGCAAGAAGAGGAAGAGGAAGAAGAAGAAGATGAGGAGGAGGAGGAGGAAGAAGAAGAAGAGGAGGAGGAAGAATAGTTTTGCACATTTACAAATCTTGCAGGTATAAGATACATAAAATTTTGAGGAACTGCGGTGTTGAATTTTCAGAGGTTTTCCAGTGCTTAGACAGGGTGCCAACCTGAGGAGGGGGGGGGGGGTGACAAGGTGCAGAATGCGTCGTTGAAAATTTTTAAGGGATGGGGTGTTTTTCGAAGCATTTTTTTTTATTATTATTTTTGGAGGGAGGGGGCTGTTTTTCTTGGAGGGGGCTGTGATCTTTGGATGGGGTGCTATTGCTCTAGGGGGTGGGCACTTCTTGTTTAAATTCTTTCAAATTTAACTTCTTACGCAGAATTAGTCGTTTATATTATTGAAAGAAAGTTTTAAAGATTTAGAAATAAATACGATAATAATATTGCAAATGACAATAAATAAATCATAACAGGTAAACATGAAAAAAATAAGTGACTAGCTGATCCGTGCGTTGCATCAGAGCTCAAAATTTATAACCCTGTTGTAAGAATACCATGTAAAAATATTCTATTTGAAAATTCACATATTCGCCACGATAAAATTACCGAACTGAATAACTAACGAACTAATTGCGATAACGATCTTGAAATACGTAATCTGTCATTAGTTCAGAATACTTAGGGAACTTAGCTGTATGAGAACTGCAGGTTGCATCAAGTAGTCAAAAACTCGTATTTCCGCTGCATTCATTTCAACGCCTAAGATATTATACGCAAAATGCCATAAATGCAATTTTCTCGAACATAGACTCCACTGCGAGACCAGTTGTTTAAAAGTCGAACGCTCTACTGACTAAACTATTCGGCTCTCCCTTTTGGCAATCCAAGTGGAAATTTATAACTTTACCGAACGAATCCATCCGGTTTCTTTAGGTTAAATGTTTTTATAAACAGTTGAAACGTGAACTGTCTGTTTATTTTTGCCAAAAGCCTGGAACAATGCCTTTGAAATGATACCCTTACTTATGACGTTTGGATAGTATCGAGCAGTTTATGGCGTTCGAACATAAAAATACCTTTGAACGAGCCGATGTGTGCATCTCATGACTGCCTTTTACTCCAATTTAATATCATTTTCCCATTATTGGCAATTTTAATGTGATTCAATAGTTTACTCTCTAAATATCACCAACAGTGGCTAAATTAAAATCAGATTTTTAAAAAATCGCCAAATTTGTCGCTAAGTTGGCGACCAAACTTGGCGACCAAAAGACTGTCAATACATCGCAAAGTGTCGCCAAATTGTAACACTACTTGAGTTTACATCGAAATTAACAATGATTTCGCCCTAAAAACTGGCAAAAGACCCCTTTAGAAACATCCGAATGCAACCAAAAGGGGAGGTGCACAACTAGACCCCACTACGTACCAAATTTTAACTTTCTACGACCTACCGTTCTTGAGTTATGCGACATACATCGCATACATACGCATATACGTATATACAGACGTCATGAGAAAACTCGTCTTAATTAACTCGGGAATCGTTAAAATGGATATTTCGCGTGTCTATACGTTCTTAGGCACTTATCCAGGGGGGGGGGGGGGGTGAGTCGAAAAAAAAGCTCAACAGTAATTCGGGGGTGAGCAAAATGGAAATTAATGTAGATTTTTGAGTGAATTTTTTTTTTTCGCGAATACAATACTTCCTTTTTTGTAAAAGGAAGTAAAAATAATTCAAATTTATAAATATAAAAGTGATAAACATGAGAATAATGAACATAGTTACAAATAAAAGGAAGTAAATATGAAGGCAACAAATAAAATAGTAGCATTTTTTTTTTTCTTTAGTTTTTAAGTTGTTATGTAAAAATTGCTGAGGCAGAGTAAAGTGTACTTGCCCAATAGTCACTTTAGTCATGCGAAAACCCCTACTTAAGGACTTTTTTTGCCTGAAATGAAAAGTTTGTTCCTATTATATATATATATATATATATATATATATATATATATATATATATATATATATATATATATATATATATATATATATATATTATATATATATATATTATTTAAGCCTGATTGTTGAACATACGTTGCTTGACATGACTTTCATATTCGAGGTGTAACGCCGTTGTGTTCAGCTAGTAATAAATAAATATTTTAAAATTTAAAAAAAAAATGCAAAAAAGGGTATTAAACTGGGGGAATGTGTGTCTGTCGGTGGGCCTATCTGCAATACTTCTTAATAACTATTAATAAGAATAACCAATTTTTTAAAGATCTTTGCATGAAACCACATTCGAAACCAATTCAATTTTTGACTTGAGCAATTTTTCGTTCAACCTTGAATCCTGTATATTAGTACTATGACGCTGATTAACATTTTTTTTACATTCTATTGTTAGGTGCAGTCATCCATCAGATAGAAAGACTATTTTGTCTTTCTGTATGTTGTCCTCCTCTTCACCAATGTATGTCAACTGCCAAGAGCCGACATTGGCTTGAAATAAGTTCGCTTTATGGTGCTGCATATATCTCAAGTTTTTGATCGTCAAGCCGAATACTTTGCACGAGCTTTTCTTAGTTGGACTCAAGAACTAAAAACTATGTTTGTAATCAACAAAAGACCTGTGATTATGTTTAATTACATCTTTTTAATTTAATAATTTTGAGCCCATAAAAATATTATTTTCTGTCCACATAACTGTTTCTTCTATTAAGAACCAATAAAAATGATGTGCAATCTTTCGAACATTTACTTTGCACTTTACTTATATTATAAGCAGTGTGGAGTTACGAAAAAAATTATAAACGCAAAGAGATAATTGACCAAATAGATGGCTCGTTATAGATATTAACAAATCGCGTTTAGAATAATCCTCATCCAGGTTAATGAAACTGACCATTGCAAGTCGAGTTTTTGACCTACTCCTTACTTGGTGGAAATTGGGATAGTTGAGGCAGTGAGAAGCAAAGGGATGTAAGTGACAAAATTAAAAATTTGGAGATAACCAGTACGCATGGTAGGTGAACAGCTCCTCTGTCTTGGGGTCAGATATAGTACCGGTAGCCATGGTAAGTGCTGTCATACAGCATGATTTAGAAGAAAAAAAAACAATGAAAGTCTACCTAGGACCTTATCTTTAAACGCGTTTTACTTAAAACTTGAAAATATTCACTTGCATCTCTTTGCTTCTCACTGCAGGTTGTAATATAAACGAGTTTCATTAGTAATTTTTAATGTTTGTGCTTGCTTAAGTGCCTTATTCCCGGCCGATTTCGCGCTTTTTACTGACACCCAAGCAGGGGGAGGGATTCATTCTTCAGCATTGCCTCCCCCCTCCCAAAAATTGTAGTCTGTATCCGCCCCTGGTTCTTGCAGAAAGAGATTATTTCTTGTGATTTCAATTTAAAACTGAATCCAATCGAGAGCTCTTTCTCCAGCCTTGTAAACCAGCACTATGTACTGACGGAATCAAATATACGTATATATATATATATATATATATATATATATAGGAAGTTCGAGATATCATGCTGATAAAACGTTCCCGCTATAGCCTCACGTGTACCACAAAAATATTTACCCAAATTTAAAAATACTTAGGCGTCCAGCAGGAGGCCTAAAAATTTTAATTTTCTTCAAAAAAAATTGCATTTTTCTATTTATCTTTTAAAAAATTACATATACTAAATTTAAATAAGATATCAAGTTCGAAAATTATTGGTGAACACGTTTTCAAATCAACGTATACAAATGAATAATAAAAAAATGATAAATTTAAATGAAAAATTTCACTGAACATTGAAAAAAATCCATATTATGAGTCCCATGTGGGATACTTAAATATTGCAAGCGAGCAAATATTTCTATTTAACGCTAATTAGCGACTTTATGTTTTTCAGCTTAGTAATTTCTTAAAATTTACCTTACATTTTTAAAAACATATTTAAAAAAATTCTATTTTTTGAAGAAAACTTCTAATTTTAGGCCTCCTGCTGGACACCTAAACGTTTTTTGATTTGGATAAATATGTTTGTGGTACAGTGGGGCTATAGGGGCAACGTTTTATCAATATGAAATTTCGAACTTCCAAAAAAAAAATTTCTTCGATAAGGCCTAGTACACACACTTTCAGGCTAAGTCGGCAAGGGTTGCTGTTGTTCAAATTATATGACACTTTTTTTTACAATTGTTTTGACACAAAAAGAAAAATATAAGAGGGTGTGCGACTTGAAAAATCGACTTTCGCTTTTTGGGGGGGAGGGGAGGGGGGACACCCTAACAGATGCGATTTTTACAGTTAGCACGACAGTATAAACAAATTAGTTTTAATTGATTAAAACACTTTCAGTAAAAAAAAATCTTTTTATTTGATTCACCGACAAAATGTACGATATTTATGTGAAAACGGAGCCTGGTAAGAAGATGTTAAAGTATCTGTAATGTTCTGATGTAAATGTTCGGGACTACAAAAAGTTGCAAAGGGGTCCACAAATCCTATCGACGGTCCTGAAGGTAGTAAATCCGATATTTCATAGAATAACTAGGTATTTCATAACAGACAAGTCACAAGACAAGTTAATAGACAAGTCAATTCAAGAACACAAAATTATTAACACTACAGCTTAATTACAGGAAGTTATCAAAATAATGGAAACACCTGAGAATAAAAGTTACCTTTTTGGATGTGCTTCGTAAGTAATAAAGAATAAAACTAGATACAGTCTTGGGGCTACGGGGGAAGAAACTGCAAATTGTGATAAAATTATGAAACTCGGCATGCTTGTAGACATTGTATAAATAAAAATTTTAGGAAGGGGAGGCATTCCGAAATCCCCCCCCAAAACCCCCTGGCAGCCATTTTTGGTCCAAAACCAAAAAACGGCGATTCTTTTTAAATTTTCATTATTATAATTTTTTAAATCTTTGGTTGTGTCATTCCATGGATGTTTATTACATTTTTTACTATTTTAAAACTCTAAAAAAGTCTAATTTCAAAAATAACTTCACAAAAAGTGGTTTTTTTTAAAAAATCGATATTTTTAAATTGTGAGTTCCCTGAAGTGATCCCCCCCCCCCCATAACAGAATTACAGGTTTCTGAATTTGAAGATACATTACATTAGTGTTATATTAAAGTAGGGTTCCAGTTATCCGAACTCTAATTGCCCGAACTGTCCAATTATCCGGTCATGATACCCCTCGTTTTAAATGATAGAGCACGCATAATTGAAACTATTTGCGAAGGGTATAATAGAATAAGAACTTAAAGAAAAAAAAGGAGAAATCAATTTCATTACTATTCTAATAACATAATTCTAATAGAAAGAAATTTAAAGTTGAATTTTAAATTTCTGTTTATCATTATTATTACTATTGTTGCTGTTGTTAATTCTCCGTCACCCAATTGATCATCAGTAAGCTTTTTCTCATTATATATATATATATATATATATAACATATATATATATAAACAAATTCAAGTTTCGGAGCACCGTATTAAAGCTGGTGCTTTTAAAATTCAAGTTTATTAGATCCTAGAGTTCAACCACTTTTAGTATCTTTACTGAAACCTTGAAGGAGTTGATTTTGTTTGTGTGTGTGTGTGTGTTTTTTTTTTTTTTTCCTTTTATTGCTGTAAGCTATACATATACTTTGGTAACTATACTGGATGGTTACCAGGTTTTGTTCAAAATCTTTTTCTTTAACCCACAAACCTTCCAGACGTACACAAAGATTTTGAAAAAGGAACGTTTGTTGTGAAAACGATAATAAACGTGTTTTCTGTAATTGGATCAGACCATGCTTAACAAAACAATGCGATAGTGAAAGGAGATGGTGGGGCTATTGGTCTTTCACAGATCCAACTGCGTTAAGATAGATGTTGGCTGGTCTTCAAAATATCGATTTAATTACACAGTTTGAAAAAGTTACCTTTGCTGATTTAAAGAAACGCTGTATATGCGCAATGAAGAAATGTTAAGTTTCCAAAGCATGTTTTCAAGAAAGGTCTTAAAGAGAAATAGCTGAACATGAGAATCCATTTTTAGAGTCATCGAAAGAATTGTTCTCATTGGAGACGAATGTAGCAGTAGACGAAGAATATGTGGAGCAACTGATGAAGATTGGGCAAGTTGAGGGAAAAAAACAGTGCAACAAATTTATAGAGAAAAGAGTTGTGACTCAAAAGTCACTTTATGTTCACGGATAGAAAAACAATAACTTTTTAGCATTTCATTTTTCCAGAAAAATCAGTAAGTCTGCTCTTTTACTGAAAAGATTAAAATCCGATACACATTCGTTTTCAAAGCTTTTCATTATTTGCAATACCGTAAATTTCAACCAAGTTGAATTTCTCCTCTATGAAAATCAACCTCACCCTCCATCGATTTCAATAACTGGAGCTTTTTGAACGGGAAATAAGTCTGGTCAATAATATTCCTGCTCAATGAGTTAAATTATAGTATTCCTACTGATGAAAACAACTCGAGAGAAGAAGAAAACGAGTTAAGATGGGATGATGAAGATGCAAATGATGAATGCTAATTTTAAAATAAGTGCAATGGAGATACATTGTGACGCCATTGTCTATGATGGATCTTTCATCGTTCATAAAAAACGACATAGGACAGAAAATTTTTCGGTGGAGTATCTGCATTCCTTTCAGGATACAATAAGTAAGACATAAGAGGAATAAGAGAAAGATATCATTTTAGAGAACATGGTTTGCTTTCTAAGAACTGGTTCAGTTTCTACGAAACGTAGATAAGACAGAATTGTTTTCCATGATTGCACTAGCTATGTGATCTAATATTTGCTCTCAATGATGTGACGGTGATTTTCATCAAATAAGACATCTCTAGTGCCATAAAATCACGAGGAAACTAATTTCTGGATCTTCGTTCATGTTTTGCATGCTGCAATAAGAGGACACATGAGCATATTCGTTGGAACTGTTGACAACGATGCTTCTATCAGCTGTACAAAAAGGGGATAAAGAAGATTTTGGAGCTGGAAAACACTTTCGACTTATACTAGTCAAAGACTTAGCGTACAAATTCGGTCAGCAAAAATCAGTTGTTCTAAGAGAATTTCACTCATTCTCAGAGGAACTCTCATGGTTACCACTTTTCTTGCAGGTCGAAAAAAAGTGACGATGTGGAAATGATGAAAAGACTATCCTGATGTTATTGGTGTATTTTCATATATATATCTTAACCTAAAAAAATGCACACCTAATTAAAATTTTCAAATATCTTAGCGATTCCTTAATCTTTGCTACTACTCATCTGCATGCAACTTGCCGTCCGTAAATGAAGCTGGAAACTGTTTTTCCACCAGCGAACAATAATCAATAAATAACTTACCATCACCCACAGCTGAAGCTCTAAGGCAAATTATTTAGTGCTTATCAAGGTGGACATCAGTGGGGCAGTATGTCTAAAAATTTAGCCTTAACTTTAATTTATGATTGGGTTTTTACAGTAACTGATGAAAAGCGCGTTCTTATTTGTTTGAGTTTGCCCGAAGTTTCAAGTTCTTGCTGAAAGCGAATTTACGTTATGCAAGTGTAAAAAAACTGCTCTGAAATAACTTGTGGGTGCTTCAAAAATGGACTTATCTAAACACCTATGTGTAAATGCTGCAATGGAAAATGTTATGTACTTGTGTAAATTACTTGTAAATTCAAACATTTTAAATTGCCTTCTATATAATCGTTGTATGCGTCACTTAATCAGATTTGTATTGCAATTTAGTTGTAGTTTTTGTAACAGTGAATTATATTTCAATAAATAACAATTTTATTAATAGTAAAAATATTGCTAGCTTTATTAACGTAGCACTAAAGTATTGTAGTAATTAAATATTTCTTCCTCTTACATCATTTAAAACATAGAACAAACGCCTCAAATCGTCTAATGAGAAAAAACTTGAAACTTGTTTTAAAGCGTTTAATAATAATAAAGATTGAAGTTCTGTAAAAATAACGTCCGTGCCCCCTCCCCCTTCTTTCAAGTGCACATATGACTGATAAAACTGCAGAATGTGAGTGAAACTTCCAAAAAAATTGCGTACTTCTTTTCCAAGTGTTTGAAGTTTTTTTTTTTTTTTCACTGATAATGAAAATTGATTTCCTTTTAACTAATCAAAGTGCTGTATTTATTCTTAAACAACAATTCAAATGCTTGTTTCCAGTTTTGAAAAATTACTAGCTTAGTTTATAGTTTTTAATTTCTAGTTTTATTCTTAATTTTGTAATCAATTTTTAATAGTAAACTTTAAAACATAGGCTCGGATTTTCTGATGTTTCGGATTTCTAGGGTTCGGATTATTGGGTTCTACTGTAAATGAAATGATTTTCCTTAACACAGTGCTTTAAAATGCATAAAAAAACATTTCTCAAACGACCCCTCACGAAATGTTAAAGACTGATTAGTTAAAGTTTTGTTCAAAAAAATCAACTTTTTAAAATTAACTTTAAAATTAGGAGGTTTAGAGATATTTTGATGACTTTTTACGCTTTAGTAAGCATAATAGAACTCCCAAAAGAAGATACAGTGAATATTTTCCAAAAAATAAAAAAGAAAAGTAGTTTTGGATTTTTGACCAAAAATGGCTGCCAGGGGGGTTTTGGGGGGAATTTTGAATTGCCTCCCCTTCCAAAAATGTTTGTTAGTACATTGTCTACATGCATGCCAAGTTTCATGATTTTATCACAAAATGCAGTTTCCGGCTATTTTCTCTACCATAGCCCCTCTACTAATATCTGTTTTTTTTTTTTTTTTTTTTTTTTTGAGCAATCACGATTGCTTATTGCTTTCATTTGACTGTTTTTGGCGTGCTATCATTTTTCCCACCGGCACGGCGCCACCCTCCTCCAGCACCACCCGTTGCGTCGGCCGGCCTCACGATGCTGCTCCTCTAGCAAAAACCGTCTCCATGTTGCGTCCATATCCTACACACACACGCATACATACACGCACCAACACACACGCAAACACATACACAAACACCACCATACACACACATACCCCTACACACATACACAAACACATACACACACGAATGCATACAGACACCTAAACATACACACAGATACACACAACTGCCCACACATTCATGCCTGCACACAGACACAAACACATATGCTTACACACACATACACATACCCTGCCCCCACGCACACAAATACTCATACACACAACTACCCACACACTCATGACTGCACACAAACACAAACACACATGCCTACACACCATACACATATTCCCCCCCCCACACACACACATACAAACACACACTCGTGATTGCGAAAAACATAATTTGAATTCAAGATGACAAAATTCAAATTATTTTTTTTTCTTTTATAAACAGCAATGTACATACTCTGGTAGAATATGGTAGATTAACTGAGGTTCTGGACGCCTTGGATTTTTTTCAAGCGCATGAAATATCGGACCTCTAAAATTTTAAAAGAGGCCAAACCTTTGGATCGTCTAGCTGAAGCAAGTGTAAGTGAAACATCTAAACTTTTTGGTGTTTCTAGAGATACAGTATCTAAAGTCATGACAACATACACACAGCACGGTAAGACAAGCTCGGCAAAGCAAAATAGTGGACGGAAAGATAAGCTTAGTGAAAGAAACCGACTGTACTGAAGAGGATTGTAATGTCTAAAGAACGAACACAATATCAGCAAAAATGACCAGAGAGCTCAATCACCATCTGGATTCACCAATGTTAAAGGAAAGTGTACTGCAGACTCCATTTTGTCACTGGATAATGCAAACAGTCGTTCTCTGTCAACAAACTGCTAAGTACAAGCAAACTTGTGAGCTCAGCTACACAGAAGCAGTTCACACTTAAATAACCAAGGAATCGCTATTCCATGGAATACCTACAGGTAGTTATCAAAATAATGGAAACACTCTGTGACAAATGTGTTGGGAATTGCTACTCTGTCATAAATGTTCTGTTGATACAGGTGCCCTCTGACTCTAATCACTCGAATTTTGTAACTATAGTCCAGTAGTAATGTAATGAAAAGTACTACAGTGAAAAGTAAAGTGTAATTCGAAGGCTTTAGGACAATTAAAACTTCTAAAACAAATAATTTTTGCGATACAAAATCCACGATTTACAATCATTGGCTGACGATAAATTAAATTAATTCTGCAAAACCATTGACGCGCGGATATCTGCCCACGTCATGGGTGATTAGAGTCAGAAAGCACCTGTATCAACAGAACATTTATGGCAGAGTAGCGATTCCCAACACATTTGTCACAGAGTGTTTCCATTATTTTGATAACTGCCTGTAGGTATTCCATGGAATAGCGATTCCTTGGTTATTTAAGTCTGAACTGCTTCTGTGTAGCTGAGCTCACAAGTCATAAATATGAATATTAAACCTGCAACATGAAAAAAAAAAAGATAAAAGAGAGGGGTATACTTCTGTTACCGAGCATTAACTGCTGTAATAGCATAATAACAAGTGTTCTGCTAGTAGTGGAAAGAGTTTGCTTGTGCTTAGCAGTTTGTTGACAGAGAACGACTGTTTGCATTATCCACTGACGAAATGGAGTCTGGAGTAGCCTTTCCTTTAAATACATTTTCGTTTATGTCTGATGTATTTATTTATTAATATTTTTTCATACTTATATGTATAATAATGAATGATCCAGTAACGCTCCTGACGTCATCAACAATGAAACTCGTGCCACGGCATGATAATTTGATTTTTGTTTTGGTAATGTTTAAAATGTAAGAAAAGGCGTTATTGTGACAAGGTTGAACTGGATCCGGTTACTTAACTGTTTTACTGGTAAGACTGTGTCATTTCAAGGGAATGAAGAAACGAAGAAGTGATAAACAATAAAAGCTATCTACTGGAGCTTAGGGTTAATTCACTGGAGTTAGGGTTAAACTTTCCCCTTGCAAAATATCATCAAACAGGGAATTGCTTCGTTCAAATGTAGAAGCAATTCTCATCCGTCATACCTTGACGGGTGATTTTTTTTTTTTTTTTTTTTTTTTTTTGTATTTTAACAATTACTTTTGTGTATAGTAGTGTAAACTTAATTTTTCTCAAGGGACGATTCAGCTGACTTTTCCGGCAGGGCAATGTTCCCTGGGAGAGATACTTGAAGGAAATACTATTTGTTCAATGGAGATATGGACAATGTCGTTCTTTTTAATGATCCGTTCATCAGAGGATCTTTTGACTCGTTGATTTGAACGGCTTCATTTATTTAAAAATGTTGCAGGTGATCACTCGGCAAGACAAACTCGCGCACACTCGAAATGTTTCATAAGATCAGTAACTTTTTTTTAAAGAAAAGCAACTAATATTATTTAAAAGTAGAGAAATATGCCCATGCTTTCAATGAAAGTTCAGATGTATCATCTATAATGAAAACGTAACAACAAAACTATCAGCAACTCAGTCGGGGAACCGATTAATTTAATTTCAAAAACAGGATTCACCTGAATATTAGAGAGCTTCAAAATTATCCCGTATTACCCATGGGATAACACTAAAATAAATAAATAAATAAGAAAGAAAGTAGACAGTAATCAAAATTCTCAGGATACTGAATGTAAGATTGAGAATTAGAAGTCACTAAGCTAGTTTAAAAGAAAGCCAAATTAATATAGATGGTAGTTAACAGGGATGTTATAGAAAGTGGACAAAAGTATCGCCCAAAAAGAGATAACAGGAATTTTTAGAAATTGTACTGGCGACAGAAAGCGTGAGAAAAATGTTGACAGATGCGTGAGATTAGATGTGGAAAGTTCAAACATTTTGTTAGTTCCCTAAACAAGTTACACTAAATATTACTAATGGACACATTGAAAAAATGCAAATGACCTACAACGATTAAAGAACAATAATAAACAAAGCAGAAAGTAAAAATGGTTCAAAGTGAAAACATTATATGCATTGCATTGAAAAAAAGGAAATGTGCGATTGATTGAGACTGAAAAATTTGAAGATGTTTCTTATAGTAATAGAAAAAAAAAAAACGCGAAAAACATACCAAGTAAAATAATACAATGTTTCAAACTGTTTCACCATTCAAAAGAACGGTCGTTCATTTTCTAGAAAATTGTTCTGACCCGTTCATTTTAAGGATCCGTTCTTTCAGACCTGTTCGTTCATGAACGACAATCCCTAATTCAATGGCATTTTAATACGTACCTCTTATCTTTAAAATTCACGATACGGTACACAAAATCACTGAAATAAACGAGTATTAAGTGCTGCCATCTATGAGTCATACAAGGAACATAACACAAATTATTTTATTTATTTACTTTTTAACACTTTTCAGTAGTTGAATTACTTTCTTTCGAAATAGCATGGATGTATAAGAGAGGGGCTTGTGGGGTCTAGAATCTCACTTTAGTCTACATAAAAAGGGCAATTTCGGAAGGAAATAAACTGGAAATATTCAAATAAATGTGTCAATAATAAATTGAAAAAACTACAGTGTACTACTCAAACATGATTTGGATTCCATCAACTAGAATTTTGTAACTATAGTCCAGTAGTTTTGAAATGAAAAGTACTACAGTGAAAAGTAAAGTGTAATTCGAAGGTTTTAGGACAATTAAAACTTCTAAAGCAAGTAATTTGTGCGATACAAAATCCACGATTTACAATCATTGGCTGACGATAAATTAAATTAATTCTGCAAAACCACTGACGCGCGGATATCTGCCCACGTCATGGGTGATTCGAGTCAGAAGGCACCTGTATCAACAGAACATTTATGGCAGAGTAGCGATTCCCAACGCATTTGTCACAGAGTGTTTCCATTATTTTGATAACTGCCTGTAGGTATTCCATGGAATAGCGATTCCTTGGTTATTTAAGTCTGAACTGCTTCTGTGTAGCTGAGCTCACAAGTCATAAATATGAATATTAAACCTGCAACATGAAAAAAAAAAGATAAAAGAGAGGGGTATACTTCTGTTACCGAGCATTAACTGCTGTAATAGCATAATAACAAGTGTTCTGCTAGTAGTGGAAAGAGTTTGCTTGTGCTTAGCAGTTTGTTGACAGAGAACGACTGTTTGCATTATCCACTGACGAAATGGAGTCTGGAGTAGCCTTTCCTTTAAATACATTTTCGTTTATGTCTGATGTATTTATTTATTAATATTTTTTCATACTCATATGTATAATAATGAATGATCCAGTAACGCTCCTGACGTCATCAACAATGAAACTCGCGCCACGGCATGATAATTTGATTTTTGTTTTGGTAATGTTTAAAATGTAAGAAAAGGCGTTATTGTGACAATGTTGAACTGGATCCGGTTACTTAACTGTTTTACTGGTAAGACTGTGTCATTTCAGGGGAATGAAGAAACGAAGAAGTGATAAACAATAAAAGCTATCTACTGGAGCTTAGGGTTAATTCACTGGAGTTAGGGTTAAACTTTCCCCTTGCAAAATATCATCAAACAGGGAATTGCTTCGTTCAAATGTAGAAGCAATTCTCATCCGTCATACCTTGACGGGTGATTTTTTTTTTTTTTTTTTTTGTATTTTAACAATTACTTTTGTGTATAGTAGTGTAAACTTAATTTTTCTCAAGGGACGATTCAGCTGACTTTTCCGGCAGGGCAATGTTCCCTGGGAGAGATACTTGAAGGAAATACTATTTGTTCAATGGAGATATGGACAATGTCGTTCTTTTTAATGATCCGTTCATCAGAGGATCTTTTGACTCGTTGATTTGAACGGCTTCATTTATTTAAAAATGTTGCAGGTGATCACTCGGCAAGACAAACTCGCGCACACTCGAAATGTTTCATAAGATCAGTAACTTTTTTTTAAAGAAAAGCAACTAATATTATTTAAAAGTAGAGAAATATGCCCATGCTTTCAATGAAAGTTCAGATGTATCATCTATAATGAAAACGTAACAACAAAACTATCAGCAACTCAGTCGGGGAACCGATTAATTTAATTTCAAAAACAGGATTCACCTGAATATTAGAGAGCTTCAAAATTATCCCGTATTACCCATGGGATAACACTAAAATAAATAAATAAATAAGAAAGAAAGTAGACAGTAATAATCCCTATCAAAATTCGCAGGACACTGAATGTAAGATTGAGAATTAGAAGTCACTAAGCTAGTTTAAAAGAAAGCCAAATTAATACAGATGGTAGTTAACAGGGATGTTATAGAAAGTGGACAAAAGTATCGCCCAAAAAGAGATAACAGGAATTTTTAGAAATTGTACTGGCGACAGAAAGCGTGAGAAAAATGTTGACAGATGCGTGAGATTAGATGTGGAAAGTTCAAACATTTTGTTAGTTCCCTAAACAAGTTACACTAAATATTACTAATGGACACATTGAAAAAATGCAAATGACCTGCAACGATTAAAGAGCAATAAGAAACAAAGCAGAAAGTAAAAATGGTTCAAAGTGAAAACGTTATATGCATTGCATTGAAAAAAAGGAAATGTGCGATTGATTGAGACTGAAAAATTTGAAGATGTTTCTTATAGTAATAGAAAAAAAAAAAAAAAAAAAAAAACGCGAAGAACATACCAAGTAAAATAATACAATGTTTCAAACTGTTTCACCATTCAAAAGAACGGTCGTTCATTTTCTAGAAAATTGTTCTGACCCGTTCATTTTAAGGATCCGTTCTTTCAGACCTGTTCGTTCATGAACGACAATCCCTAATTCAATGGCATTTTAATACGTACCTCTTATCTTTAAAATTCACGATACGGTACACAAAATCACTGAAATAAACGAGTATTAAGTGCTGCCATCTATGAGTCATACAAGGAACATAACACAAATTATTTTATTTATTTACTTTTTAACACTTTTCAGTAGTTGAATTACTTTCTTTCGAAATAGCATGGATGTATAAGAGAGGGGCTTGTGGGGTCTAGAGTCTCTCTTTAGTCTACATAAAAAGGGCAATTTCGGAAGGAAATAAACTGGAAATATTCAAATAAATGTGTCAATAATAAATTGAAAAATCTACAATGTACTACTCAAAAATGATTTGGATTCCATCAACTAGAATTTTGTAACTATAGTCCAGTAGTTTTGAAATGAAAAGTACTACAGTGAAAAGTAAAGTGTAATTCGAAGTTTTTAGGACAATTAAAACTTCTAAAGCAAGTATAGTCTAAAGCATTTTTGCGATACAAAATCCACGATTTACAATCATTGGCTGACGATAAATTAAATTAATTCTGCAAAACCACTGACGCGCGGATATCTGCCCACGTCATCGATTCTACATAATCTAATAATAAGCTCTTTGGTAGCAAATCGCAAATTGATTGGCTCTCATTTCATCCATCAATTGACAAAATCAAACTCTTGCACCAAGGCTTTGCAAGACGTTCCGTGAATGGTCAACCGTGACTCTTTCAATGTCCGAAAATCTCACTGGAAGCTGTATATTAACTGAGGAGGTGTCTATTTTGACTTTGCTGGATCAATAAATGTCTTCCACTTAGAGACCATGTATGGTCCCGTAGCTAGATGCCCCTCCTAAAGCGAGTTCAGTTCTACTGGAGAAGAAAGAGGATCAGTTCTGATACTGAGAGTCAAAAATTATTCCAGTACTTTTTGTCTAGCTGGGCTGACGCCCAGCACGGGTACTTTCCCTGGCGCAATAAGTGCCAAAACCGTCCGTGGCAACTAGACGACTATCGGCCGACGCACCCAGCCGTGCGGGTGGTGAAACCTAAGGCTGAAAGCTAAGAGGTGGGGTGTGCTCGGAGGGAAGTACTTTTTGTTTTACCTTTGACCCCGAGAGTACCTTACTAGTTTTTGAAGGGGATACATTACATTACACTCCAGGGACTCCTGTATCCACCACTACACGTGGTTTTACAGATTGGATGAGGTCCTAAATTTAGTTCTGTTTCTTTGGTTCAGACCAGGAGCCGAACAATCCCTTATCCAGCCCCCTTGAAGTATTAATTTAAAATGGGAACTTAGAGATCTTTGCGACCACGACAGATTTAACGGGATGAAGTTGTGTGTGGGGGAAGAGGGGGGTTCTGGTATAATCGAAACGACTCGACCATTTGACACGTAATACTCTATCTTTCCCTTTCTCGTCTTGAACACTGATTTGTCTACTGGTAGAGTTTCAACCAGTGATCGGAAAACTACATTTTGTCGCAGTGAGCTACAAATACTTTATCACAAATGTAGTTGACTGCAATTGCAACTACTCTTCTTTTTAAGGCAGAGAATACAAACACCTTTTAAAATGTAGTCGCTACTTCACTACTTGTTAAAAGATAAATGAGCACACAGACACCGTTTGAGGATTGAACGAAAAAATTTGAAAAGTGATTTAAATAAATTAGCTACTTTGAACACAGAATAGTACTAAGAATTATCTATTCATGACTCCTCTTCTTGTTGAGCCAATCTTTCATTCTAACCCCTTTTTTGCGATTTTTAAGAATATTTTTACTCAAAAACATAAAAATATTTAATAGTCAACTTTTATTATATCAACGCATCAGCACTCAACCACTAAAAAAACTAAAATAAAGACATATGAGAAACTTCTCATTCTTGGCTGCCAGAAAACTCAAACGTGCTACTAAATTGACAGCTATCTCTCGCTTATTCATATATTTTTTTTCTAAGTCACGTTCTATCTAATGCGAATTTAGTGAAGTGTAAAAATTACAATGCCGAAAGAAAGAAAGAAAGAAAAAAGCATCAAAATGTCATTGCTGAAGTCAGCTCGTATTTTTTTAGGAGTCTTATTTCTCATTGCATTCGTTGACGTACTCGCATAAGATTTGCACCAGTCAGATTCATTAAGACCTTTTTCTTTTTTTTTTTGAGCAGTCACGATTGCTTATTGCTTTCATTTGACTGTTTTTGAGGTCCTTTGATTTTTCCCACCGCCACACTCTGCACCATCACCGTGGACAGGCGGGCTCCTCACGCTGCTGCTCCTATAGCGAAAGCCGTCTCCAGGTTGCATCCATGTCCTACACACACGCGCATACATACACAACTACACACAAACACACACACACAAACACACATACATACAGACACTTACACATATACACACACAAAAACCTACACACACACACACACACAAAACTACCCACTTTCATGCCTGCACACAGACACAAACACACATACACACATGCCTACACACACATACCCCATACACACAAACACACATATCCCCCCCTCACACACACACTCGTGATTGCGAAAAACATAATTTGAATTCAAGATGTCAAAATTCAAATTAATTTTTTTTTTTGAGCAATCATAATTGCTTATTGTTCTTATTTGACTGTTTTGATGTCCTTCGATTTTATTTTCCCACCGCCACCCTCTGCAGTATCACCGTCGACCCTCCTCACGATGCTGTTCCTATAGCAAAACCCGTCCCCAGGTTGCATCCATGTCCTACACACACGAGCATACATACACAACTACGCACGCACGCACACACACACACAAACACATACACACACCTACACACACATACACAAACACATACACACAACTACCCACACATTCATGCCTGCAAACAGACACAAGCACATATACCCTACACCACACATACCCCTGCCCACACACATTCATATACACAACTACCCACGCACTTATGCCAGCACACAAACACACATGCCTACACACGTATACACATACCCCGTGCACGCACACACACACACAAACACATACATACACCTACACCTACACACACAAACACATATGCCTACACACATATACACATACCCCCACCCCCACACACATTCATATACACAACTACCCACACACTTATGCCAGCACACAGACACACATGCCTACACACATACACAAACCCCTTATCCACAAATACACATACCCCCCACACACAAACACACACGCCTACATACCCAGACTCGTGATTGCGAAAAACATAATTTGAATTCCAAATGTCAAAATTCAAATTAATTTTTTTTTCTCTCTATTCTTTAACTTTAGTATTTAAAAGTAGTTTCCAGAAATCGCTACAAACTAATATTTTTTGTATTGCACTACTCACTACACTACTTTTTTAAAAAAAGTAATGCTCTACACTACAAACTACTCTAAGGTGTGCCGCGTGACATGGATATATGCTCGGACAGAAAAAAATGTGCCGAACAACGTCTAATACTGAAGCAATCGCGACGCACAAATCACTTATAAATTCCTCGAATTCATTGCGAATCCGAAAAGAGATACTACTGCATATGAACTCATTTGACATCATGAATGGGATGCTTGGAAGGGTGTCTACACACAGATGATGTCACACAGTGTTTTGCTGTTGAATTTCGGCTTTGATTCAATTTTATAAATGGGCAATTCCAAGGGTAACTGACTGACATTTTTTAAGCAAAATCCCCGGATTATTGTACTTTTTAAGCTGATATTAATGGTACAGTTGAAATCTGAAAAAATGCATTTTGGATGATTTAAAAAAATATGTTTAAAAAATGGTAACTGACTGACATGCTACTTTTTAAAATGTCAGTCAGTTAACATGTTTTTAGCAAATTGTTAAAAGTCATCCAAAATGTGTTTCGGGAATTTAATTATACAGTTCGATTCAGCTTAAAAAATACACTACTGGCCATTAAAATTCCTACACTGAGAAGGAGTTGTCAGAATGAAACAAAATTTTGCACACGTGATGGCAACATTGACACTAGAAAACGATTACAAAATGAAAGGGAAATGATCATTTAGAACTGGAAAAATCCCACATGAATGGAGGTTTAAGTACCCTGTTGCGTCACCTGTAGCGTAAATATAAAAGTCGATACAGTCGAGCATTGAGACACAGCAGTTTCGTACCATGTCCTACGTCCTCTCGTACCACAGTTGCTGTAAACGCGCCACTAATTCGATCATACTTACAGGCTGTCCAATTTACAGTCTCAATTGATCTCAGATATGCTCGATTTGTGACAAATCAGTGCATCGCGCAGACCAGAGAGAGTAATAATGTGGAATAGGAAGTCCCTTGACACCCTTGCTGTGTGTGACCGAGCATTGTCATGTTAAAAATGGAGGCCTCGTCGTGAGTGCCAACATGCGTATGAGTTTGATTGAATGGGTGGCACTTTTACAGCAACTGTGGTACGAAATGACGTAGGATATCGTAGGAGACTGGAGTATGCCTCAATGCTTGATTGTATTGCTTCGTACATCGTACATTCACTCTTAAGGTGGCTTAACAGGGTACTTAAACCTCCATTCATTTGAGAGTTTTCCAACAAAAAATTATCAATTTGCTTTCATTTTGTAATCACTTTCTAAGGTCAGTTTTGCTATCACGTGTGCAAAATTTAGCTTCATTCTGGCAATTTCTTCTTCTTGTAGCAATTTTAATGGCAAGTAGTGTACAATAATTCAGGGGCAAAGATCTTTTGTGCAATGTATAGTTTGCGTTGAACATTACAAAATACATACTGTTTTGCTTTGAAAATGTCAGTCAGTTTCCTGTAGAATCACCCATCTATATATATATATATATATATATATATATATATATATATATATATATATATATATATATATATATATATATATATATATATATATCCGTCGGACTAGTGATAAAAGCTGTACCAAGTGGGAAAATGTATAATCTTTAATTGCTTTGTGTTTCTAGCATTAGTTCATAACAATGTTTCGCAAATTTGATTCTTAGTTTGGTAAGCGATGCAAACATTTGACTTTAGCTATTCTTTTTCCTTCCCCTAGACCTACTTTTAGTCATCATTGAAATTTTTTTAGCATCAGTAGCAATCCGAGCATCTGCTTTTTGTATCTGAGAGAGAGCGAGCCTGTTAACGTTAACTTCTGTGGCAATCAATTTTCTATTACTTTATAATTTTAGGCTTATATATATATATGATGCGGTTTTTTTTTTTTTTTTTTTTATGGATAGCCCTGATAAACATGTTTAAATCGCGCTCTACTGTAAAAAAAAACTTAGGAAATCGAATGTAACAGAAACTTACTTACACGGTCACGCGTATGTCTCAGACACACTACTTCTATCCCGAGCAATGAACTCAAATAAAGATAAAAATATTTCTAATCATAATCCAGAATGACAAGCTCATAAGACTCACGAGGTTGAGCTGCGAGAAATGTCAAAAATTGTTAGGATGGAATAATTTACATGAGAGATAAACGCGAAATTTTATGTTAGTATAGATCAGAGGTTCCCAACCGGTGGTTCGTCAACCCGAAGGTTCGCAAAAATTATTTTGTCGTGGCGGAATTTTAACATTCTTGTTTGAGATAAAGTCTTAAGTTCAAGAGATTGTTTTGTTAATTATTTGTTCATTTGTCTCTGGCACATTCGATGCTCTTAGCATGAAAATGTTAGCCTACTTGTTTACACATTTTACGTTTAAAGAATTAAGGCTGTCATTTTAACCAGCGAGTTTCACCGCTTTCATCGGCAACTGAAGCCGTGTCGCAAAAGTTCCACGTTTGAATACAATGTATTCTGATGAAAGAGAATGAATGCTTTGGAGCGGCAGTGTGAGATACACACTGCCGCGCTAAGCGAAAAAGTCGTATCTCTAGCTTATTTCGAAATGAGAAATTTACCGTTTAACTTTTTGCGCCTTCATGTTTTTGATTCAGATGAACTTCTTTAGAATTTTTTTAAATATTATTTCAAATTGACGAATAGCTATAAAACATTGTACTTACGTGAAATATATGACAAAGAAACACTTGGCTGACCGTAACTCAATTTCGATAAAAAGTGCAGATACGACTTTTGTGCTTAACACGGCAGAGCAGTAAAAAAAAATAATAATAACGGAATTAAACAACGCAACTTAATTTGCGCTGAATGTAACAAAAAAAAAAAGGGATTCATGGACAAAAAAGTTTCACTTGCAAGAAGTGAGCATAAAAATATTTTGTTGGCAAAAATTACTTTTGGCATAGAGTTAATTAGAAGCGTTTCTATTGTTTTTCAATACACGTATTTTATCTTGCATTTTTAGTATACAAACAAAAAATTTTTTAAGTACTTCAAACGATTAATATACGCAGTATAACCTTTATCAAACAGCTTGACTAGTAGTCAAGACTAGTAGTAGTAGTAGAGACGTTTCTAATTTTACTGGAAGACAAAATATCATTTGGTAAACCTGGGACAGTTCTCTGAAAGTTTTTTTTTTAGATTATCCTTCAATCGACGCGATGTATAACTTAGCTTTACCAATTAATGTATAAAGATGGATTTACAGGTTTTGGGGTCGTTGCTAATTAGTTTTAGGGCTCCTTAGTGAACTATATAACTTTATTATACTGGTTAACATTTATTTAAAAGAACAGAACTGTATAACATTGTCACGTTCCTTTTCGTGGGCCCCTCGCGATTGCGAGAAATGCGACATGGTAAATCCACTACTGCAAACGTATACTGTCGTGGCAGAAAAAGAGATTTTAAAATTTATTACCATTTTGAATAACGTTTCTGTTTGAAGAAGGATTTTCACATGCACAGAGATCAATAGAAAAGAAAATTAACTGCTGAATCTAATGTAAACTAACTATTTGAGCCCAACTGTGAGCTTCTTTATTCCACAAATATCAAAAATCCCATCTTTTTTTCAACGTTGACTGACGCTCAACAAATTAAACTCACTCTACGCTTATTCTTATTGAATTTACCTTGTGTTCATTTTCTATAGCTACCGTTTTAGTTCGTAAGAATGTTTGTACTTCTATGTTTGGCAATTATGTTTTCGTTTTATTTTTACATAAAAACAATATAAAATTTTTTATTGCTTGTGTGGCTTTTTTTTTTTTTGGCCTGTTACTTATTTCTTACTGCACAAGGGGTTCACCAACTTCTTTCAGATTTTCGAGGGGGCTCACAAATGGAAAAAGGTTGGGAACCGCTGGTATAGACCAGTGATTCCCAACCTAGGGACTATCGCTCCTAAAAGAGCGATATGGTTCCTCCGAAGGGAGATTAAATTCATGAGGGGCGCTAGGAGGTCAATGGGTATTTAAAAGATAAAATGATAATAATAAAAAGTCAGTAAATCTCGAAATTGAAAATGTATTCGAAGTCGATTGTTCAGAGTTCAAACAAGGAATCAGAAAGTTAAAAAAAAAAAAATAAAATAAAATAAAATTCAGGAGCTTTGTCCTCACACCGCGGTTGAACCTTCAGGAAGTATTTCATCATTCATCGCCCAGTTTATGCCTTTTCAATTTTTTTTTTTTTTTTTTTTTTTGAAGAATAAGTAACAATGTTTTTATTTTTCTCAGATTCCAATTCATAATAATACTAATACAGTGCAACCTGTCTATAGCAATACTGCCTATAACAATGAACCTGTCCACAACAATATTTTCCTTAGTCCCAGCAAAATGGCAACATAAATAATCAAACTGTCTGTAACGATAACCTGTCTATAACAATATTATTTTAGGTCCCAACAGTATCGTTGTAGACAGGTTTTACTGTAATAATAAATAATATCATAACGCAGTGGCGCACTTAAGATTTTTTTCTGGGCGGGACTATTTTTTAAGGAACTCTGCTACGTGAAGAGAGAGGCAAAATCAGTGTTTTTCAACCTTTCCCAGGTTGATCCCAGGCCACATACATCCCAGGTTTATGCAGATTTTTTCTTTTTTTTAATTTCGTACCAGAAAAGTTTTATTACAGTTTTTAATTCAATTATATACCAACTTTATAAAATTTGAGGGAAGAATAAAATTGCGCTCTCCTATTCTTATTGCGTTCTCTCTCTATCTATCGAACTAGAAAATCAGTTTAAATTTGTAAATCATAAAGGACAGACACCAACTTAATTATGCCCAAATTAAGAAAAAACATTGAATAAAGAAAGCTGCAACAACTATTTCGTTTTAAAGAAAGAGGCTGACTTCTCTGTGGAGAGAAATGTCGATTGTCAGTTTTACAGCAGCCGGTATTTTAAGAAGACAAATTTTCAGATTTTGTAAAATTCCCAAAATTAAAAACGAAAAGACGCGATTTTAGGCCATCTCTTCGGTCTGGTAAAGGAGGTTATGGTCATTTCTGAATTTCATCTTATCTCTCCGAGGGCTTATGCCCTTAGCCCCCTCCGTGGGTGCGCCACTGTACATAACGAATGTGTTTTTGCCTTTGAAAAGTATGTCAGTAATGGTTTCAATTAAGCATTTCTCTTCAAATACCTATTGATTCGTTTTTAAAAAGGAAGGGGGGGGGGGCGGGGGAACGTAAAAAATTGACATTTTGATTTATTAATTTTGAAACTAGGTATTATATTTTCAAAAATATCGATGTTCACAAGAGCCAACTTATGTTTTTGCCAAGGTAGATGGGGGAGGGGGAACAGGTGTCAGTCAACCTCTGGAGGGGTTATAGGCTCAGAAAGGTTGGGAATCACTGGAATAGACGCTGCGTCCCCCGCTGAATGGTAAACGAAGAAAATCGTAGCGAAGGTCATTTTAAAAATTTATTTTGCTTTTCAAAAATTATCTTTGACAATTCCCCCCCCCCCTCCATTTTCTTTTAAAACTTGAGGGCGAGGTCACATTGTCAATCTTGGAGGAGAGCCGGACAAACAACTCAACTCTATTTCAGTTTTCGATGCTCTACGAGCGTCACCCCCCCCCCCCACACACACACACCGAACACCCACAGTTTATTTTTAATTATTTTTTACACTTAGTTTTCGCAAAAGATGAGCGAATGAAAAAGGGTTTTGTGCTTCCGTGGGCCGGACAAAATATGTTCGCGGACCGGACGTAGTTCCGGGCCGTAGGATGGAGAATGGAGACCCCCTGCGGCTAGCGACCCTTTATACTGAGAGATGCGACACAGGTGTACTGCGCGCTGATTGGTCACTGGCAAAAACCGTCCAACGCTCAAGTTCCCGTCCATAGGATTTGCATTGCGCGCAACACGCGCTCAAAGAAAAAAGGTGGATTCCTTTTAAAATACGGAAAACTATGCAATTTAATTTTTGGTTTTACATTCTTTGACGTGTTGGTTACCTATATCTTGCGTTCACTAAGGAGAAAATTTCCCCAGGAATTTGTGAAAAATTGTTTTGTTTTGCCAGGCTTACGTTCGAGGTTTTGTTTTTTGTATCCTAAGCGTTTTCGACTTTGATAGCAAACCAATACATTTAGGATGTACTTTAATGTGTTAACTTACTTTCTTTCGAATTTCATAGTGTTTTCTTTCCTGTAATATTAGTTTTAATGCTGGATTTTCCGATTCATGAAAAAAGCATGCTTTGGCGACATTCGGGATTTAAACACGCGCCAATCAGGTTACTGTATTCAATGTTAAAAAGTTTGTATTTACAAACAAACAAAGCTGGATAATTGAAGGGTTCTCTTTTACGTGATTTATATAATAAAGTTATTGCTTTAAAACCATTAGCAAGTGTACGTTTGCCTTTTTTTTTTTTTTTTTTAAATTTTTAAATCTGATGGCGTGAACTTTTGAATCAATTGGCTTCTACATTCTAAAAACATTTTAGTTCTTTTTATTTCCTCCTCTTTTCGCAGGGTTTGCTGCTATATTAGTACATATAAATCCGACGTTTATTTTAAAATTATCATGATATCTGATAATTTCGATATTTGTTTTTGGAAACACAATGTGCAGTATCCTATATGAACAATACTTAGTTCCTCAGTTCTCGAGGCCATGTAGCATGGTGGATAAGGGACGCGCTTAGAGGTAGGGAGGGCGTCGGTTCGATTCCCGCTGGAAGCACATCGTTTTCGTCAGCGCATTTTAAACTTTTAGTATTATCACTGCCATAATTAGTTTTATCACCAATTAAAATCCTATAATAATTTTTTATTAAATAAAAATTTGTAAAAAAAATTAAAAAAAATAAAGATTTTTTTTTTTTTTTAAGTAGAAGTATTTTGAAATGACTTGCACAAATAATGCACTCAATTATTCTTTTACAGAATTTAATTTTAATTGAGCGAAGAAACGATTTTCGTTGTAATTCAGTTCGACGGTTTTTTTTTTTTTTTTTTTTTTTTTCAAATAGAAATTTTTTGAAATTACTTGCACAAATAATGCACTCAATTATTCTTTTTCAGAATGAAATTTTAATTGAGCGAAGAAACGATTTTCGTCGTAATTCAGTTCTACGGATTTCTTCCTCATACGATATTAAAAGCTAATGTGCTTGAATTCAAAATGTTCTTGTAAAAAACAAGTTGAAACTTAAGTAGTTGAAACTTAATTCATCACTGAAATTTATTTAAAATATCATAAATAGATATTAATGAATTTTTAATGTGTTAAATGTGTTGGGGTGGTAAACATAACCTCGCAATATTGTGAAGGATACGCAGCGCTGCCGTGTTAGGTTTGCCTCAATATTATTATTAAAATTTTTTTAAACCTTTAACAAGATTTGATTTGCGTAGTGTTTAAAATATATTTCATTCATTAGTCTGTATCAAAGCAAAATGTATGGCAAAAAAAGAAAAAAAAAATCAAAATTCAGCTGTTTTAGATTTAACTACTCTCTTAACTAAATTTATTGAGCAGATTGCTTGTTTATTGTAATTAAATGCCTTAGGTTACTGGCTTTTCAAGTACCTTTCAATTTTTTTAAGGAACGAATCATGCAATTTATCGGGAGTCGGGAGTAAGGGGCCCCAACAAAACGGGGGGAGGGGGGGGCTAAGCTATAGCTTGTTTAGCTTATAGGTAAATCCGGCCCAGCCGAAGATTTATTTCGAAGGACTAAAGAGCAATATTGTGAAATACCACTTGTCCCAAATATATCAATCCTTGAAAAAAAAAATACGATATGATACATAAACGGCAAAATTAAACGTGGAATATTCATTCTTGACCGCATGAAACTGGCTGCTCTGCGCCAAACAAGCGATAACGCGCCAGGCGCGGACGCCCTCGCCAATTCGAGTTGGACGGTTTTTTCGACTCGGAAGTATGCGCAGAAACGCTATTTCAGCCTGTGTCGCATTTCTTAGTATAAAGGGTCGCTACCTGCGGCCTGTTCGAATCGAAAGTGAAACCATGGGTGAAACAAAGAACGTGCATAATATAACATTTAGTGCTGCCATCTATGAACTGAGAATAATATTATTTCATTTTCCCCAACTTAAAAAAATGCTCCCCCTTCAGACCTAAATTCGCCTTAGCAAATACTAATTATATATATTTTTTTTTGGCTTATTTCAAATAGAATTCCTAGGATTCTAGGAATAATTCAAATGCAGCGATATTGCATTAACAATTCACTCATTTACTACCTATTACTTATTAACACAATTGTTTTCAAGTAGAAATAAGTTTTCCTTTTTTTTTTTTTTTACTTCTACAACTTCCTTATTGTAAGAAATAAAACATTTTACGAGGCAATAAGAAGCAAAAGGGATTTTAGTGGACATTTTCAAGTTTTCAGTAAAATGCGTTTAAAAAAATGGTCCTACGGCTTTCATTGAAAAATACTATCTCTTGCCCCAAGACAGGGGAAAAGTTCACCTACCATTTGTACTAGTTATCTCCAAATATTTTATTTTGTCACTTATACCCTTTGCTTTTTACTGCCTCATAATACTTTTTTATGGGCGGATAATCTACGTGATGGCTTTCCTGAAAGGTGCATAGCAGTAGCCAGAATTGGATATTATCAATCCTTACCTCTGAGCATCCATTGGAAAAAGAAAATTTAACACAAAATCCTAAGTTAATGGCGAGTTAGTAAATTGAAACATAAATTGCGCAACAGTTTTAGAAAGGTAGAGAGCTGTTATGACATCTTAGAGTATTTTTAGAAAGTATTATTTTAAGTATAATTATTAGGATTGGGAAGAAGTGTCATACAACAATGTTAGAAGCAAAACTTTTCAAGTACAGGAGCTCTTATTTATGCCATCAAGTTTTATATTAAACTTAAGGAATCCGCTAGTGTGACCTTTGAAAAGATGAAACAGGTCTTTGGGTAATATTCCTTGCAAAAGCACAAGGTTCTCGCTCGCACAAATCAGTTTTTGAAGGACGAAAACACGTTGAAAAGGAACCTTGTTCAGGGAGACCTTCCACTTCGAAAACCGGTGGTCTAGTGGTTAAAACCGCTGTCTAGACGTCCGTGACACAAGTGAATGAAGTTGCCCAAGTAAAACCGAAGTTCGGTAAGGAAGGAATTAGAAGCACGGATAAATTAATCTTCATATTTGGAAAGTTGAGCACGTCGAAATTCACATTTCATCTGTAAGATGTGAAGGACATTACTATTGCCTCCCATGTGACAAGAGGATAAATAACTTCTTACGTCTCAAAGAGAAAATCGTAGAACATCATCAGTGACTTAAATATACGAGGTTTCAGCCTTGAAAATAAGCATCATACGAGAAGAAAGTAAAGATTCATATAAAAATAAACATTACAAATATATTGTTAGAGTTAATGACACGGTACCGAGTTTTCACCTCCTACGTCGAAAGAATTACGTAGATTAAAACTTCTTCATATAACATCTACAGTTTATAAAGTTATCTTTCAAAAAAATCAAGCAACTGAAATACTAGAAATCCCACTTAGTATCATTTTATCCTCAGTAAATCTTTACTATTCACGTTTAATAACTTTTGCGCTAGATGATAAAATATAAATAATAATAATAATGAAACGAAATGGAAAACATTTTTCTAGAGCTTGGGACAAAAAATTTCCGAATTTCTAAAGAACTACCCATGTGCGTTCAGCATCCTTTAAATCTAAATACTTCTTCGAACAACTATTTTCAGATATTACCCTTTTAAAAAATATATTACAAAGCCTCTGAAGTTACATGATGCAGAAAACGTTTGAACATTCCACAAAGTTGCAATTAAACAGAGATACTTTTTAACGCCTCTGCTCAGTTCCAAAAATTTGACTAATATTACACATTTGTGCTTCTATTATTTTTACATTTAACTTGTATTTTATGCGAAGATATATAACCAACTTTGAACTTGATTTGTTTCAGCTATTTCTAAAGAAAATTTATCCTATTTCTTTTACTACGTAGAATAAAACATTTGGTCCATAATAAATACATATTTCACAGCACATTACCGTTGAATTACTTTTTCTAATGTTAATGACGTATGTACTTACATTAGGCTCTTTTTAAAAATCAGTTTTCCTTATAGCGAAAAAATTACTCACTTCAGAAATTTTGCCGAACTCTATATGTCACCATATGGAGTACCCAATGTATATGTTACCATACTACAATTAGCAACATAAAGCGAGGTCAGAAGCTTCGGGGCGGGGGGGGGGGAGACTTTAAAAATAAATTTTCGGTTGCATTTCTGGTCATGCTTTCCTAACGCGAATCCTGGCTGCGTCAAAGGTTGTAAAAATTTATCTTTTTTGCCATTGTAACACATATACATTTCTATTTAGAAAAAAGTAAACACTATTTAAAACAGATTTTCAAATAAAGCGGCCTACTAATACAAGTTTCAATGAACTTATCTCTTAAGCAACGAACTTTCCCCCTTTTTCATTTCGTTACAGGTTTTCTGCATTGACAAAACGTTTTCCTGAAAGACGTCATTAGAAATTCAAATCATGAAGAACATTATTACTTTACACACAAGGATTTCTTTCTTTTAACATCCTTGACATACAAACAGTTATATAACGGTGGGTAATTGAGAAAAACTTCCTTTCATACTTCATCTCATTTATTAAATTTCCCCGTGTGGTGTTCCTTGTGTCTCGAAACAATTACTTTAAGTATTGTTACTCTTGTATAATCACGAAACGTTAAGTTCCTGTGGATACAGGAATAATTCAGAGCAATAGTGGTCGAAGATCGATTTTGTTAATACTGCTAGTATACTATAATGAACTTTCAATCCCACAGAGCTAAGTGATTTTCGGTTATGCACGGTACAGAAATAAACGGACCATGGGCTCTGCTAATCTTTGAAAAGTTTTAAATGAACAAGAATCAATTTCTCGTCATGTTGCGTGGACGTAAAAGTTGATCCTGGAATCAATCCTCTTATATAGTATAATAGCCAATGATCGAGTAAAACGCGCCTGACGTCATCAACAATGAAACTCGCGATGATAATTTGATAACATGTTTTGGTAATGTTTGACATGCAGGACCTTATGTCGATTAGGCTGGGATCCGGTAACTTAACTGTTTTACCGGTACGACTGTGTCATTTCAGGGGAACGAAGAAACAAAAAAGTGGTTAATAATGAACGCTATCTTCTGGAGTTAAGGGTTAATCCACCGAAATTAGGATTAAAATTTCAACTATCAAAATATCATCAAACAGGCAATTGCTTCGTTCAAATGTAGAAGCAATTTTCACCCGCCATATCCTCACGGGCGATTTTCCAGTTTCTTAGAAAGATAGAAATAAGGGCTTGTGAGATAAATTGAGGAGTTAAATTTACCAATTCGGATTTTAATCTTGTTAACCAGCACCACTCAACACTTTTGGGTGGTAAAAGCAATAAGTTGGTTTCCTTTTAATTAACAGAAGGAAATTGAAACATGTGGTTCTTCGGTCATGTGCGCGACATCTATTATTTTGGACTTGAAAAAAATCTCGAGTGAGCTCGACTACAAGGCTTCTCGAATAAAAACTAATGTCGGGTCACAGTCGACAAATGACCTTCCAGGATAAAAACTGGTTAAGAGACATTGACAAAAAAAAGACCTGCGATGCGACAGATATCGAGTCACGCGCGAACTATTAGTGTACAGACTTCGAATCAATTTTACAGTGTAGCACTAGCTTGTAAAAAGTAATGCGTGTTGTTTTTAAGCTATAACCTTCCTTCCTTTATTATTAAAGGTAAATTTGAATGCAAATGAAGTGTTAGACGTTGTTATTGGCTTAGCGGGGAAAGTCTCATGTGAAACAACTATTGCCTCATATTTTAAATTCTCGAGAAGTTTGATGTTGCATATCTACGTTATCGAAGGTTAATAACCCGAACCGTCGATTGCAAAAAACTTTTTATCCAAGTGATATGTCAAGGTTATCCTGCAATGAGAAAGCGTGTCACAATTTTGTGTCACCAGTTTCATAAATGAAACTATTCATTTAATCATTTGTGTTGTTCCTTCGTAATGTGTCGTTTTATAATTTTGAGAACTTCTGTTTGATTTTTTTTAAGCTTTAGAAGAAGAGATAGGAGGAAAATGGAGATACAAGAACCAATTTATATGACCATAGGACCCATAACAAAAAAATAGGGACAATTTATTTTTATGGAATTAATCTTATTTTAATATTGAAGAAATATGCTGTTTTTGCTTGACTTAATGTTTGATGATTTAGTCAGTGTCTTCGACAGGTACTTTTTTTTTTTTGGTTGAATTCAAAACGTTACTTTTTTTAAACTAAATAAAATGAAACTCCTTTAAAATCTGTCAAAAAAAATATCAAGAAACTCTGTTCAAATGTAAAAAACTATTTTACCATTTAAAGTTTTATTTTAAACATTTTTATTAAACGTTTAAAGATAAAGGATGTTTCTGCATTTCTTCATTACACCGAAAACTTAAGAAAAAATAAAGCAAAAATACAAAATTAGTCACTTTTCAATGCAAAGTTCAGTTATGAATAGCTAAGTGTGACGACGTTATGAAAGAGTGAATTTAAAATGTATTTCGAGCGAGAAAAAGATGGTGGCACAAAGTTGACATACTCATGAACACAGCATTGTGTAACATCAAAAAGTTCGCTACCCTCTACCCTCGGTATTTGGATTTTTTTCAGCCATGGTATTACAATTCTAAGTGTAAATGTTTTCGGTAGAATTATCATTATGTTATCTCAAATAATGCGCAAGATGTGCTTAAAAATCTTCAAGAAGTGACACACTTGACGGTATTTATCTGACATTTAACGGATAGCCAAAATGTCAAGAAAATCACGAATCAGCTTTTTACTTACTTAAGAAACATTACACAAATAATACTAACAATAATAATAATAAAATAAATGTATGATAATACGCCGTCAGCTAAATAAGATATAACTGACATTGAAAGTTTGAAAACTAAATAATGACGCGTAGCATCTTTTCATCTGAACAAAACAATGAAAGCTCAAAAAAATTAAGCATTTCTTGACAACTCAAAAACAACAGGTTCTTCAACTATCAATATTTAACTCTTTAGCTAACAAAAAACAGAAATACTTAGTGATATTTTTATATCTTATACAACCGAAAAAGAGCAGGGGAAAAAAAGTTTCAAAAACAAGGTTGTTTGAATTATTACTTTGTACATACTAACACTTACTACAAAACAATGAATGAGCTTTGTTTTTATCTGCTATTTATTTCATGTTTTAAATTTAGTCTTCTATGGGGCGTACCGTTTGGCAATGTTATGCACCAACAAGTAGAAAATCAAACAGAGCATCCGTCTCGGTGTTCTTCCATATGGCAATCTTCCACGTTCTTTAGTTTAACATTAACAGAACTCTTTCTCTTCACTTAAAAAGGGAAATCACTTATTTAAAGTGTGAGGTTTTTTAACAACTGCTCTGTTTCTTGCCAAAGCTCATTACGAAACTCACATTTAAAGAGCAAACAAGTTACATCGATCTGTTGTCAGAAATGTGGAAAACATTTACAAAACAACGCGGTTGAACTGTTTTTTACTTCCTTTTACAAAAAAGGAAGTATTGTATTCGCGAAAAAATTTTCACTCAAAAATCGCCCTTAATTTCCATTTTGCTCACCCCCAAATGAATGTTGAGTTTTTTTTTCGATTCGACCACATGCGGAAAAGTGCCTAAGAATGTATAGACACGCGAAATATCCATTTTGACCATCACCGAGGTAATTACAACGACTTTTCTCGTGACGTCTGTATGTATGTGCGTATGTGTGTATGTGCGTATGTGCGTATGTATCTCGCATAACTCAAAAATGATATGTCCTAGAAAGTTGAAATTTGGTACATAGACTCGTAGTGGGGTCTAGTTGTGCACCTCCTATTTTGGTTGCATTCGGGTGTTTCTAAAGGGGTCTTTTGCACCTTTTTGGGGGGAAATCATTGTTAATTTCGATGCAAACTCAAGTGGTGTTATAATTTGGCGGTCACTTGGCGATATATCGCCAGTCTTTTGGTTGCCAAGTTTTGTCGCCAACTTGGCGAAAAATTTGGCGATTTTTTTTTTTTTTTAAATCTGCTTTCAATGTGGCCATTGCTAGTGATATTTAAAGAGTTAGAGAGAGAATCCCATTAAAATTGCAATAATAGGGAAATAGCATTAAATTGGTGTAAAAGGAAGTCATGTGATGCACACATCAGCTCGTTAAAACTATATTTATTTTTACTAAATAATAAGTAACTTGCGGAGTCAGCAAAGCTATAACTGCAATGAAGAAATATATGGTTTATTCCTTTTCAAGTATACAATCATTTTAGTTTCTGAACGTTTAGTCCAAAACATTTACAAACCAATGGAATTTAGTTATTATTAATTAATCATTTATTTTTAATGAATGGGTAACCTCCGGAGTTTGAGAAGCTTTAACTGCTACTTAGAATGAGGGAATATATGATTTACTATATTTCAAGGATATGCTCATTTTATTTACAAAATGTGTAGTGCAAAACATAAAAAACAACGCGGTTTGGTTGAGTATTATTTTTTAAATTTATTTTATATTTTTAATGAATAAAAAACGTGAGGAGTCAGCGAAACCAAACTGTTATTTAGATTTATAAAATATATGGTTTACTGCTTTTCAAGAAGAGCACCCTTTTAGTTTGTAAATATTTAGTGTAAAACGTTTACAAAAAAAGCTGTTTTAATGTTTTTTGTTTTAACCATTAGTATGTTTTTAACGAATAGGCAACATATAGAGCCAGCGAAGCTACAACTGGTAATTATGATGAAAGGAAAATAAGCTAACGTTAAGCGTGAAACATTTACAAGAAAAAAACGGTTTTTTTCGTTAATTATTTATTTCAAACAAATATTAAACGTGTGGTTTCAGGGAATCTGCAACTGGTATTTAAAATGAAGAAATAAGTGGCTTACTACTTTTCAAGGATATGATCGTTTTAGTTTGTTTTTAACCCTTCTTGATCGAAAATTAATATGTCAAAAGTTTTTTTTATAGGTAGAACACTTATAATTAATTTTAAATAAAAATGAATAAGCTTCTGACAAATGATATGCTTTGCAATCGAGGATTGCATCTAGGTTTTTGAAGCATCGTTAAATTATTTCACTATTGATTTATTTATTTATTTTGAAATTGTCTTGCTTTTTCGAACATCTATTATCGATAGTTGATTATACTCTGCGTTTTTATAAATATAATTTTGAATTAATGTCAGTCTATCTTTTCCGATTTTCACTCATACTTAATATCATACAAAAGACTCAAGTCTCAATATTTTATAATTTATACTACAACACAGGCGTTCTCAAATTGTGTCGCGGCACACTAGGGTGCCGTAGGAAGAGGCGAGGGATGCCGCGAAGTGTCCATGTTATACGTTAGGTGGGTTTGCCAAATAAGGTCATGTAGACCAATTTGGCCATCCTCCCGTTTTTTGATGTAGCATAGTAAAAATTCGCTAGAGAGTGACTTCATCGTCATCAGAAATTTTAACTGATGATACAGCGTTATTAACAATCAGTTTTTAATGAGCAGGCAAAACTGTAGCAAATTATATTAGAGAAGAGTTCTGTAAAAACTACCTGATCTTACTTTGCTGTAAATTTTGCTTCTACAAGGTTCACTGTAGGTTACTAGTATGGAAAAAAGTTTTTTGTTTTTGTTCTTGTAGCCTAATTTAAGTAGTGAATTCAATGTCGTTGTGTACCGTCATATTTTCTGTGATTTGTTAACCTAGAAAAGTAGATTGTTGGCCGTTGCAGCCGTATTTTTTCTTCTTAGCACTCCGGTATCCCTGCAATATACGGACACCGGAGTATCGGGATAATCACGTGCTGCAGATGCTGCACATATATGCACGAACTGCATGCATGAGTAACAAAAAACAAGAAAAAAACGACATCAGTTGCTTTGAATATAAACGTACACAATTACATTTTCTAACCTCACATAACAGCAGGGAATAGTTTACTGCTGTTTTAAGTTATTTAAAGATTACCTAAATATTTGCTTCTATTTCCGAATTATTTACTTCTTTTCCGAAGAACAACTCGCAACACTCAAAGTACCATTTTCGTATATAAGTAAAAAGCTTCTCTTAAGAAAGGATAAGAAAAAAGGTGATTTATTTCCCCCAAACAAATAGCAGCTAATCCACAGGCTTCATTATTGCCCCCAACCACCAAAGGTGATCTCATTTCGCATCATGTTAACAAACCAAGATTAGCTCCAAATTTTGAGTCCGTGCCCGTAAACGCTTCGAATAGACTCTTTGGTTGACAGAACGTATTTATCGCTAGAATGCCCGTCAAGACATAGGCCAACGACATTCATCTGCTACAGAATGAAGGGAAACTAAGGCTGCTGGCTTATGGTCATGGTATGATTTTACGTAATGGGTTCTACCGCAACAAATGAGCCATAGAAATATGTCCAAAGCTCTTTGTTTATGTTTTGTCATTTTTCAAGATTATGCATGGGAAATGCCGATATACCGGAAAGGGCTCCGTAAAGATCATAAAGCGTTTGCCGCAAAAGAGTAATGTAACTTCCTAGTATAGCTAGATGACTAACTTAATATTACTGGAAAACACTAGTGCAGCTAAAATAACTTTCTTGGGGGCGAGGGGTTATAACCAACCTTACATGTAAATAAGCTACCATGCTATAATCATGATTATAACCGTGTTTAATTTTTTTTTCTGGAAAAACAAGTTTATAACGCCCTCTCGTGAGTATATTAAACTGATAGAGATTAACTTACTGAGTTTTTCCTTAATGAATGTTTAAGGAAAAACTCATCAATCCGTTTTTTCAGACTTTGCTTCTGCAATATGGATTGTTACCTTGATGTTTTTCCTAATCTAATGGATATATTATATACTATTGTTCCTATTTGGGATCACTATTGTCCTTGTTCTGGTGAGGATTTTGGTTGTAGTCGTTAAAACTCCAAGCCTGATTCGTACTATTTTCGCAAAAAGGACCAAAGTGCTGAAAAATTATCGGCAACTGAAAAACTTCAATATTTTTCCAATTAGGGGGCAGAGAGGGGCACACCTTTCTTCAAACTAATATTGTTGTTGGTATTATTTTTTATGTTACATTTCTAAAATTCTAATATAAATAGAAGAATCTTAATATTGCTTCACTGCAAAAAAGTAACCAATCTGTTAAACCATTTTACATGTGAAGTAAAATCCTGAGTCAAGGTTTGCATTTTTTCTCTTCTTAAATCCAAACTTGAGAAGATAAAATTGTAATGTGTTTGTTGATAAAATTCTAATTTTATTTTTCGAAATGATTTTTTAATAGTTATAAAGAGATTTTAGATCTAGTTTTGTTTTGCTAAAATTCTTAAGCATATTTAAGCAAATTATGTTAATGTTTAACTTCATATGATGGAACACCTTTGAACTAAAAAATTAAGGCTAGAAATTGCAATACCGGATCAAAATTTCAATACCGGTATTCGGTATTTTTGAAACTTAATACCGGTATTTGAAATTTCTCAAAAAAAAAAAAAAAGCTTGAAAACATATTTAGTAGCCATATTTCATAATTTTGTACAAAAAACTATTATTTATGAAAACGTATTGTGAACAAATATAAAACGAAGGAACAAATGTCATAATAAAAAGACAATAAAAGAAAAAAAACATTATGCATCTATTGAATTGTCTCTTAGTCTCGAACTCATTTAGTGCTCAACTTTCCAACAGTTGAAAATATTCTTTCTGAATTCTCGCAGGCTGGTGATACTATTAACAATGCGCGATAGTCATTCTCTAATTGTCTAGAAGTCCTTCAGCTTCAAATGATTTGGTCTCTTTTATTATTTTTTTATATTTATAGCTATTTGTAATTTCTTTTCGAGAGATGATATTTTCTAATAATTACACCATTTTCTCTTCAGCAGGAGAGGTTTGCATTTGATTTTCATTATCCCCCCCTTGGTTTGAAATTTACGATAAACTTGACTAAATTTGATCTTTTTAGTTTCTTTAATTCGTTTTCGTGCTCTTTTCAAAATTCTTAACAATTACAATTATGTAAATATCTGAAAATATGTTTCAAATGATTAGGCTCAACCTCTATGCGAATTTCCAAGGCGCTATATAATTTCTTAATATTATCTTGCCAAGTATAAAGCGAGACATGACAATAAACGAATACCGGTGACAATAGAATACTATTTGTTTTACTAACACAAAAACGTGTGTGCCAAAATTCAGTACAGTTAAGACAAATATTTAAAGAGAATATCATAAAGTATTACAGCAATTGATAGTTGTAATAAATTATTCATAGAACAAATACATTCGAAATTGAACTCGAAATTAACTTTCACAAAAGGGAAAGTGAGCGATCAGAGAAATAAGAAAAAAAATTAAAGCATGGTGCACAAAAATGCTATTTTTCTCATTATCAAGTAATAAAAATATCATACTTCAACCTTATATTGTACACAAAAGAAAATAGGAAGATTAAGACTAAAGAGACTGTGTACCACATGTTCAACTTCAAATGATATGTGGGAGCAAGTTCTAATAGGAAAATTTAATTTTTTTAAAGTTTTACATGATGTTATATTGAATTGTAAAATAGTTGATTTTGGGCTTAGATGATAAAGAAGTATTATTGACTTACGATAAAATAATAATAATGGAGATCAGAAAAAGAATTATGTCTCTCGTACAAATTGTTCTCTTGTAACAACTTGAAAACCTCGTAACCTTAAAAAATCATCCTCCCCCCCCCACGTATTTAAAATCAATGAACATTTATCGAAATGTTGTCAATTTTGTCTAAAAAAAAATATTTTCTTTCTTTCATGCATTTCTATTTTTATTTTATGCATTATCAACGTTAATACGATGTATATTTTATATTCAACTGACTATTCAAAGCATCTTATCGGGAAAAATAGTCTTTAACAAAATTTCATCAATGCTAAGATGCGCATATGTGTTGTCTGAAGCGAAGATTAAACTTATCATTAAGTTGTAAGTTACCAACTCTAAGCCCACAGCTAAGTTAGAACTACATGCATTATACCGACAGTCCGGTTATGATATCGAAAGAGTGCAGCAGAGGGTAAAACTGTTTGGAAGGTACAAAAATACTGACTTTACTGCAAAAAATTTAAAAAATACTGACCAATACTGACCAAATACTGTCTAAAATTTAAAAACTTAATAAACTTTAGAGTAACAAAAAAGAGTATCATACTTAGTGAAATAGATGCTAGCTTTATTTGTAATGTGCAGCAACATCACCAAAACAAGTGTCTGCAATAATTTGCAATTTTTGTGCTTCAAAACGTTAGTTAATTGATTCATTTATTTTTCAGCACGAAGGTATTTATTCGTTATTATCGTTATGGAAGTTGTGAGATTAATTCATTCAAACTTTTCTGAAACTAGGAAAATAAATTAAAAGATCTTGCAACTGGTAAAAATATTATTAAATAAGGAAGACCAGTGTTCTTTCCCAATTTTTTTCTTCGAAAACTCACAGGAAAACACAACTTTAAGAAAATTCTGATATCAGGAAGTAGAAAGTGAAAAAAAATATATAAGTTGTACATTCAACCCTGTTAGTTTTCAGTAAAAAAAATATTTTAGTAAAACCCATTCTTTTTTTAGTTCAAAAAAAGCAGTAAGTATTGGTTAGCGTGAAAATAAGTGTATATGTGTCGAAAAGCTATAAGCATTTATATTTGAAAAAGAAGATGATGAAGAGAGATTGAGATAAAAAAAAAACTAAACAGTCTAAAAAGAAAGTCTGACAACTTTTTAGTAACACCGCGAGAACATATGTTCAGAAGACTTTTAATTGTGAATAAGAAGCATTGGGTAGAAACTGAATTCCCTTGTATCACGATAAATGTACAGTAAACTCCCGATTATCCGCGGAATAGGGTGGCACGGTAACCGCGGATAATCCAAATAATACGTAAAAGACGTTACTACTATATACGATCGCTAAAAAATGGGTCATTCCATGCGAAATGAACAAATCAGCTGTGGCTGACATGTCACAGATTTCAATGAAAGTTTTTATTTAGAAAAACCATGCATATCTATGAGGAAATGCAAAGTATGAAAGTTTAAAAACTGTTTGTTGCTTTGTTATTGAAATTAGAAGTTGATGCTTTCGCTAAGCCTAAATTTTCAGAGTTCATTGCTGCCAGTTTGTGACTCAATAACTCCATAAGTTATAAACGTACACTTAAAAAATAAATATTTCCGCATTCTATAAACAAATCTCTATTGAAAAAGAGCAAAGTAAAATTTACTTGGATCTTTTTTTGAATCTGAGATGTTAACAAAGATTGAAATTTTGCCAATTTACTTCAGATTTTAAATCACTCTTCTAGCTCTTTTAATGAAAACATAACAGTAAAAATGATTCAGATTGAAAAACCATCTATAAGTAACTATCTGCTCTAATTTAGTAACTGTTTATGAATTTCTTGATGACGAAATTGTACTTAAAAAAATCGAAAATTTCCAAAAATTTCATTTTTTCCTCTATTTCAGATGTTTTTTTAAAAATGAGGGAATGCTCTAAATTTGCTCAATTTTTTTTTACATAATATATCGAAGTGTCTTTTAGATGCTACTAAATTTTAATCATTGGTATCAGCGTATTTTTGTTACTAGACTAACTTGAACTAAGGTAAAATTTTATTAGTTATTTCTTTTTATTTTGTAAGTTTAGCAAAACTAACCATTTTTTTCGTGTTTCATTTTCTCAAAAGCATGTTTATGAAGTACATGCTGAAATGTACATGTTTTTAAATTGAAATAAATGTCAATTTCACTTGCTTTTGTATCATTTAGTCGTTTATCAAGTTCTTTGAATTCTCGTTATTTCACATAAGGGTCAGTCCATACAGGTTCCACACAGTATAAAAGTTATCAAATTAAAATAATTATTTTGAAAATTACAATATGTTTTTTCAGTATAATGTATTATATAGGGCACAATATACGTAATTTAAGAAGGTGCCATGAAGTTTTTACACTTTTTATTTCTGTTTTAGTGTGTGAATTGACTAGCGAAATTGCTTAATTTCAAAGACCTGTATCTTTTTTACAAACAAAATAAAAAAAACAATATGTATAACATGTATAGTACTTGAATGGAATATTCAATTGGTCAGGAAATTTTATTTTTAATTCAATCCTATTTTGGTTTATAGGGGTCTAAAAATGTCATTTTTGTCATTTTTCCGAAATTTGAGCGGCTATAATCTATAAAGGGTACACAAACACACAGCAACAGTTACATACTCTTTTTAGCATGGTTCCAGTGATTAGTTTTTGCCGTATTTCATTTTGTGTTTCCTTCCCCTACGCGAGTTATCCCCCTTTGAAATGAGTAAAATTTTTACATTTGGTCTTGAACTAACCTGTTGCCATTATTTTAATTATTAACGTACAGCTACGTAACTCAGCATGTAAGATTATCAACTTATGCACTTTAACATCAAAGCGTTAAATTAACTGTCATAAATGTAATTCAAATAGATTTTGGTCAAAATGCAGAGGCCTAAAAGTCCCATTTTTGACTACGAAAATCACTTTTGATGACCTCCAAAAAAGCAAAGTTGAGAGAAAAAATAAAAGAGGTTTTAAACATCTTTCATATGCAGCTTTCAGGGATATGAATTTCAAAAAAATTAAAAATGGTCGAGCGCAACCATCCGTCGAACCTGTATGGATTAACCCATAAAACAGAAAGAAAATGCTATTTTTCTGAATTTTATTTTACGTTTGGAAATCAAAAACCAATTTCGAGTTTCTTCAAGCAAATAGTAGAAACACAGCTCTATATTCTTGAAAAATTTTAAAGTTGTCTGAATTTTCCCTCATTTGAATTTTTGTGTGTACGCGAAGGGGAAAATCATCATTTTACAAAATGTCACTAAGTTTTAAACTGATTTTGAAGACAAATGAGTTAAAATACAACTTCAAAAGTAAGCTATTTCTTTTATGATACTTAGCACATTATTGGGTATTAATTTCATCAAAGCTAATGCATTCCTTAAAGTTTGAGATTAAAAAATAAAATGCTTAATTATGAGAAAATTGAAATATTTTCCGTTTTTGAGACTCGGTTAAAAGTTAGCTATAATAACTTTGAAAATTTTACTGATATCAGATTGATTACCCTACTCCATAGATTGCAAAAACATATAACTTTTATGTTTTCATTAAATAGTTAGCAAGATACAAGCCTTCAAAAGTGCAACATTTAGCATTTATGAGAATGCTGTTCAATTTGACCAATTTTCAATCGCATGTAACTATTTAAATGAAAAATTTTAAGCAAAAATATTTTAGATATTTTTATATAGGCATAAAAGGAACCTGTATAGCAAATTTCATAAAAATCTGTTTCCATGCGGCCACCACTTTTTTGCAAATTTTGCTGATTTCGCATGGAATGACCCAAATATGAATAACACTCACACTTACATTTAAATTAAAGGTAAAAACATTGTTATATTCCATCTACTAACATGGAATGTAAAAAATATACGTATGTAAAAGCTAAAAACGAACAATAACACAATCAAAAGTTTTAAAAGCATTTAATGAATGTTAAATAAAAAAGTCAAAAAAACCCGCAGATAATCCGAACCGCTGATAAACCGACCGCCGATAACTGGGAATTTACTGTCTTAACGCAATTAAAGTTACGAGATATTTAAAAGAAGCATAAAAATATATTTCGTCTTTCTTGAGAATAGTACAAAAAATGCTGTCATCCACTTCCTTCTTTGTTACATTTGGGACACAAATAGGGAAAAAAATCAATTTGATGAATCAATTTTTTGAGAAATCACCCCTTATGTACCATGTACTTCATGATTAACGGTTTTGTACACATTTAAAAATACAATATACACACTATGATCTTATGCAGTATACCTGATCATATAAATAGAGGCAAGTACTACATGATGTGTAACAGAATATTTATTCCACTATGAACTTTAAAGTATAGTGGGAGAGGGGGGGGGGTAGCTTCTTAAAATTAACAAAAATAAATAAATAAAGCAGTTTTTCTGTTAGGGTTGGTTGGGATAAGTGGGACCCCTTTCGAGAAAAGTTCGTTTTTGAAACCTTATACAAAAAATTTGAAACAAAAAATTTATACTTATTGTCTTATTTTATCTTGGACACTATTAATAAACAAAAGTTTATCATTATTTTCTAAAATAGTGCTTTAAATATTCTTAACGATTTTTTTTTTTTTTTAAACTCGGATGGGTGTCCCACTTACTCCATAGTAAGGAGTAAGTGGGTCACCCCCCCCCCTTTTATTTAAGGGGTCTAAGGTCTCTTAACCTTCAAAATTTTCAATTTTCTGGAAAAAATATATGTTATGCATAATTTAATTCTGAACAATTTGATACCTTATTTATTACCATACGCAAAAAACTTTTCCAGTTATCGTGAAAATGCGTAAACTTTCCCCATAGAGATTTATGTTTACAGCTGTTGTTTAAGCCTATTTTTCTCAAGTGCCGGTTTCTCGTTTTACGCGCATGATATCTTCGAAAGTTTCTAATGTATTTCCATAAAACTTTTCATGCGTGTTTGTCTGGCTTATTTGTAAGATCTGAACCTAAATTTTAACTAAAAATAAAAGTTCATATTAAAAAAAAATATATTTTCCCCCAAAATTTTGGAAAGTTTTGACATTAACTTATAAAATTTCAAAAAAGAATTAAATCATTTAAAAAAAAACAAATAAACTTAGGTTCAGATCATAAAAATAAACCGGAAAAGCATGCACAAAAAGTTTTACGGAAATATATAAGAAACTTTTTGAGATATCTTGCGCGCAAAATGAGAAACCCGAGAAAACGCAACCTGAGCAAAAGAGGCTCAAACAGCTGCTGTTAACATAAATCTCCAAGGGGAAACTGTACGCATTTTCACGATAACTTGAAAAGTTTTTTGCGTATGGTAATAAATAAGGTATCAAATTGTTCAGAATTAAATTATGCATAACATATATTTTTTCAAGAAAATTGAAAATTTTGAAGGTTAAGAGACCTTAGACCCCTTAAATTTAAAAGAAGCACAGCTAAAAAAAGGGCAAGGGGGGTCTTACATGATAAAGTATGTAAATTTTTGGTGTGATTTTTTTTTTTATAAGTGCATCCATTTATGAGGTATTTACTGTCTTTTAAACCTGTTTCACGGAACATTTTGAAACGAAAATAAAACAATTTCATTTGTGAAATTTGTTAAAAGCCTTGTGAAAATTTGTGAAAATTTTATTTTTACAAACGTGAAACACATATGTGAAAATTTTATTTTCACATACGAAGGAGTGTTTAATGAACGTAATACATTTGATTAAGCTCAATTTGAAAAAAAATTGGCAAAACTATAAGTTGAAAAAGGAATTGGAAACACTAAATCGACTGCGTTTATGTAAAGTTAGCTAAGAGGAAGAACCATTATCGCTTCATCCTCAAAAATTATTCCAACATCATCTGCACTATGCCAAGATGTCACTATTTATATTCGTTCTTGCAGATTCAACAGTATTTTTTATTTTGTATCATCGATTTCCAACATTAGACCTACTTAAATCTTAATGATTTTCTTTCATGTACGTTTCGCAAATACATAATCACCAGCTTTAACAGTTTTTGTAGCTGAACTACCAATTTCAACAAAGTCGTTATAGTTGTCTTGTATTTCACCAATACAAATATTTAATCAGTGTTGCTTTTTATTTTGAAATCTCCATTATTATAGGGGGACCCACTTACCCCGTATAGCAAAATGTACGGGGTAAGTGGGACCCCTCCTCTTAAACACTTAATAATATTTTATGCAAAAATTATTGTTGCTGTATGAAATTTAAGTTAAACCATACGTGAAAAATTTATTATCATAAAAAATAATAAAAACTAACCTGGAAACGCTTCTTTAAAAAAAAATGTTGCTTAAACTCGCTAAAAAAATATTCATTTTTTTTTTTTTTTTTTGACTAAGTACTATGACCTAGAAAAAAATTTCACGAATCCCAAATATGTGCAAAATCAATACCAACTATGAAATTTGACATTATCTGTGCAAAAGAATTGAAAACTTTCTCCATTTCTCAGTTTTAAGGGGATGGCCCACTTCCCTCAACCAACCATACAATTATTTTTTTGCTTCATTTTGTAGGTATTAACAGCAATTTTAAGCAGATCAATTTAAAATAAAGTTATTTTTTTTTATGAAAATTTATGATTTTTTTCCCCAAGAGAATTCCTTAATTATCCTTTTTAATCATTGCCAAAACAAAAATGAATTTCATAGCTATTTAAACATTTATTGCCCAAATCAAGATACATATCAATAATCTTTAAAAGAAAAATAAATCATTTGCAGCTTTCTCATGATTTCAATTCTCCTCATTTTTATTCAATCAACCAATCATCAACTTTTGTCAATGCTGTTAAATCAACAAGAAACCACTTCAATTAAAGAATTTAAAGCCATTTGTCTATTTTTCAAAACTTAAAAGTTATTAATAATAAAATAAATAAAATTAAATTAAAAAAAATCCCTTTAAACATGTGCCTACTTTCTGTAAATATTTGCAACAAAAAACTACTTTTAGCATAGTTTTATTTCTTAAATAAAGGATCCAAATCGGCATTGATGTTAAAACACTTTAAATTTCTCAAAAATACCCTTAGAATAGCGAAATTAGACAAATACTTTTCGTACGCCAAGCTCTCTTTTTAATAAGTAAAAAATCCCTTTAGTTCAAGATTTATGTTTTTCTTTTAATTTTCACATTGGTGCTTATGTTTTATTTTTGAACCATTGGGGGAAAAGAGGGAATACGATGAACCCTCACCAACATTTTTCAAGCAAGATTTTATTTTTCAACAGTGGGGGCGGATGTGAGGGTAAGTGATCAGACCAACAGACATATTTCCTCATCTTAATACCTTACTTTCAAAATTTTTATTCTGTAGTATTCATTAGCTTAGTTATTTATTAGACTATTATTTCTTTTTAAGAACTTTTTTACAACAGACTAAGCACACATTTAATTTTTCTTAAAAATAAGTAGGGTTAAAAGAAGCTAACAGCAAATTATTCTTATTTAAAAACTTTACCAGGTTGGTAAAATTAGGCTGCAGTATTGGCAATGTCTCACTTTTTGCATTTTATAAAGAACACAGGAGATGGTGGAAAAATTCCACTGCCGATATTTTTCTTAAAATGAATTCTTCGGCAAATTCGCAGAAAAATACTGACTTGACTGACTAAATTTTGAAAAAACTGACAAATACTGACGAAGATGAAGAATACTTACTTGTACTGACCAGTTTTATGCACTGCTGCAGTTTTGTCCTTGTTATGGATTCATCAGTCTGGGACAGTCAATAAATTAGATGAAGCTTTCTACCTTCAATTTGTAAGCTGAATAACACCATTACTTGCGGAATCTCGCTGGTAGACTAAATTAGTTTTCGCTACCAGTTTCTAGAAAATCTCAGCTTCACTGAGAAAACATGTCTACAGCTCGGTTATCGAGTTCAGAACAAGAAAAAAACAGCATGCTCTGGATGTCATAACCGAGCTGATGGTATATTTCATGCACTCTTATTTTCTTTACCGAATTAAAACTTTATTAATTTGTCAGAGGAGAAAATTCTCGATTTTTTGTTAACAGATAAAGTATCATCAAGCTTTATTAACAGATGAAATTTGATCACTTTGTCTGAAGCACAGCATTCCTATTTGTTAACAATGAAAATTGTACTGATTTGTCACAAGTGAAGACTTTTTTTTTATTACCCTATTAAAAGTAGATAAACGATCATTTATTACAGGAAAAACTGTAAATGAATGAAGGTGTTAGTACCTTGTAAGGCCACCTCAAGCATGAATGAACAAGGAAGTACAAGCAAACATTAATGCATAGCATCTTAGAGCAGGAATTAGTAAATGGAGGGAGCAAGTCCAATCATTGACTTAGCTAAAGCTGAGGCAAAGACGCCAAGTCATGTGACTCAACAATGACGAGTGGTTGACATGTTTTGCTTAAAACTAGCAAAAAAAATCCAATACTTTGCTTTAAAATCTATCAATTGACTTGGGATTTTTGCTTCACGAATGAAAATCTTTACTACCTCCATTGTATCTCAGATCAATGCATAGCAGTCTCGTACGAAGTCCTACGTCATCTCGTACCAGTTATTGTAAAGGCACCACAAATTCCATCAAACTAAGAGACCGTCCAACGTAATCTCAGATAGGCTCGATTTGTAACAAAGCAGGGTACCCAAGCAATCCTCAGAAGGTGATAATGCGGAAGAGGACGGTACAGCTTATTTTCAATGGGGTACGTCACTTTAATTTTCCCATGAACATCTTTCTGGTGAATGAATTACTTACACGATGTAACATTTTCTCGAGACTATCTCTTCCCATTTCACTAATATTCAGTAGGAAACACATTTAACAAATCATGAATTTGAAACCTTGGCATTTGTAAGGGAAAAATTGGCACGAAGGAAATATTTTTAAAATGCATACTGATTTTCTGAAAATATATCCAATAAAGACAAAATCAAGTTAAAATATATTTATTTATCGTTTACATTTTAAAAAATATCACACAGAAGGAGATAAAAAAAATATCACACAGTTGATAGCATTGCGAATACTGCTAAGTCAAGTGACGTTGCAGTTTAACTTGGCATTTAGAGGTGAAATTTCTCCTGAGTAGTTACCCATCACGCCTGGTCAGTTTTAGTGATTTTTGGACTGTTACGTGAAGAATTTTGGATTTTTTAAACATCGAAGATAAACTGAAAAAAAAAAAAACAAAAACTGGCATTTAGAAAATACCGATTTTACTAAGGACAAAATAAGTGATTAACATCAAAATTAAGTTAACGGAACTTTCAGGACGCAAAATTCGTTTCTCTATTTCCACACATCATAGTAAACGTTGAGTCGAGTTACTGATTGATATTCCTACTTGAAAGATTTATGATGAGACAGATAGGGTAGACTGACCAGTGAATGAACAGTTAAGCACAATTTCATTTTTTTAAAATCCTAGTAATTTTAAATTCTATACTATACAGATCGTGATAGCTAAAACATTTTAATTGATCTATGTAAATATCTCTAAAAAATCGCGGGAACTTAAACGGTACCGCTTCCGACTTTTTTAGGTGTTTAAAGAAAAAAAGGCACAACGACCCAGTGAATGAACACCTCGAACAAGTAAATGAACATAAATTGGTCCAGTGAATGGACATGATAAATTTTGATTCAAAAAGAAACTAACTTTCTTTGAGATCTATCTATCTATCTATATAACTATCTATATCTATTTATATAACTATCTATATCTATTTATCTATTCATATAACTATCTATACCTATCTATCTATATTTATCCTTTTATATCTCTATCCATCTATCAATATACCTTTCTATCTATTTTTCTATCTACACGTCTTTCGGTCTATCTCTATGTCGATTTACCTATTTATCAATGTACTTATCTATTTTTCTATCTATCTATCTATATACTTATCTATCGATCTATCTATCTATGTATGTATCTATATATCTATCTATCTACTAATCTATATACTTATCTACTTTATCTATCTATCTATCTATATGTCTATCGACCTAACTATCTACCTATTTATCTGTCTCTACATTTAAATATCTACCAAACTATTATCCTAATCAATCTATTTATCTATTTATCTACCTGCTTTTTTACCTGTCTATCTATCTACCTATCTATCTATGTATCTCCTTATCAGTATATCTACCTATCTACTTATGTATCTATCTATCTACCTATCTATCTACTAATCTATATATTTATCTACTTATCTACTTATCTATCTATCTATCTACTAATCAATTTATCCATCTACTTATCTGTCTATCTACCTATCTACCTATTTATCTGTTTGTACATCTAAATATCTATCAATCTATTATACTAATCAATCTATTTATCTACCCGCTTTTTTACCTGTCTATCTAACTACCTATCTATCTATGTATCTTCTTATCTGTATATCTACCTATCTATATCTGTCCACCAATCTATATCTATTTACCTATTTATCAATGTACTTATCTATTTTTCTATCTATCTATCTACTTATCTGCATCTATCTATCTATCTACTTAATTTATCTACCTATCTATCTATCAGTTTATCTATCTATTTATCTACTTATCTGTTCAATTATCTACTTATCTATGTATGTATCTATATATCTATCTACTTATCTATCTATCTGTCTATCTACCTTACTATCTACCTACCTACTATCTATGTCTATATCAGTCTCTCTACCTATCTATCTCTATATTAGTCTATCTACCTATCTATCTATCTATCTATCTATTAACCACTACCTATATATCTATTTACCTCTTATTTTTTATATCTATCTCTATATCTTCCTCTATCTATTTATCTATCTATCTATATACAAACATACATACATATCTACCTATCTATTCTCTCTCTTTGTATATATATTTCTATTTCTCTACCTCTCTATCTACCTGTCTATCTATCAAGAGAGATAAAGATATAGAAAAACAGATGTAGGTAGGTTAATATACAGATAGAGATATAGATAGATAAAAGATAAAATTCAGTAAAAATTGCATTGTTTACAAAGACAAAAATAAAGAAATTATAAAATATATAATGAAATACATAAGTAAATAAGCATATAAAACTACCCGCATTACAAAGAAATACGAAAATGAAAATATCTCAAAGGAACTTCAAATTTCTTTTTAAATCAAAAGAAATTTTACCATTGTTCATTCACTGGGTTTTCGCAATTTTTCGTACCCAGTGACTGAACACCCCTCTACCTGAAAATCTACGCATTCTGCATTGACTGAAACAATTGAAATCCATAGCCTAAATATGTATACTTAATTTTTCTTTCGTAGAGTTAAAAAATAAAATTTATCGATAAAAATAATATGCATCAAAATAATTGCTAGCACGAAACCAGCTTTATTATTTTGAAAGAGAGAAAGAACGATTCACGGCAGTAAAAATTTCAATTTTTTTCCAGGAAAAAACTGCGTATCAAAAGTAACCAATCAGGTGTCAGATAGCTTAGAAGATCAATAAAGAACGCTTTTGTAGTGAATTTATTCAGAAAAAAATTTTGGAAGCTTATTTAAAAAAAAAAAAAAAATGACGCGCTGTTCATTCACTGGGTGGTGTTCACTCACTGGTCGGTCTACCCTATCTAATTCTTTTGAAGAAATAAGTTCTATTAAATCCATTCATTAATAAGTAACTCCATCTGATGCAAATAATAATGATAATAATAAACCCAGTAAATAAACCGAAAAATAGTAGAATTCGATTTACTGCTTTCACGCGACATTGAATACAATGAAACCGAGAAGGACTGAATGAAGAATCATAAACAAAATAAGAAATCACTAAAGTAACAAATTAGTTATTGTTGGCCACTAGTCATTTTCGTATTCTACTATTGCTATTATTAGTTTTATTTTTATTTGTTTTATTGTTAACTTCATTCTGATCAATTAATATCCAAATTACTCCGTTAAACAAAAATTGCTAACATTTTTGTCTACTGTGCTACTTTTTTCTAGTTAATCCATTTAGCTAACTTAGGTTTGTACTTTCCTAATATTTCGTTTCACACACTTTTTAAATATTCATGTCATTTAAAAATCAATTTACGTTCTTTCGGAGAAATGAAGGAAGATAACACTTTTTACTATAATGTATGAAGAATTACAGAATGTCAAATTTGTTTCTTGGTAAAACTGCAAAACACGCAAAATGTCTTTCGGAAATTGTAAGATTGCATGTAAAATTACAAGTTTTTGAAACAGGGAGTAATATCATATGGCTGCCTTACTTGAATTCAAAAACTAATTTACTCAAAGCGAATCTCAGTTATACTTCGTTCACATAAATTTTGAAGCATAAGCATTCTGTGACTCTGTAATTGGAATGCTATGCACCTTATCCTTTGCAACCCCAATTACATGAAGAGCTTTTGATGTTTCTCATTCTGACGTCGTGAAAGTTTTTGCTCACTTAATTCCATCCCTCAGCATTCAGTTCGATGAAAACCTTCACTTATTTTGTCTTTGCAGATGCAGAACAGTTGGTTTTGTTTTTACGTATGAAAGAATAATACTGTACGAAACATAAACTGGTGGCGAAGACAAACTAGTGGTTTAAAAAATTAGTATAAATACATATATGCATAATTATGCTTAATGTATTTATACTAATACATTAAGCATAATTATGCTTACTGAGTGGCCTATGCCACTCAGTAAGAATGCGCCTTTCATAGAGTAAAAGAATTTTTCAAATAGTTGCAATAGTTCCGGAGATTACCTCCAACATAAACTCCTGTTTGTGAAAATTGCAACACACCATGAAGGAAGCCTCATAGTTGAATGAAATTTAATACGCAGTTGAGTGGTAATAGTACAAATAAATGATTGCATTTTCAGACCAAATAAACAATAAAAAGGGATAGAAATTAGTATTTTGTGTGGTCACCACGCGCCGCAATAAGAGCTGCTACACGACTCGGCTTGGAAGGAAACAAAGTTTGAATATCTGCCTGCGGAAGAGTATTCCATATTGTTTGTATGCGTAACCGAAGTTCGTCTGCCGAAGCAACAGGACGAGGATCACGAGCGAGACGCCGCCCAACGAAATCCCACACATGTTCAATCAGTGACGTATCTGGGGTATATGCAGGTCAAGGAAGAAGCTGTACCTGCTGCGAATCAAGGTAGGATTTGACAGTCCTAGCGACATGTGGACGGGCACCATCCCACTAAAATACAGCCCGTGGCAATTCTTGCAGGAAAGGAATAGCTTGGAGCTGTAAAACTTCGTTTATGTATCGGGTACTGTTCAAACTGCTCACATTTCGCAGTAATTGTGATCATGCGTGATATGTTATAGCACCCCAGACCATAACTCCGGGTGTTCCTCCACTGTGGCGTTCGATAATGCACTCCGGAATGTGCCGTTCACCAGCATAGCGCCTGACACGAATTCGGCCATCATGGGTCCATAAATTGAAGCGGGATTCGTCAGAAAAGACGACCTGCTGCCAATCAGCACGCCAACTCCTACGCACATTGGCCCATTGTAGCCACAGGCGGCGATGATTTTGCGTGAGAGGAATCCTGTATAAAGGAATCCTTGCGCGCAGCTCACGTCTCCGAATTGATGAAGCACACGTTGAAATAACTGTAGCTGTTAACCACTGTGCTGACAATTGTCCAGAAGAAGCTGTGCGGTCCGTCAGCGCCATAGCACCAGGTGACTGTCATCGCGAGCTGACGTCATATTTCGGGGTCCACTCCCAGATTTCCGAGCTGTCCGACCCTTGTCCGTCCACTTTTTCCAAACACGAATGATTGTGCTTCTGTTATGCTGCACACGAGCGGCTACTTCATGAGGGTTGACGATTCTGCCCCGGTCAAACTCCGAAATTTGCTTAAATTTCGCTTTCTTTCGTCGAAGAAACATAGTAAAGATTAAGTTAACGTTTACTCTAGCATATAAATACCGATAATCATACACGCCTCGCTACTGCCGTCTATTTATATTCGGTTCGATCCGCCATTCAGAGGACGCTGCTCGGCATACGCATGCGCTACCGGTCTGCAATTCTTATCATTTGCATATCATGCCCTACTTCACATTTTCAGCAATTTCAGCTCACTCGCGTAAGTCCTTCGCAGTGTTGCAATTTTCACAAACAGGAGTGTATAAATATACAAAATCTGCGCTCTCTATTTATACTATTAGTATAGATTTAAGTTAGAATTATTCTTTGCGACAAAGTGCCTGAAAGATATCAGACAACATTTAAACATTGTCCAAAATTTCCGGATAATTTTAAGAATGTCTTACGCCTTATTCAAAACTTTTTTTTCATCAATCACACTTTAAATTCATATACATCCCGAGCTAAAGAAAACAGCATAAAATAAGTGCGGTATTTAATCTGAAATGAAGTGAAAGTATCTCTCAGATGTTTAACTCTTTCAGGCTCCAGAAAAACCTATTTTTGTTCATATATGTTATTTTGATGAAAAATAAATTTGAGTGTTGTGGTAGGAATCATCAGGTAACTGTGGCAGGGTTCTGGTCCTAAAAGCAATCTCAGGCTTAGTGTCAACCTACTAGTTGACATTGTATTGCAGTACTCCGATACATCTATGACACAGAATTGCAGTAAAAAGAGTTAAGAGCGAAAACGCTATTAATAAAGTCTAATATAAATAAAAAAGCCTTTAATTTTTGAAGACTGTCTCACATATATAACATGAAGTTGAATAAAATAATGGAGTCAATTGATTGTTTAAGACGGAAAAGACATCCCAGGATGTCTTTTCCGTCAGACGGAAAAGACGTTCCGACAGACGGAAAAGAGTCCAGAGGATAGAGAATTCATAGAGACTATCTTCGACTGTCAGGAAAGAGAAGAAATTTCTACTTACCCACTTTTTTTGTATTAGATTTCTTTAGGGTGAACACCAGATAGGAGAATAATAACAAAAAATTAATTTCGTAAATACTTGTATACTATTAGACAGTTGCCGCAGGAAAATTGTAATAAAGAAATAGCAAAATTAGCCTAATTGCAATATATATATATATATATATATATATATATATATATATATATATATATATATATATATATATATAGTGGTGGTAAAAAATTTGCATCAGCCGCGCCGCAAAGGAGAGGAATATCATCCCGACTGCATTCAACACACAGTCAAGCATCCCGTATCCCAGATAATTTGGGGATGTATTTCGGATCAAAGTGTTGGTGGGCTTCACTTTGTGCAAGGAACAGTAAACGCTCAGGTGTATACTGGCATTTTGGAGGAGAAATTGCTTCCTACTATCCGGGATCACTTTACTTCAGTTCCAAACGTCATTTTCCAGGATGATTCTGCTCCGAGTCATAGGGCAAAACTGGTAAGTAACAATTTAAAAACCTTTATCCTTCCATTAGACTTAAATTGACATGGGATTAAGTAATTTTTTTTTTCTCTTAACTCACACGCAGGTTCAGAAATGGAAAAACGAGCATGGGGTTAGCAGTTTGCCTTGGCCCGGAAACAGCCCCGATCTACGTCAACAATTATTGGATTCCGGCTGTTAAATGTTTATTTCATAAATTTTGCAGAATTTCATATACATTCATCGTTAATCGGTCGACCAAAATTTCTCACATAATCCCACTGTTGTGAAAATGCGAGGGTGATGCAATTTTTTTACCAGCACTGTATATCCCTAGAAAGTTACAAAGTTGTAAAAAGAGATAACTGACGTTTTGAATAAATTGTGGTGTTGAAAATGATACACAGTTGTACTTTTTTTTTGTTAGATGTAAATACAAAAATCAAATGCTACAACTTATTCAAAAAAAAAAAAAAGAGAAAAAAAAAGGAGTTTTTATTTTCATGATTCGAACTAATTCTATTCAAATAGTTTTTTTTTTTCTTTTTCCACTGAACAGTTTAATTTATCTTCAGATTGAAAGCTCTCTCGTTTGCCCCGAGCTACATACTACTTTCTACTACAACCTGAAGTATTTTAATATGAATAGACAGAAAAATCATCGAAAATACGGCACAAACTCTGAAGAAACTATTTCAAGGATGCAGATGCAACAGAGCCTATTTATGAGTGCAAACAATTCTCAGGCCTTTTGCTGCAATCGCCAGTATTTTTTTTTTTTTTAGAAAACCTAGGACCTTTAACAGTAGAGCAGTACTTTTGTCGGTAACTTCATTTATCAATTTAGTTTTTTCTTTCAACTTTTTGACCATACACTTTTGATTTTTTTTTTGTCCACTTTCTTTTATTTTTACTTTTCTGCATTTTATTTCGGAATTTCAGCAACTAATTTTGATTTCTCTCTGGCATCAAGATAAAGCTGATATGAACATTTAGTATACTAATATGATTTGCAATCTAGGCACCAAAAAGAGATGATTAATGCAGAGAAGAGACACTCAAATTTTGTTTAGCTCAATTTTTGAAATTTTTAAATCAAAGTTTTAGCGAAAATAAAAATAAATTTAATTTATTTGCCTTTTAATTAAGATTAATAAATATTGAAATGGGGAACATATCGATTTTGCAAAATTGATGCAAAAAGATAGTATTTTTCAAAGTAGAAGAAGACCCTAGAAGCGTGAAAATGTTTTTAATCATTAGAATCGTGGTTCTTGTTTGGGGAAAAAAATATTTTCTGGGGAAATTTTGCAAATTTCCCGCATCAATAATATTTGCAAAACATTAAAAATTTTGGACGGTTCTATGGTTTTCTAGTACAGTTACCATTCTGAATTATTCACATAAAAGAAACGTGAGTACTAACACAACGGGAAATCCCAAGAGTGAAAACATCACAGTGTCAGGAGAAAAATATTTAATTTTCAAGGGCTTGAGTAGGAGCAAGAAAATTTAGAACTTAAAAGTACTTTGAAAGCTCTGGTATCCCAGTTTACTTCATGTTGATTTAAGTAATTTTCCTGTTATATAACAATTTATAAAAATATTATTCATTAAGTTACTTCAACTTTCGTTTATTTCAACTGGAGGGTTAGGCATATGCAAAAACCAATCTCTTTAAAAAAAATTTAAAAAGAAAATTATAAATTTATAACTCGGAAGCTGATTAAAGTTTTAAATGGAATAGCCTTCTACTTCAAATTAAAAATTGAGCAGTTAAGAGCTCACTTGCCTAAATATTTAGTACATTCTCAGAAAATACTTAAATAAAAATCAAGTTTAATCAAACATGAATAATCTGTTGAAAAAAAGACATATAATATGCAGATTGAAATGAACATCGTTAAAAGAGCTTTCAACTGTAAAAATAGTTGAAATATTTACAAGGTGCAAAAGGATTAAAGTGTCAATCACTGAATGCAATTTTTGGCAAAGCATGTGCTCAATTTTAGCAATTTTTTATATGCATGTTTCTATTGAATTAGCTAGTTATTGTTAAAATTAGGTTAAAGGAAAATCTTAAATAGATCAGTTAATTTAATCCACTGTATTTTATGTCATTTTGTTCTGAAAAGAAAGGTCTTTCACAAAACAATGGTATTTTTTTCTCGAAAAAAAAATCATTAATGGAGTAAAAAAATAAAACTGGAAAAACTCGGGGATTAACGGAGAACCTGGCTGATATGTCTATTGAGCAAATTTATTTTCAGCCAAGAACAAAAGTAGATAATAGGTTATGTCATCAGTTAAGCTGCTCTCTAAACGCTGTTTAAACATATTGGCGACGATCGGTTCATAATAAATGAAAAAGCGTGCAAAGTCATCTAAACTTAAAAAGTGGAATTTAAATAGCATGTTGTATCAATGTATCAGTGCAGAGAAAAATACATACAAGGTTATAGCAAATAGCAATTAAAATTTCTTACGTCATCGAGAGTGAGATTTCCGATTCCATAACGATTTTCTTTAAAATAATCCATTAGCATTAGCCATCACCATCAGGATCATCATCAGCATCGCCATTAGTTCAGCATCTTCAAGGTGCTCACGCTCGACTGAGGGCACTCTTAAGATGCCGGTCATATCTGAAAGAGTTTCGTCAAAACTGAACATCTGTCGATTTTTTTCAAGTCAACGCAAAAAGTAACTGAACGCCTGTCTCTATACATTGATACATATCATCTGACTTCTCACAATGTCTACATGAAATGTGATGACCGTAGGTTAGTGCACTCTTTTCTTCCGATTTTATAAGGAAAATTCAGTGTAACATAACTTCTGGCAGATTTTTGTTCTGAACGCGCGAACTATTCACCCTAGGGTAGGCGACTTAGGCGGCCGGCAGATTTTAGGGGCGGCAAATTTCGAAAATGAAACTTTTTTTTTAAGTGTTTAATATCTGTTTCAGTTCCATAAGATACGCAGCTTTAATGTGAAAAAAAATAATAATTTAGAGCTTGTACCAACATTTGAATATGCAAAATATGTTCGGAGTTCAACTAGAAATTCAGTTTAATTTGTGGGGCGGCAAATTATGCGATTTGAAAGTCTTTGGAAAATATTACTACATGTTTCAGTGCCACAATATGTGCTACTTTAATGTTAAAAACTAGTTTTAAAAGTGTGTATCAGTGTTTGGATATACAAAAACCAGTTTGGAATTTAATAACAAACTCACTTTAATTTTAAGGGCGGCTAATTACTTGATTTATCTACTAGCGACTTTGCATGGTCTAACTCAAAAATCAAGTGACGCGGTTCAACAACTGGGCTCAAATAATAGAAAAAAAAATATACTGTAAAATTTCCCGTCAAAAAATGATTCTTAAATTTTGTTAATGGTTAATCTTTAAGTCCTGGATAAATTAAATGCAACCCTCCATTAATGCAACTAAAATCCTTGATTATCTTATGCTGGCAGTACAAAAAAACAGCCTAAAAATATGCAAAAGGGGAAATTTTTACCTCAGAGCAAAAGCAAGAATTTTGTTTTTTCATAATCGAGAAAAAATGCCAACGGATCCAAAATTACTTTATTCACGTTAATGTAAACTGAGCTTGTTGACAAACTATAAACTTCCGACTTGATATGGATATTCCATTGGGCTTAAAAATGCTTTTAACTCTTTTCTTGGTGATTTACAGACTAGGTAATTTTTTTGAAATTGGAAGGAAGTAAACCAAATTGAAAGGTATTTTTCGTGGGCTTTCGAATGAGACCTAAATCAAGAAAATCGGATCATTATTTCGGGTAGAAAAGAGCCATTTAATACAATTCTGCTTCACAAAATGTTTGTGAGATTCTTGGCGACAACAAACATACACACAAAAAATTTTAACACATATTAGTCGTAACATGTTACCATCAGGGATGTGCCATTTGGCGTCGAATGTACTCGTATTATTTTTGGCGATTTCATTGAATCCTCCGGTAAATTGGAAAAGAAGTTTTTATTCCAATATTTAAGAAATCCACTATCAATGATTATTATAACAAACAATTTTGATTATTTGTTTACAAAACTAATGAAAAATTAAATTTCGTATTAAACACTTCGTGCTGTTACAGATAAATATGCATAAACTACAGAATGAGCATATGTTGCATTTAAAACATATTCGCATTTTCTCAATCGATTTTTACAAATGCGTAACTATTCCGTATGTATTTGCATTTTATTAACAAAATCTCAAACTGGTTTCTAATTTCTGTAAATTTGAACATAAGGAACCTTTATGTACCCCAGTACAAAGTATCAATTTTCCAATGAAAAATGTAAAAAAAATAAATGAAAAGTGTTAAAAAAAAAGAACCAATCGCGACCACAACACGTACAAATCATTATTTTTGTAATACAGTTTAAAACACTAACTAACTTTATATTATGATACATACTGGTTCCTTACAGTCAAATGCATGAAAATCAAAAGCCAAAAATTTTAATTACGAGAATAAAGTGTACTGCATATATGTAAAAATGTCATACCAGTACATAAAACATTAAAAAAAATGGAAGCACATAAAACATTTTTTAAAAAAATTATTTTTAAAAAATCTGCAAACAATAAATATGTAGGGGAAAGGGGGGCACACACGTGAGCATGCTACGTTTTACTAGAATAATGTCAAGCAAAAAATCTTGAAAAATTCTCAAGTCAAGGCAGTACCAGTCCTACTTCTTGGCCAAACGTTTAGAGCAATGAACCAATTTATGCTTTCTGCGGTGACAACTACTTTGCTTTAGTAGGTGTTGCATGTAATTTTATCGCTGTATTCTTCACATTGAAACATATTATAAACTAACAAATAAGCCAAAGCAAACCATTATATACACATTCAAGTAAATTTAGGACAATATTTTAATTTTTTAATTACATTAAGAATTTTTTAATTTTGAAGATTAGTTCTAAGGTAGATGACGGGGCACTGATTAACACAACATATAGGCACACTTGTAAATAGTTCTCATATCCTCTCTGTAATACAAATAGTTGAGTAGGGTTCCGTGTTAAAAAAGGTGAAAAGATTTAAAATTATTATTTTGCAACAGTCAGTTTGTAAATTTTATTGTTAATTATTATTACATTATAAATAACTAATTATTTATTTATGTTCTTATTATTTTTATTGTTTATTTTATTTCTAAATAATTGACCAACGGTTTAGTATTATATAATATTTACAAGAAAAAAAAAGGAAAAATTTTCTCCTTTACTAAAAACGAAAGTTCAAAATAATTTTAAAATTCATCATGTTCTCTAAAAAGCTTAAATGCACTATTAATCAAGAATTTACTTTACACAATAAAATATTCATTGTATTTTTTACTCTTTTTAAGGTTTTTTTGAGCAATCACATTGCTTATTTTTCTCACTTGACTGTTTTTGGCGTTTCTATGATTTTATTCCCCCCCCCCCCCGCCTCCCTCTGCAGCACCACCGTCGACCGGCCCCTCCCGATGCTGTTCCTCTAGCGGACAAAGTCTCCAGGTTGCGTCCATATCCAACATATACATGCATTCATACACACACTCATGCCTGCACACAGACACACACGCACACACATACACACACACTCATGCCTGCACACAGACACACACTCACACACACTCATGCCTGCACACAGACACACACGCACACACATACACACAATCATGCCTGCACACAGACACACACGTACACACATACACACACAATCATGCCTGCACACAGACACACACGCACACACATACACACACTCATGCCTGCACACAGACACACACGCACACACACACTTATGCCTGCACACAGACACAAACACACACTCATGCCTGTACACACACGCACACATACACATAACCTATACACACACACACTCGTAATTGCGAAAACATAATTTGAATTCAAAAAGCCAAAATTCATTTCTTTTTTTCTTTTTTTTTTAATGTAATGATTAGAACATGCTACGAAACTATAAAATTTGACAGAGTATAGGTGACGAATCCTTTAATGTAATTAGTATGTATGTGTTTCACATTAAAGAGTTTTTCATTGAAATATGATGTTTGCTTTGAATTTTTTCAATCGTATTCATATGTGTCCCAGGCTTGTTCACGTGTATCCTCCTATAGGGGTACATGTGAACAAGTTAAGACATTTTTTTTTTAAAAATCATTAAAAAAATATTTTTTTAATAAGTAAAAAATCCAGAGCACAAAGAAAAGACGATTCAACCATAAAGACACTTTTACTCTGAGAAATTGATTTTTTTTTTTTTTTGAGAAATTATGAAAAGAAAAAAAAATGTTCACACGTGCGCCCCTTTCTCCTATCTATCTTTAAGTTTACCCGCCAAAGACTTATTTTAAGCGGGCATGTTATGCAGAATATCAACATCACTTTTTTATTCTTTAGATGAACATTAACTATCAAAAATTTTCTTTTTTGTACACTCATTATAGCTTAGTTTGAAATAATACACTTTAATTTCATCAATACAAATATTTTTTAACTGACTGAAAAAAATATTTTGTACAACTGCTCTACTAAAACATTGTTAGAGTGAAAACATTTCCAGTGATCACATAAAATCACCGCTAAAAATATGTTTATCTAAAGAAAACTTACTGCATTGGCTGTAAACCTCAGTTAGCATTTGAATGATTGCCGCTGAAAATAAACTCAAGAACACGATCGCCATGCTTTTGCTATTAAAAATTAATCTAAATATCTTCAAAAGAAATATTTCACAGCAAATATCTAATTCCAAACACAGCAATGGCGTCAATGCTTTATCTAACGTAATACTGCTGCAAACGTGGCAATTTCTCTGTGCCTCTTCTTCTCCGCTGCAACGAGACAAGGGTTTCGTTCGCATAGCGCTACCGGTCGACCACGGTTGGTTGATTAATGACGTCAGCGGATGACATGATGACGAAAGAAGATGTTTTGATTGCTTTTCATCTACCGGTAGCTCTATTAGAACGCACCTGGTTTGTTACCGGTTAAACGACCGGTCGACTAGTTGCTCTTTGCGAACATAGCCAATTTTTTATACCTCTTGTTTGCGCGTCTCGGTATCTTTTTCGAAAGGAAAAAATTATATTTTCTTTAAATTCTAGAGAAAACTATTAGAATCTCTATATTTCGTGTGAGACATTGGTGTGTTCAAATTAAAACGCACAAGTTTTTTTAATTCTATAATTAGCCCGAAATGAGTTTCTATGATTGAAGTTGGCAAAAGGCATTGTTAGATTTTTTAATGAAATTTAATCCTGCATTTCAGTTAAATGATTTTACAAAACCTATTTATTTTGACTAAAGTTTTGAGAAGTGCGCCAACTTTGAGAAACTAATTTATACGATTAAAATCAATGTAAACTTTTATAGCGCGTTGTATTCTAGTTATACGCATGACATGTCAACTACACCAAGAACATGGAATACATAAGCCGAAAGTAAACAAAGAGGTTTCCAGAAGGTTTTCCGCTATGCCACTTTTGGGGACTTTCTCCTGAATTAAAAAAAGTCAACCAATACGAATTGTTGTTGAAGGCCAAATGGGGCAATTCTTTATATAGTCTATCTTTATATAGGCTAGTCTATCTTTCCCAGAATTTTTTTTTTTCTTTTCCTAGATCCTTGCCGGGACCCTAGGGGCCCTTGCCCACCGGGCGGCAACTTCCCATATTTCTGCTTTTTTCTTTTTTTTTTTCTCCTTTGAAACTCAATGGAAAAACTTGAAGGAAGAAGGAAAGGTGCGGTCTTGGAAAAGTCGTATATTTGGCACTGACCAGTAGTAAAGATCACTAATCATGGTTTTGTAGCTTTTATCTTCACTTTAAAAATGTCAATTGAATTTTTTAGTTAACAGTTTTATTTATAATTAAAATTAAAATGCAATTCAGTTCATTTTTTTTAATTGAATTTTGAAAAAAAGTGGGACTAACTTCGAGTTAATTATGTTTTCTCAGGCTCAAAATGAGGATTGTATTAAACTATCATTACTTATAGAAGAATGTGTAGTTATTGCGCAAAGATATAAGTGCTTCCCGCTACGAATAAAACTAAAACTCAACTTAACACGGAACATATTTCCAAATTAGCTTTGAAGCAACTAAGAAGTAATATGCTTTATCCGTAATTTTTTTAACGGAAAAAGCCAAGTGCGTTAAAAAAATTTTAAAAAAAATAAAAAAAAAAACTTTCATTCAAGTTACCGCGCAATTGGGTAAAAATTTCAAGCAACTTAACTTTTAATGACATGATCACTTCAGATATAAGGATCTAAAATATAAAACATGAATCAGATTTTCAGGAAATGGAGAGGATCGATGATGAGCAATGAGCCAGTATGTGTAAAGATCGCCAAACATGTTGAACAAAAAAGTCAAATAGAAATGATATGATACTGTAGTTAAAGTCGGCGCTATTTTGAAAATAAGATGAGAAAATATTAGACAGAAACTAAATATTTTAAGTTAAAAAAAAAAAAACATTATACAAGATTCACGCTTTATGCTTTTTAAAAAAACAATCAGATTGGAAGGCAATTAATCTGATTAATTGCTTCCAAATAAGCTAGAATTAATTTCGTCTGTAATCAAGGATATTAAATGTTTCTTTGATCACATATTAATGATTAACTTCCGTTTCAATGTGATATTTTACCGAACTATAATAAGAGAGTCAAGCAATCTAAAAATCTATGTGTCTAAGTAGCATGAAGTAACACAAGTAGTAAAATAAGTAGCGAGAGAGAAATTAAAACAAATGGAAAAAAAAAATATCGAAAGGTGAACTTACATGCAATTATCTGAGGCTTGAATATTTGCCATAAAGTAGTCTTCGGAAAAACTCTTCAGCTGGTTTTATCCTGGAGATACGATACATACACACACACAGGTGGCACTATATAAGCATCGAGATTGAGAAAAACTCCAGAATTGCTCCGCTTGTAATTATTTCTGTCTAAGACCAAGATGTAGGTCTTATCTCTGAAAGTGAAACAATTTTCGTAGGAATTACGCTCCGTCACCTGAAAAGGCTTCCGTTGCAAAGTCCGAGTAGTATTCATTTTCTTTTACGCTAAAGGTGATGAGTGGTATATTTCCATCGGAATTCTTCTCCCTAGCCTGGACAGAATATTCGAAAAGAAACGACAAGCTTACACGAAGTTCGAACTTCCTTTTTGAAAAATTCAAAGCAGTTAACCATTCACAAACTGCTCTTATCTTTAACACAGTTCATCGCAACAATAAATCGTTGAAACTTGCATATAACGTCAATTTTTGATACTTCAAAAGGATTTTCCACCACCTTAATGGAAGTTCATACTTCGTGTGAAGCTAGAATTGAAAGTTTTATCAGTTTCTCTTTCGAAGCTTGAAGTTACTTGTTTTGTAAATCAAAGACAGGATAATCCAAACGTCCATATAAACATTAAAAATTCCTGGAAACCGGAAAAACAGTTAAAATAAAAAATGGTTTTCGAACTGAGTCTGGTTTTGAAACTACTGTTTATCGCAAACCTTTTGCTGTTTCTTTACCTCCTCATAGACTATCGTCTCATCCACCTAATCAAAAATATTCTGCCTTTAATGCTCTTGTTGATCGTGCTTTAAAGACTTGTTCTTTAGAGGAACTTCTTAATGTTGAACTTAACTATCTTAGAGCTGTGGCAATTGATAGAGACTATCCGCCCACTTTGATTGATTCCATTTATAAAAAGCCCAAAGTAATGTTCGAAAAAGAACTTACATCACTAAGAATTTGGTCGTACTACCATTCTTTCCTTCTGTTAGTTTTCAGATCGCTAAGATACTTAGACGTTTCCAATTCCATGTTGTGTTTTCACCAATTAATAAACTTTCGTTCTCGACTCTTAAGGATTCTATTGATCCCCTTAATGATTGTGGAATTTATAAAATTGATTGCATTTGTGGCCTTGCCTATATTGGACAGACCCGCCGTTCTTTGAAATTTCGTTTAAAAGAGCATAAAAATTATGTGAGAAAACAACAATTCAATAAGTCTGGTATTACTCAACACTGCTGGGACTCAAATCACTCCTTTGATTTCAACTCATTTAAAATTATACAGAAATGCCCAAATTCATCAGATCTTGATTTTTGGGAGTCTTTCCACATTCTGAAGAATCGTTCTAATCTAGTTAACGATCTTAAATCCATTCCGTATTTTTCTGCAGTGTGACATCCATTCATTAATTGATAGTCTTTTTTCGCCCCACTTTGATCTCATATTTTTTCTTCGTTGCGTTGTAGGTGGTTATAGACCAAGAACTGACCCCCCAAAACGCGATTTATCTCTTTTATGGCTTGTGGCCGGTTAAAATAATAAAAAAATGCAATTAAAAACTTTGGCTCGAACCCCCCCCCCACTAATTTTGGGTCACACGGCTGCGTGGGTGGATGAAAGGTCAAAAAAAAGAAAAATATTAAAGTGATGAGTTAAATAGCTAAAAATTATATAATAACATTAAATTAATAAGAAAAAACACGTAGCTAATTTCTGCCATAGCTACGTTGGGGCGAACGTGGTGCCCCCAGGGTTAACTTTCGATTATAAAACTTTAAAAAAAATGATCACTTTCGTGGGGGGGAATTTTACAGGGTATTAGTTTCATTATTTTGAGTGCCAAAAAAATTCCCCCCCAGTAACTATGGGTCAATTTGTCAAAAAAAAAATTTTTTTTGTTCCTCTTTATTTGGTCCACGTCGAGTATTATTCAAACTTACGCATGACTGTTTAAATTGCAACCCCCCCCCCCCAAAGTTTGAACGTTAATTCGATAAAAAAAAAACTTGTAGCAATCCCCCCTCCACACCTATGGAGGGGGTTGCTACGCGGTGCGCGGTTTTACAACGTGGTGCCCCCCCCCCAGGGGTGAATTATCGATTGATTAAATTAAAAATAAATGATCACTTTCGTGGAGGGAATTTTACAGAGCATACATTTAGTTGTTTTAATTGCAAAAAAAAAAAAAAATCTCCCCTCCCTCCCCCTCTAGTAATTATGGATCAATTTGTCAAAAAAAATTTTTCTTTTGTTCCTCTTTATTTAGTCCGAGTCGAGTACTATTCGCACTTTAGCCTGTCCGCTTAAATTGCAAAAAACAAAGTTTGAATGTTTATTCGTTAAAAAAACTCGTAGCAAATTCCCCCCATCTATTTGTTAGGGGGTTGCTACGCGGTGCGCGGTTTTACAATGTGGTGCCCCCCAGGGGTGAACTATCGATTGATTAAATAAAAAACAAATAACTGTCGTGAGGGAATTTTACAGAGTATACATTTAATTGTTTTAATTGCAAAAAAAAAAAAAAAAATCTCCCCTTACCCCAGTAATTATGAGTTTATTTCACAAACAAAAGTGATTTTATGTTAAAATTGCAATAACGATTTTTTTACTTGTAAATGTTAATGCGTTAATCCGATGCGTTAAATGAATATCTAAAATAATAATTTGGAAATTCATATAGATTTATTTACCTTCGGCATATTGGTTGTGATAGTGTCTATCTTGTTTGATAAAAATGTTCCTGCAATCTCGATGATATAAATCTGTTTTTGTTAAGAACTCGGAAAAATCTAAATCACGGAATTTCAGTTTTCAGTGTTTTCGAATCTTTGAAACTTTTATTCCTTCAAATAAAGTTTCTGTCATAACATTATCTTTTATCTGGTGGCTGGCTACACTTAAAATTACCCTTTAAAACACTCATAATATAAAAACATCAAAATATATTTTTGAAAAAAGGATTTTTTTACGTTTTCAGTTTAAGGATGCGGTACAGCGTGCTCCGAAAAGAAAAACCAACAGCTATAACGACTTCACTGTGTTGGCTACAGTTGATCACTGACGAAACTGCCCTCGAAACAGCAAGAAGAAAATCACCACAGGCGTATACTTCCCCCTTCTTTCTTTTCATACTGAGCCCACAATGGTAGAAGCAGATGTACGGACGCTGAATTGCTTCCTTTCATTTTGAAAAAATATTTCAAAATTTCTAATTTAAATTAAAAAAAAATTTTTTGGGGATTTTTTCCCCTGCTACAATTCAAATGTAAACTCTGAATGAAAATCCCCCCTCTCTACGAAAGTAATCTTTTTTTTATTTAATCAATCGATAATTCCCTCCTGGGGGGCAACAAGTTCGCCCTAACATAGCTGGGGGGGGGGATTTTCTACGTTTTTTTTTTAACCGAATAAATAATTGCAATTGTTTTTTACAATTTAAGAGGTCATGGGAAAGTTCGAATAGTACTCGACTCGGACCAAATAAAGAGAAACAAAAAACTTTTTTTTTTTTACAAATTGACCCATAGTTACTGGGGGGGGGGGGGAGATTTTTTGGAAATCAAAATAATGAAACAAATACCCCTGTAAAGTTGACCATCTCCAACCCCACGAAAGTGATCTTTTTTTTTTTTTTAATTTTAACACTCGATATTCACTTCTGTGGGGGGGGGGGGGCTCCCACATTCACCCCATCATAGCTGGAGGGGGGATTTGCTACGTGGTTTTTTATTAATTTACTGTTATTATATAATTTTTAGCCATTTCACTTATGTTAATATTTTTCTTCCTTTCATCCACCCATGCAGCGTGTGACCCAAAAATAGTGGGCGGAGGGGGGGGGGGGGATTAGAGCCAAAATTTTTAATTACATTTTTTTATTATTTTAACCGACCACCCGCCATAAAACAGATAAACCGTGTTTTGGGGGCTCAGCTCTTGGTCTACAGGGACGACGGGTTCGAACTGAAAAATTCATTTTGTGTTAAATAGTCCAATTATTGAGAAGGCTACAAGCTATATAACATAGCGCTTTAACTAATAGGAGTGGAGCAGCAATAAGAAATGTAATGAAAACAGGAAAATTTATATAATTGTATAAAATGCTTGGAACGCGGAATACACGTACATTTTTAAGGTAGACCGTGCAACGCCTGGCAATGCAGCTAGTAGACTCATAATTGCTGGGGAGGAGAGATTTTGTTTTGCAATTAAAACAATTAAATGTATGCTCTGTAAAATTCCCTCCACGAAAGTGATCATTTATTTTTAATTTAATTAATCGATAATTCACCCTTGGGGGGGGGGGGTACCACGTTGTAAAACCGCGCACCGCGTAGCAACCCCCTCCATAGGTGTGGAGGGGGGATTGCTACGAGTTTTTTTTTTTATTGAATTAACGTTCAAACTTTGGGGGGGGGGGGGTTGCAATTTAAACAGTCATGCGTAAGTTTGAATAATACTCGACGTGGACCAAATAAAGAGGAACAAAAAAAATTTTTTTTTTGACAAATTGACCCATAGTTAGTGGGGGGGGGGATTTTTTTTGGCACTCAAAATAATAGAAACTAATACCCTGTAAAATTCCCCCCCCCCCCCCCCCCACGAAAGTGATCATTTTTTTTAAAGTTTTATAATCGAAAGTTAACCCTGGGGGCACCACGTTCGCCCCAACGTAGCTGGGGCAGAAATTAGCTACGTGTTTTTTCTTATTAATTTAATGTTATTATATAATTTTTAGCCATTTAACTCATCACTTTAATATTTTTCTTTTTTTTTTGTCCTTTCATCCACCGACGCAGCCGTGTGACCCAAAATTAGTGGGGGGGATTCGAGCCAAAGTTTTTAATTGCATTTTTTTATTATTTTAACCGGCCACAAGCCATAAAAGAGATAAATCGCGTTTTGGGGGGTCAGCTCTTGGTCTATTATGGTAATGTCTTTCTTTGGAACTTTTTTTTCTGTCTTTGCGTTTCCATTGCATGTTTTATTTTGTACTTGTTTAACTTTTTGTTGTTTTCCAACCTCTTTCTGTTTTCCTGAATTGTGTTTATTCTTCCTTTCGCTAAATGTGGCAGTTGATTCGTAGTAAAATTTTTTCGGACATAAATTTATTGCTAATTTATTAATAAGCGGTTTCATTTTGACAGCAACATGTATTTTATGGGTCTTTTTACTGAAATTAATTGCTTAACTGTTTTCTCTGGGAGGGAATCGTGCAACAAATCTTGACTGAGTTCCGTTTTGTCTTGTTTTGCTTTTGTTATTGCTTATTTTGATATTTAAACTGTCTGCCGTCCATTTTCATTGCTTTTACTGGGTATCTTTACATCTAGTAGCTCACACCTTTGAATTGAAAAAGGGGTTCCTTGAAACCTCGAAACACGTGTATTCTGAAATCGATTTATTTGTGCTAAACAACGTTGGATATTTCCTGTTATTCCTCGGCACAAAGGTATTTATTTATTGCTTGGTTTTCGGATTGTTTGATCATGGGATTTTATTTATTTATTTTTTAATCTGAAAAAAAAAAGCTGTTGACTGATGTTCAAATAAAAGAACTTCATTAATATGCTATCTTTGACCATGGCTGGTAGGTTTTTGACAGGTGATAGTTTAAACTATGGTTTAAAATTTTCATGCCAAAAGCTTCCTTGTCAAAAGTGTTAAATACTGTCTATTTAAGTTAATGAGAAAAAAAAAGACCATTATCAGTATTATTAAACTATAAGTATGCTGAAAAGAAAATATCACTTTAAGTTGTTTGTTGGGGGAATTTAAAAATTTAAATGAAGAAAGATATTCAACGTCGTATTATCTTTAAAAGTACACATTTGAAGTAAAATGCAGTGCAGTCATCATGGTCAATATAAAATTAAGATAGTAAATTTCAAGGCAAATGGAATTGCATAACTGAACAGAAAACAACTGAACAAACCTGAGAAATGCCCTCCGAAATTTTTCGAGTTAAGTTGAGTTGTATGCTATCAGGCGTTTTTTGAGTGTAGTTGAGATGTTTTACCCCCTGGCAATTTTCGATTTGAGTTGTTTTGCTTTTAAGTGCTTTTGAGGAGAGCTTTGCTTTTCAAAGTTCAGTTATTTTTATGGCAACCTTTTGTAGTTTCGATTTTTATTCTACGCCTCCAAGCGGCGTGTAATGAAACTGCTATACCACTGTTACGGTGCTTCAATTAGAAAAAAATGATTTTTTTCATAAAAAGTTTATATTTTAGGGATGGCAACACCTTTTAGCTTTCGTTTAAGACTTGGATGCCTTGTAGGAAATGAAAAGGCGATTGCTGCGTCATCTATGAAAACAGAATCGAACTATTATGGAACTTGCACTTATTTTAGTGTTTTTTTTTTCTTAGAATTCAATTATTATTTTGTATTCGTTCTTACCTTAATTAAACTAAATTCAATCTTACAATTATTGTTTTATTGCAATTATTTCTTTATTTACAATTTTTTCTTCACACCAGTATTGGTGTTGGTACCGTCTCAACAAATAAAAACCAAGTTGTTAAGTGGCTGCTGATTACATGTTAAGAAATTAATAATGTTATACTCTATAAATTAAGCTTATCTGCACGGAATTGCAAAATTTCCTGTTCATTTTGAGTCGTTTTCTTGCATCAGAGTGTAATAATATCAGACAGGAGTTGCAATATGTGTTTTGCACTTTTTCACTTGCAAAGAAAAACACTTGTTCGTTTCGAAAATTCATTTTTTTTCTCACTCCAATCTAAAAATAAGGCGGCTCTAATCACAAGTTGAGTCGATTTGATTTGGACTCGCGTAAAGGAAGGTAAAAAATATTTTTATAATCCAAAAGTTTTAACTAGTAAAAAAAAAATATTTGCTCGTGTTCAGATTGTTTGTTAATTTGACTGCCCCCTTACTGTATAAAAACTACAAAATAGATGTTTAGCAAAACCTCTTAAATGTAATGTAATAAATTATCTGAAAAGGAAATTAAATATATAACTGATGAATAAGTTTAGATTATTAGTTTAAAAATATTTATATTGTGTGTACTTGACTTATTTTTGTTTCGCAAGGTCGTATGAAAATGGAAGGGAAAAGTTTATTTTTAGTTTATTTTGTGGCTTTTTTAAAATTTGAAGAAATTACTCGATTGAGCTGAAACTTCAAGGAGATATTAACCTTATACAGAGCTAACATTTACACTTCTAAACATTTTCAAAACTATATATTTTAAATTTCGTAAAAAGTTCAAGAAAATATCAAATTTTTGCAATTTGGGCATTTTTTGGGGCGATTTAGGGACTCAAAGATAATATCTTAGGAGCTTAATATTTTAAGGGCACCCTATTGACGGTAAAAGGTACACGGTGGTAAAAGGTGAACCGCAGTTCCTGTGATAATTAAAGATCGTTGTCTGTGGTGACATTGAAGAAGAGATACATTAAATAGAACGAAAGAAAAATGTCTTTTCTCCGAAGAAAAAAGTTACTTACATTAAAGTTACAAAAGATATAAAAGTCCAAAAAGTGTCCTTTGTGTTTCGTTATTAATTTGTCACAAAAGAGTATAACCTCTTAACTTACAGTTAATAATCAAAATTTCCTTCACTTGTTAGAAGCGCCGAAAACTATTTTTCCATTCATTACCATAAATTCCATTAATGACCGCAGCGCATAACTTTTTTTCTATTAGAGAACACTTCATTATTTATAGATATTTCCCGCCCCTCTTTTTTTTAAACCTATAAAATGTAGTCTACTAATATCAATTGCTGCAATGAACAGCCTTGTGGATTGTTATTAATCTATCGTAAGAGTAAAACCTCCTTTATTTCCACTAATAATCAAAATTTTATTCATTTGTCAAAAGCGCAGAGAAAACTTGTATTTTCATCTGATTACTACACTTAAATTCCCTTCATTATTAAACTGATTTTTTTTTTTTTTTTGAAAACCTGTGAACAATTTACTAATATAGTCAAATTCGCTTATAACGACACCTGATTTAACGAGAATCCGGATTTAGCAAGGAAATTAGAAATACTTGGTTGGCAAAGTGTTAAGTCGATTGGAGTATAACTCGCTTTTAACAAGCAAACCCCGCTTAAATAGAGCAATATTTTTGCGATTCATAAAATTTCTATTGAATTTCAGACCAGCTTAGTCATTTTTCGTAAATGTTCTTTAACATTCCAAAGTCAACCAAAGTTAGTGATAAATCATAAGTCTTGAAAACAATCGATGAAAGCACTTTTTTAAAAGAAGCATTTGAAAATTAGATATGTGTGCGTATATGTATAGTCCTCAAAAACAATGACAGAAGAAAGATACATTTAGACTATTCAAAGAAAAGTAATCGATTTCTTTGGAATACAGTGATTAAAAAGAAGAAAAAAAACTATAATGAATTTTAAAGATTTTTCTCGCGAACTCGTTTTTTACGAGCACTCGGTTATAACGAGCAAATATCACGGTCCTTCATTATAAGCGAAATCGGCTGAATTATGTACTGGAATAAAAAGCTCCGTGGACGTTAGGAATAAGAGAGAGGCTTGTATCCCAGTTAGATGGAAGGTGAGAAGCACAAGGCTAAAGAAAAAAAGGTAGAAAGTAATTCGTGCCAAATTTTGGCTCCTACCACCATCAATTGGAAGCGCGGGAGAGAAAGAAAAAAGAGTCTCGAAAGAAGCCAAATTCCTTCAGTCGCTCATTCTTGATTTGGAGTTCGTCTGTTTGTTTTTACCTCATCCCTCTCCTTTTTTCACTACTACAGTGCTTTTGTGGTTTCTGGTGTTCTTGGTCCCTTGCCTTGTGACAGTGGCGGCTACAAGTCGCTAACATTCCTCAAACGTCTTGCTGGATAAAGCCAACTGTTTGCACGAGCTCTTTAAGGATTCACTGAAACTTTTTCTCTTTGGATACGATACTTGTCATAAAGGTAAACTATTCACTAATATGTTGCTTGCGATGAATGCTATAGATTTAAGTATACTTTATGGAATATGCTCGGAAAATTGTCTGAGTCATAAGACATGAAAATATCTGATGCATGAAAATGAATAATAACACCCATGGTAAAAATAAAACGTAGAGTAAAAAGCTGATTCTCAATGAACTTTCAACTGTCAGAAAAAATAAGTCGTACACGTCAGTCATTGATGAAAAACATTAATAAACTTAGTTTCGTTTATTGACAAGTGTAAACAAAAAAAAAAACAAAATACCATATGTTAATGACGTTTTCATTCGTTAAAAAAGGGGGGGGGGGAATCTTCGCTTTTGATACATAACTGGAATTTCAACCGAAAAAAAGTATATTTCATTGAATTTTCCTTTAATTGAAAAATTTCTAGACAGGCATCAAATACGAAAACATCTGCATGAATAATAACAAAAGCAGCATAAGATGTAAATTTGATGAGCGAAACGTGCAAAGAGTACAAAAATGCTACTACAAAAAGGTGTACTAACTATCCATTTGTTTGACCACATGACCCCACACGGGGGAGGCTAGAGGCTACAAGAGTAACTAGAGACGGACGGAAAATGGTCCCATGCGATAAAAGTGAGACCAAACTACTTTTTAAATGTAACATTCACAAAACTTCAGGGAGAACCGCAGCATTATTTGTCAAAAATGAGGGAACTCCGATGTTTATCGCTTTTAAAATGAAAGTTTGAGAAACAAGTACTTTTCAGAGCCACTATGTTGGTTTCGTTTCCGTACGTAACTTGTGGCAGTGAAATTATGAATAAATAGAATTGTCTTTCTTAAAAGTGATATTTTAGACTCATATAAATGACATTTTAATTCTTTAACAAAAAAGGATATTTTTCGCTTTTAATACGTAAATGGAATTTTAACTGCAAAAAAACTACATTTCATTGAATTTTCCTTGGATGATAGAAAATTTTCTGAACCGGCATAAAACACGAAAACATTTACATGAATAATATTAAACGTAGCATGAGATGAAAATTTGATGAGTGAAAAGTACAAAGTGTATAAAACGCTACTACAAAGAGGTAAATCAGAAGTAAAGATATACTAACTATAAGTACTAAATGAATAGTCTTAATTAAAATATATATTTCAGACGCTTATTTTTCGAAGTTATTTTTTTACTTAACTACACATCTAATTCATTTTAAGAATTCGTTTTTCTTTTTTGTTTTCTCAATACAGTAGACACTCTACTTCCCGCGCTGGTCGAGGGTCAGTAAAGAAGCGCGAAATTTCCGAAAGCGCGATGTGACTGAAGCTACCAAAACATCGACTCATCTAGCGTAAAAGTAACTAATTTGCAGATCTAAAAAAATGTTAGTTTATTTTTGTTAAAATGACCTAATAAAAACAGAAAAATACAATAAATAGCTTCATTTTTTTTTCAATTTTAAACTTTAAATAATGTTTTGGTTAAACAGGAATCCAAACTTTTAAGTAAATTTACGATTCCAAATATAAACAGAAAAACATCTCAATTTCATTGGTCGTTGACATAAAGAAGAAAACGTCAACATCTTCTAGTATCTCACATTTAAAGTTTATTTTTAAACCTTTAATTGATTGGAAGGCAGAGGAAAAGCATAATACATCCGAATTAACTATATAGCGAGGAGCTATATAACGAGGGATCGCCATACATTCCATTCTTGACTATTAAAAAAATAGGTTGTATATGAGGAATTCCTCACGTTTTAAAAAAAATAAATTCTTTTAAGTCTTATTTATCTATTTATTTATTAATATGCATGTAGCGCAAAAAGTACTGTGTAGGTGATAAAAACAGCCCAAAGCAAAGCTCTCGACAAAACTCACCACTGAAAATTTTGTATAGATTATAGGTTGTCATAAATTCTGAACAAAGAACATTTCAAAAGCTCATACTTGGAATTCTATTAGGAAAGTAGTTGTTTTTGAGATTTACAGTTGCAAAGCATAAATATTAATTTTGTGAAAGATGTTGGAATCCAAAATAACTCTCAAAATTATCTCCATATAAAGTAACCTGTTCCTGCACATATGTTCAGTTTATGCAGCACAGAATCATATAATCCACCCAATCCTCCAGTGTTCAAATAAGGACATTGGAGGAAACATGGTTCAATAAGGCCTTGGTTTCTCAAATAAGGGGAACCATGGCCTTAATTGAGCTACAATTCACTTTTCTAGTATATTAAATCACAGGAATAAAACTTGTACACTACGATATTTTTCCTCTTGAATTCACTAACTACACACATTAGACTTCAAAAACCAATAAACTACTTTTTTTTGCACTAATTGCAGTGAACCATGCAGAAATAAAACTTACTGTTAAACCTGATTAGATCGATAACAATTCGTTGCCTGATCTTAAGCCGCTTGTAACGCTTCATCATCAGTAAGGCTTTCTGATGATGATAAAGTTGCGATCAAGTTATTTTTTGCTATGTCACATCAAAAAATGAGGCCGGAGGGGGTGGGGGTGGCTATATTATTTACTTCATCCCATTTGGCAACCATCTTATTATGAATAACCGTCACCATCTTATGAATAACCCCTTCTAAGTTATTTTTACGCTGCAACTTATGTGTTTCCCTTGACCCTATGCATACCATGTTAAATGGAAATTATAAAGCTTTTAAGATTTCCTTTCTTTTTGAAAGGACATATACATTAGAGTTTGATGTAATTTGAACACTTGTATATATCCTTACCAGTATTATAAATGCGAAAGGGACTTAGTTCGTAATGTTTTCACTCCTTAACTACTCAAACAATCATCATGAAATTTTGCGTAAACGTTGTCAGGGGTGTAAAATAGACCATAGGGTGTCTTTCATCCAGAAAAATCAACCGAAAGGTTCAAACTTTTTTTAAGGACCCAACAATGGCTTGAAATGGGTCTTTCTATCCGAAATAATTATCGCATCGTCTCGATTTTAGTTTTATTCGAAAGCTCGTGAAAAATACCCACTAAGAGGAATTTTCTTCTCTCGAATCTGAAACCACTAAATGCCTAAATTCATCTGGAGAATAGTCATAGGCATTTTTAAGTAAGTAAAAGTTAATTTTAAATTGGATATTTATCGTCCGTATGAGCTCAGATTAATTAGCGTGAATAAAATCATTGAGAAGAAAGATCTCTTGCCTTTTTTTCTCGTGTGTAAAAAAATAAAATTATTGCTTTTTCTTTGAGGCTTTTCCTGTAATCAGGGGATTTAAAATTTTTCCCATTTGGTTATTTGTCCCCTATTTATTATTCTTTTTTACTGCAGGCAGAAGATAATCAAGGATTTTAGCTATGGAAAGACTGTTAATGGAGACTTATTGTTAAGTTTAGTGTAATCGGGACTTTTAGATGTACCGTTAACGCTATTTCAGTATGGTTGATGCTGATGTGTACTTTGAGGGACTGACGTTCATATTCTAAAGGACTTTTAGAGAATTTGTTCAAACGGGAACTTTTTAAATTCCATCAGAATTGGAACGATAGCTTCAAAAAACCAGACTGTGTGTGTTATTTTGAAAAAAAATTCTCATACCGAGGGTGGGGGAGGCGGAACTATTGTCCTTATCCAGATAGATATTTGTGGAGGAACTGTTGACGTTATTTGAAAGCTGTAACCCTTATTCTAACAGGGAATTTTAGAAACTTATGTTACGTAAAGATGAGTAATATCAAAGGGATGTTTTCTTTGTTTTAACATTTTGTCTTAGGTAAGTATTTTTATTTATTTATTGAGTCTTTTAGGCGCCTTAAGTGTTGCAAAACACACTTACTGCATGAGGAAAAAACTGTTTAGGGTGTTTACTTATAGGGTAATAGTGAGAGAGTACCAAATAACAATTCAAAACTTTCAATCTGTACAAACAAGAGCGTTTTTTTTGGATACTTTTTGTGAATCTTAAAAGTAACGACTTTTTTTTTAACGCATCTTGGTTTTTATAGCTAAAATAAGGGTCAAGCAAGTTGCGAATCATCATTTGCTTCTTCAACAAGTTCTCTAGAACTGTAGTTATATTTACGTTCCTGCGGATCCTTAATACTTTCCAAAACAAAGTTTAAGTTTTATGAAAACTGAAAAAAAAAAAAAAACTTTTTGTTAATCTTTTTGGAGTTTTGGGAATTAAAAAGTGATCTGCAAGCGAAAAGTGTTTATACAGTAGTATCGGGTACTTTTTTTGCTTTATAGCACTGAAAAAAATCTTGATACTAAAGTACAAAATATTGGGTGAGTGCAAAAGTTCGTGCGGAGTTTGTGAAAGAAAGTTATACAGTGATTAGGCAAGCAAAACTCTTTATTCAATCAATGATATATTCTCCATCGTTGTCTATAATCTTCTTCCAACGTTCTGGCAGCATACGGATGCCCCGATCATAAAAACTGCGTGGTTTAGATTCGAAGAACGAAGACACGACGTTTTGTAAGGCATTCAAAGAGTCAAGTTTTTTTCCATTTAAATGATTTTGCAATGACCGGAATAAGTGATAATCCGATGGTGCGATATCAGGAGAATATGGTGGATGAGTTAGGACATCTTATTTCAGGCTGTTCAGTTTGCGTAGCGTCTGTCTTGAAACGTGTGGTCTGTGAAAGACTACGCCTTTGCGATTTGACAAACTTGGACGTTTCTGTTTGATTTCTCGGTTCAGATTAGTTAATTGACGACAGTGCTTGTTCGAATCAATCGTTTGGTCGGCGGGAAGAAACTCAAAACAAATTATACCCTTGCAATCCCACCAAACACAGAGCATCACCTTCACCGGGGTCAAACTGGCCTTTGCCATTGCGTCACCATGTTCACCTGCCTGTTTCCATGTGCGTTTGCGCTGAACGTTGTTGTACAGGACCCATTTTTCATCGCCCGTCACTAATCGATCCAAAAACGGCCCGTTTTTGAGCCGCCCGAGTAAAGATACTGCAGCAGAAATTCGCTGGATTTTGTTGCTCTCTGTCAACAAATGGGACACCCATATATCGAGCTTTAAATCAAATCCGATTTTTTTTAAACGCCGAAAAGCGGTTGATCGGTCAACGTTAAGTGCTGTAGCAACTTCGTCTGTTGAAATTCGCGGAGTATTCTAAACTAAAGAACGCAAAACGTCGTCATCAATATCGAAAGGTCGACCTGAGCGTGGCTCGTCTTTCAGCTTAAAATCTCCGCAACGAAATTTTGCAAACTATTTTTCCAAAGTTCGTTTAGCTGGTGCTTGATCTTGATAAACGTCTTGAATGTTTTTTACGGCTGCTGCAACGTTTATTCCCTTCCGAAACTCGTAAAGCATAACATGCCGTAAATGCACTTTATCAATACTCATTTTAAAAGTAATCTTTCTCGAAGCAGTTTGTATCTGCACAAATTATTTTGATTGGAACGAAAGCTGCACATGTCACCTTTCCAACGATCTGACTTACGTAGATAGCGGTATTAATGACAACACGTTACGCCCGTTCTAACGCCATCTATTGCAACTCCGCACGAACTTTTGCACTCATCCAATAGAAACAAAGAAACATTTATTCTCCATTTTTTTCAAATATCCAGATTCGCTGCGCAATTGGAAGATATTATCCAATGTCAATAATTTTTTTCTCCTTTTATTTTTTTAAATCTTCACCAATTACAATTTTTCCGTCTTATAGTATTCCAAAACATTGAATCAAAAGGGCAAAACAGCAGCAAAAAAAAGTAAAATTCCCATTTTTTTTTTTTTTTTTTTAATTTTGAGCTTTGTTGCGGTATTGAAAGATATTATGCGTCATTACCATTATATTATCCGTTTGTGTCACAGTCCTTGTAACATTTGAAACATGAAGGCTCGTGTCAGAGAGACATCTTAAACAAAAACCATAAAACTAATATTTAGAGTGCTGAACTAATATTAGTTAATGATATTGATACACGTACCACATTTATAAAATGAACCATCTTATTTAAGATTTATTCAATTTTTCGTGGTTTTCACTAGCCTAACTGAACTGCCTTCTCGAATTTACTTTTTTTTTTTTTAAATTCTAATGCTTTCAACTTCCTTAATCATGTCGCTTTGAGGCCATTTGCCTCAAACATTACCCGTGATTACCTTAAAAGCAAGACGAAGGCTTTAGTAACAATCACAATATAAATAACAGATGTCATTCACCACCCGAAAGATTGGTGTCACGATACTAACTGCATTATAGAGCAAAAATAAATAACACTGTCTTCTGAAAATATAGCAGTTCTAAATATGTACTGGTGGGTAAAATTACAGGCTAAAGATTTTTGATTTTGTGTCCATCATAACTTTGACTAATTTGTCTAATCTTTGACTAAACAGAGAACTTGAAGAAAAAAATACTTCCAAAATCAGCATAACTCATGAATTGAATTTTATGTTAAAAAATGTGCAACTTTGATATTTTATCATTGCATGAAACCGAAACAACAGGAGAAACTCGGAGATAAAAAAAATCTTGAGTTACAGTAAGAATCATTCGAATAAGTTAACTTAAAGTCTAATGAATAAATGTTGCATTAGAGATTCTTAAATTTTTTTTTTTTTTCAAATTTATGGCAGGCATTAAAATACACTCTTAGGGAAAATTCTAAACTCAAATAATTTTAACCTTGTTTTAATCATAACTTAACTCAGTTTAATGTTATTTTCTCTTAAGATGACGAACTGACAAATAGTTCTGAATTCAGTATAGCTCTCAAATTTGATAAAACATTTAATGCACTTTTTTAAAAGGGGCAATTTTAATTTATGCTATTAAAACCAGTGAACGTCTATCTGTGTGTGTATAGTGCAGCTCTGGTTAGTTGAGCTGTGACCTTGACTATGTTTACCTGTTTTAGGGGAGTTTAGTGAAAAATAGTCGTTTTATTGGCTCGGATTTTAGTTGGAATATTTTTGAAAAACTACTAAGAAAGTTTCTCTACTCAACTTAGCGCCAATTACCTCTCCCTATTTACCGAAACAGGGGTAAACATTGTCAGAGTCGGAGCTCAACTTCTCAAAGCCTCACAATATGTAACCCTATCTCCTCCGGACTGTGAATGTCTACCAAATCAATACTGATGGTACCGTTGGATACAAGATATCCAGGGAAAGCCATTCCGCTCCGTCTCATCTTTCTAAACCTTAAGGGGCTGGGCATCCAGGGGTAAAAGCGTTCAAATCGTCAATTGTCATCCGCCGCAGATGGCATTGAGCCACCACAGGTTGCGAACGGGGGTTGGCGAGTGAAACGAACAGAAAGAGTCCCTTAGAATCTTATTATTATGCGAGACCTGGATAAAAGCAAAAGATCTACAGTAAAACCCCTGATTACAGAACAAGTTTGTTCTATTAAATCGATTTTAAGCCAGAACATGAATCAATGTTGCCGTTAGTGATCGCTACTTGCTTTTTTTTTTTTTTTTTTTTCAAAATTAGTAAAACAATTACCATATGAATTGAAAGGGATAAATTTATGCATGCAATTCTGTATTTCTGGTTTTCTCTCCAAAATTGAGTTTTATGGCTGAAAAAAAAAACAATCAATCTTGTCATTAGGTATTGTTGGTTCCCCCTTTTTTTAAAAAAATTACATCAATTGATAAAATGGGGCTGAAATCAAAAAAGAAAAATATTTTCTGACCAACTATCGTTTACCCATTCTCTGGATAATTCAAGGAAAACTTACTGTCTGCTTTTATGTTCAGAATTTTTCGAGGTTTTTAAAGGCATGTTTTCTATTTTGTTGGGTTTCTAAATACTGTCAAACTGACATTCAAAGCAAGGTTTTACAGAACAAATGGTCAAAATTATGGGCTGAAAAAACCCTATGGCAAATTGCTAGCAAAATGCTAACTCAACAATTTTTTCTCGCTCCTTGGGAGCATTTAACTACAGCAGTAATTTGGCTTTGGTTTTTTGAAACACCTCTAAAGGTCATATATTTTTTGAAATCTTGTCGTTTTGTAAGTTAAAATTCTAGGCATTTCAAATTCTTTTGAATTTTAAAGTAAAACTAATAGTATTTTCAATAAGTTACCGCCCTCAGTCCTCGGATGGAATGATTGAGCTGGCGGTGTATTTCATGTAAAACTAATAGTATTTAACGACTCAACAAAATAGAAAGCGTGTCTTTAAAACCCTCAAGTATTCTGAACATTAAATCAGACAGTAAAATAATGTCCTTACGAAATCCAAAAAAATAAAAATGACAATTGTGTAGAAATTAGCAAATTACTTTTTTTTTAAATCTTATTTAAAATCGTTTGACATAATTTTTATTAAAAAAAAAGAAAAGAAAAATATCAAATGATTACTTGTAATACTTTTTAGCTATAAAATGTATTTTGTTATTATTGGGGAGAAAACCAGAAATTTAAACATTTCATACATAGGAATTTACATTGTCAAGTCATATTTGTATTGTTTATCATTAATTAAAAAAACAGCAACTAATGACCACTAATGACACATTTCAATGGACTTGTTCGAACAAAATTTTACTGCAATCCAAGAATTTTTACGTTTGACTTTGTACTTTTGTTCAGGCATCACGTATTGATAAGGTATTAAAGTTGCACATTTTAAAAAATTATATACATTTTTTTAATTTAATGAATGACCTATAACAAATCTAAGGCCAATTTTGTCAGTTATTAATCTTTACTTTAAAAAATATTAAACTGGGTTAGGTTGTGATTAAAAGAATCATTCCACGTCAACTGACCTGATTTCTCAAATCGTTTCTATCCAACCACCTCCGATTTGGATGAAATTTTATAGAGGTGCATATGTGCCTTTGAAATTAACCTATGCAAATTTTCAGCATCCTAGATCCAAATCTTGAGGATCTAGGATCCTTCCAAAAAAAAAAAAAAGGCTTCCAAAATGGTGGATTAGCTTTGTGAAACAAAATGCTTTATGTTTAGACATAGTTAGAACAGCTCGTTTTTTTCTCGACGTGCTTCATTCTAAGTCTTCAGTTTTCTCGTTATCGAACTAAAATACGATGCAATTTAGTAGAAAAAAACTTACTAATATGATAAAGGAAAGTATGTAGCTGAATTAAAAACCCTGCTGAGTTAATTTACTTTATTTTTCCTCTTTTCTTACTATATGAAAGTAAATCAAAATTGAGTGCTTAATTTTACCTAAAGTGTTTAGATACAGGTTTTTGTTTACTTTCCGTAGCGTGTCGGGCTATACTTTTTTTTTGGAGGCATACATTTCAGACTATTTGTTATGATATTCTGTGAAAACATCTTCCGCCATGAAAACAACTTTAAAGTTGGTGAGTAAAAAAGGCGTAATTACTTCAAGTTTGGACTTTTTTTCTTATTTCTTTGTAGATTCTTCTGAAATTGTTAGGGTTTTTTTTTTTATTTTTTTTTTTACTAGAATAGAAATATGCATGATATCCTGAAAGAATTAAAGAACTCCCCGTCCACGATAGTGGATAAAAAATTTACACTTTCAGAATAAAACTTGAGGATCTAGGGAAATGCGGATGAACTGGAAGCGGAAACAGAACACTTCATTTTGTAGGTAGGATAAGCGAGAAACGAGCAAGCAGTAACTTTTTACTACCATGCGAAATCTTTCTGATTATCCGTACTGCCAAATCAAGTATTATGCATCCGCTTCCAGTTCATCCACCATCTCTCCGTGGCGCAATAATACATTGGTTGGAAAAGATTCAGAACTCTCTGCCGTAAACTATATCCTCATAAGACGGATGTTCCATTTGAAGGGTAACTATTACGAGGGATGTTCCATACCTGTATGGAGCATGACGTTATATACAGGGTGTTCCGTTTTAACCTGCAAAGACCTCTATTTTCGCAACCGTTAGTCCTAGATGCATACTTCCAATTTCAAAAATGTCCAAAATCAGATGCAGAGTTTAGATATTGAAAGTTTGAAGTGAAAATAAAAATTAGTCAAAAAATACGAAATTTAACTTTTTATACGGGTCCTAGGTCCCTAACTTATATTTATGGAAATAATCTCCATTGAAAGATATTACTGATACAAAAATTTCACATTTGTGCGACCAAAACTCAAGGAGATATTAGAGTTAAAAGTTTTAAGGGACCATATAGAGAGATTGGACAGAGATAGATGAGATTGGAACATATCGCATTTTCAGAAGAATGAGATATTGTCAAAGTAAAAAAAAAAGTATTTATATTTTTCATTGCGATTCAAAAATAAATGCAAATGTTACGCATTAATATGAAAAAACGCTACAAAATCTCAATCAATTTGAAAAACCACACTCTATACAACCATATAATTTTAAACTCTTGTTAACTGCTATATTTTTTCCCCAAAAGTTGTTATTGGCGGCGAGTGTAAAGTGGTGTAAGTCACAAAACGCTGCGTTTCATGTCTCGGTGAATATTGGTCGTACTAATACTTTTTGTGTTGGAATTATTTTTCAGTGGATATTATTTCCCTGAACATAAGATAGGGGACCTAGGACCGTATAAAAAGCTAAATTTTGTATATTTTGACTCATTTTTATTTTTGCTATACTGGTTCGAGTATCTAAATGAAGCCTTTGCAATTTTAAAATTTCTCTTTGTGACCCCAAATAAGGTAAGTTACCCATATGTTAAGAGATGCTGCTTTCACGACTATTAATATTTATAAAACTTTGAATACTAGGAATAAAAAGAGAAAAATATTATTTTCCCGACTAATAGATTACTATTTTTGCTAAATACATATTAAAATCCAAAATTTAAATTATATCAGAATTTTAATTATATGTTTTGAAAGTTTTTCCGGAAAGGTATTTTCTATTTCTGGCAGAGTCAATACTTTTGTAGTAGCGGCAAAAAAAAAACATTCCTCACTCGACAAGTATCTTTTTATCTCTTTTCGTCTGCAATTTTGCTCGCCGTGCAAAACTTTGTCTTGGCCAAATGTTACTTTTAGCAACCGTCGTTCCATGCGAAATGGTTGTATTGTTGTTCCAAACACAGAGTGGAAAAGGGGTGGCACTGGGACCTGCTATTACTCATGCGGTGAAGCTCTCATATTTGGCACTTTTCCTACTTTACAAGCACGGACCAACTATTTATAAGACCGCACCTATTTCTTAAAATCATTTACTTCAAACGCACTTTGGCGCTCATGATAGAGTTAAAGAGTTTAAAGTAAGATTCTCTCGGACGATTTCGTCACAGGTAGACAAACCAAAGTAGAACCTTCAATACTTTGAAAGAGGAGTGCTACAGCAATAGAAATGTTTTGAAATGAAACCCCCAAACTTTCAGGGTTTTTTTTTTCAATTTCATTGCTTTTTTTATGCAACATACATGTGATTCTTTGTCACTGCAACGCACTTAAACTTTTGGGAAGACGGAAATTCTCAATTTCCCAAATGGAATTTTTAATTTTGCCGAATGTTGATACTTTTGCCGAACGAACTCCAAACTTTGCCGAATGAAACACAAAATTTTGCAGAATGAAACTCCAAATTTTGCCAATTTTTTTTTTTATTTTTTTTATTTCATAAACTATTACACTTACCTCTATAAATGATACATAAAAACAAAGATAAACTCTGAAAGTTTTTTTGAACGTAAGTAACTACGTAAACGTGCACGTTCCGCACTAGCGCAGACAGAAATTCCTTCCGGAAGGGGTTTTTTTGGTCACAGCAGTCATTTTACGTGTATTAACTACTGTATTAGGATTGGCAACGATGTTAAAACCAAGGCCTCTGGGGGGTGTTTTTAGCCCCCCTCTCTCCCCCCCCCCATCGCTGTGCCAAAACGTTCCGCAACAATGGGTTGGCCGTGCAGATGGTGATTAACCCTTTATGCGTTTGCAGCCATATCCCCAAACCTAACCCAATGTGATTTCTTTTTGTATGAGGTCTCGTCAAAGACAGTGTTTGTATACCATTATCATTGCAAGAATTGAATGATCGCATGTGTGTAGCATTAAGAAAAATCGACAATGAAACACTCCAAAATGTATGTTGCAGATGTGTGTCGCATTACGAAAGACGCACACATCAAACATTTGTGAGTTTCAAAAAAAAAAAAAAAAAAAACTTTCGCAGTTTATCTCTTTATTTTTATGTATCATTTATAGTGGTAAGTGCAATAGTTTATGAAATATAAATTTTTAAAACCGGGATAATCTTTCATGCTAACCCTGTATCAGTGGCGTCATTACGGGGGACGGGGCGGTCCGCCCCGGGTGTCACCCGACTGGCGGGTGACACCCTGAGATTAATTGCAAAATTTCGAAAAACATGAAGTTTAAATGCATTTTTAAGACTACTAATTTGAAAATATTTCGGGGATAAACCCCCGGACGCCTTATTTTGATCTGTTTTTTTATACATTAGCCGACTTAAAATTTTGTTATGACACAAATTTAGTTGTTTCATAAAAGCATGAATTTCATGTTTACGTATATATATTTTTTTTCTTTTGCGCCTGTAGAGGGGGGGGGGGGGTGACACCACAAATTATCACCTCGGGTGTCACCTATGCTAGGTACGCCACTGCCTGTGTTTTCCTGTTTTATTCATGGAACGGTGCAGATCTAGGATAAGCACTTAAGAGCAGGAAATACACCGCCAGCTCAGTCATTTCCAGCCGAGGACTGCAGTTTCGTGCTTATTAGCACTCATCAGCCCGGCATAGGAAAGTGACTGAGCTGGAGATGGAAAACCTCTTAAGGAAGCCAAGAGTGCGAAACAAACTGGTAGCTAATATAGAATTAGCAGACCAGACGAGTGACCGAAGCAATGGTTCGGTTCAACTCGAAGATTGAACGCGAGGCAAGGTATATTACAAGATACATACAGTTCAGTATTTACTGAATACTGAACTGTATGTGAATAAGCACGAAACTGCAGTCCTCGGCTGGAAATGACTGAGCTGGCGGTGTATTTCATGTATTTCTGCTTTAGCCCTGGCTAATGGGCGGTAATTTACTGAACTTAAGAGCAGTTTAGTCGTACACTGTCGTTCATAATAGTTAGAAACGATTCGGTGCTGCATCTTAATTGCAATTAGCTTTTCTTTTTCTGTATTTTACTTTTCATTATTCTGTTTCATCATTTTTCTTTAGAAAATTTAAACTCTTTGATTTTTTGCTATACTTAATAACTATGCCATAAGAATGAATGAAACAAATCTTTAAAAAAACTGTTTCTAGAAATGATTTTTAACACCACTCTTTCAAAATCAAAAAATTATACTGCTCCTATCTGCTTTCAAAACTTTCTGTGCCATTAAACGGAAAAGCGGACATTTTGTCCCGCAAGTGATATCTAATACATTTCATTAAAAATGATAATTTAAAAAGGAATTTCACAAAATTTTGTTGCTTACGAAATTACAGATGTCAGCGTGATTTCATAAGCAAAAAATGTGCTCATTATTAATTAAAATTATATACTTATTTATTGGTTATTCCTTTCACAAGTGTCTCATTTAATAATTGTTTAAGTATATTTATTTTTTTGATATTGTGTTTTAGTTCGTTTTAGTAGGACAAGGAGTCATGTCACACAATAAATTCTCACCTTTATTACCTAAACACCAAATGCCATTCCTCATTAACAAGTGGCAGTAATGACATCAAATTTTATTTTCCATAACAAGGAAGCCCCCTTCTTTATTTTCAGCCGTAGTTGAAGTTGTGAAATTTTTGTCGAAAAACAAGAAGACAGATTTTATTTTAAAAACTTAATATGATTGCTCTGACTTCTCAACTCCGTGAACTTGAATTTCAGAGATGTAAATTAATGAAAAAAAAGAGAAGAAGTGATAATGCTTTCATATGCTTAACATGTGTAGATTGTAGCAACGAAGGAAAAAAAATCCCTGGAAAATGTATCTATTAGGCCTATATTAATGGAAAATTCCTCACCTCCATGACAGACCTTATCAATATCATTATTTCTGAGGTGAAAATAAATGATGGGGGGAACTACATCAATAATAAGCATTTTACCAAAACTATAAATTGCCAGTATATCCTCAAATTTACTAAATACTATTTTTAACATACATTTGAAACTACTAATTAAGCCGTACTTTAATTGAAAGAGCTTAATATTATATTCCCACTAATCATTAAAATAGTTGATCATTTGCACAATTAACAAAATTACTCCTTTGATATAAAATTGGCCTCGATTTTTAAATAATAAAATTGTTTTTCTTTTTTTATGTAAACAAGGCATTTTTTAAAAAATTTTATGTATGAGTAAAATAATTGGAACTTAGCTGGGCCATTGTTTATGTTTACGTCTAGCCTTCTAATAAGTAACACTTTCATGTAATAATAAAAAAAAGAAAGAAAACAAAAAGGTTTCGAAATTGAAAAATATTTTCGTTTAAAAGTTACGATTTCTGGAGAATGACTCTGATACTTTAATGTCTAACATAAAACAGTCAAAATGCTTATTATGTAAATTCATATTTTGAATGGTCCAGAGAACCAGCGAATCTTTTTTTTATCCTTTTGAGCTCGTGCATTGTAAAAGATGTAGGGAAATGTGAGGCATAGCGAAATAGTTAAGATAACCTCCTTTTTATGGAAGTTTGTTTCGAAACTATAGTATATAAGGAAAGAACTATATTTTATATTAAAAAAAAACTTACATTGACATACTATTGTTCGTTTTTAGCAGTAAATATGTATCTTTAAAGGGGGAAAAAAAAGGTGAACATTTTTCACTGTGGGGCAGGTGAAAATTGAAATATTTTTCTGAGGGAATATTTTCTATTAGGTTATTAAAAATATTTTTAATTAAATGAATGAATGCATGAATAATAAATTAATAAGCTTATGAATAGTCGTATAAATTTATCTATGTATGGATAATAAGTAAATAAATGCACGAATTTTTAATACATGAATAGTAAACTAATAAATGTATGAATAATAAATTAATATATTTATGAATAAGTGTATGAATTTATAAATTCATGAATAATAAATTAATAAATTTATCAATTTATAAATGCATGAAAAAACACATTAAATAAACTAGTTATCATTGCTCTATTCACTACACCCGACATGCTCTTAACAAATAAAATTACACTGTTTAAATCGAAACTCACATGATATTTAGTAAATAAACACTGCACGGAACAGCAGCAGGATTCAATTTTATTTAAAATGTTTATGGCAAGAACGTAATCATTTTGAAGACAAATAATTATTTGTGAAATGTGTAACAAATTTTGAGAATTACTTGCATTATTATTTTCCTTTGTCTTTTGAGCAATTTATTTTCTGACTGGAATCAACTGCATGCTTAAGAACCTAGTTCAATTACTAATAAATAGGGGGCGCTGCTAACTGTGAAAATATTTCACCAACTCTCTTTTTTCCGCTATTTCACTTGAACCCACATTATCTTACCTTATACTCAGAAGACGGTTGCACCTTTTAAGGAATTGCAATCTTCCTATCTCTCTCTCTATCTTTTCTATTCATGAATGGAAGAAATAATTCTCAAAGCATGTCAACAGTCAGATCTGACAAAATATATGACCTTACTGATTATGTATCAAAATGTAAAGTAAAACTTACTATTAAAATATATAAAAAAAAGCGTTCAATAGTAAGAGAGGAAATTTACTCCGCTTAGCAAAAATTAATTCTAATTTATTCTTGTGGAAGGAGGGTGGCGGGGTAATATATACCTTGCTAGACGGACAAAATATGCTGAATATTTTTAAATGCTGCAAACGTGTGTCTGTGTCCATCCAACCCAGGTTCTCCTACTGGAAAACAAAACTTAAGGACTGATGAACAAATTGTAGACAAATTTTTAGTCATTAGCAGTAAAGTTCTGATTTTCGGGAACTAAATTCGACTAGCAAAAATACTGTAATAGCTCGAGTAAAAAGTAAATTTTTCCCTGCGATATATTTTCTGTCCTCTACATGAATCTGATTTTTTTCCCTTAACTGTGATCGGAAAACAGACAATAAATTGCAAAAATTTTCATACTTGGCATGGTCTTCAGCCATTCAGAAGGAGATTCTCTTTCGTAAGTATATTATAGATTTAGTAATTAGTGAGTGCACGTTTTATAGGCGCGGAGGAAAAACTACAAGCATAACGTCAAAGTATAAATCAAAATTATTTTTTCTTTTTGGAATTAGCACAAATAAACTACCTAAGATCAGTGAACCAATGTTCAAAAAACATACACACACTAAAAAAAAAAAAAAAAAAAAACGCACCCGTCTTAGACAGGAATGCTCTTCAAAGCTGAGCTGAGGGGAAAAAAACATGCAATGACCAAACTGTTCGTACTGATTAGTCACTGGCAGACGCCAAGTGGGATCAGAATCTTCAAAACAGTAAAACAGAGAAAGAAATAGAATGATTTTTTTTTTTTTGGTATAAAATGTTTATTGGTAATTTCTAATGTCTTATGTTTATTGGTAAATGTTTATTGGTAATTTCTAATTCCATAGTAATTACACGAGCTTGAGAGAAACATTGCTAGGTTCAGGAAATCATTAGCCAAGAAATGACGCACGAACCATTTTGTCATAACAGCTGCTGAATTGGACTTGAACCAAAATGACAAGTAGCCTTTTCATTTAAGATGTCTGAGAATCTGAGGCAAGTGTTTGGGTGGGTTCTAACTCATGAATTCACATCATAACTGAAATTCTTGTAAACGATAAAATATTTTAATGTACCTTATATAAATTACGATTTTGACAAGGCAAGTGTCATTCATGAGATTAATATGAGTTAAATGGGAGGGAATTTTAAGAAAGAAAATTTAAACATTCACATTGAAAGAGCTTTTTTTCCCACCTCTTTTAGGAATTTCTTTTGCGAAACTTATTTTCCCGGTAGCAGAAACAGGGTGACGATGCGATATGTGTCGCAAATTCTTGAGAAAGTTTGTAGTAGCGTCGCGACGTCCATGAAAAAACATCGATGTGTTTAAAAATATTGATATTCAAAATTAAAACATCGATGTTTTGAAACGAATAACGAATAATTTAACGTATATCTCTGCATAAAAAATCAACTCTAAAAAATGTTTTAATGCTAAAACTACATTCACAGTTATTAATTTATTAATTAAGTTTTTGAACCTGCTAAAGGAAAACTAACAATGACAATTATCAACATTCTAAATTAAGTAATGCAAAAGGGATAAATAACTTCTACATTAACGATACAAAACATTGAAATATCAATACAAATTGATTGGAAATGTTTTTAACCGACTTCAAAAAGGAGGTGGTTTCTAACAGCCTTTTAATTTTCACCTGAATAATACAAAAACTGAAAGTGAGTTACTCAATAATTAATGCGAATCAGTTAGTGAAATTTGTAAAATTCTTCATAGTTAACATGTACACTCGAAAAGAGAAATAAAGAAGAGAAAAGGGAGTATGATTTCTCTAGTATACTTACTTTCAGTAGAATTACACTGTAGAATTGCGCACATTATATTTAAAGCTCATATTATATTCATAGATTATTAATACTTTACAGACTTAAAAAAATTATTCTACTTACTTATTTAAAGTAAAATTACGGGTTTTTTTTCGATCAACGAATTATTGAGAGCGAAAGACAATAATATAGGTTCATAATAGAGGAAAATCATAACTAAAATGCTCATGGCTATATTTGACGAAGGTTTCAGAAGCACTCAAACTTTTCAACAGTACGCTGGCAAAAAAAAAAAGCCTTTTTAACTATTCTGAAATATATGTCTAATTCTACTTTCAACTAACAGAAAACTCTTCCTGGTGTGATAGCTCTCGCAATAACAAATTAATAATAAAGTTTTCATCATAACTGTATAGGGTAAAATTTTAAATCATACTTTTTGGTTCAAGTATGAAGCATTGACATCGAAAATGCATCGAACGCATAACATCGATGGCAAATACATAGATTTTTCGAAAACAGTCACATTACTAGTCCGCAGGCTATTCCTTAATAGTAGGCGAAATGAACTTAAAATTTTTAAAGGAAAAAATCTTAACCTTGATCGATCGAAGTTTTGTTATGGATTTCAGGGATATAATCCATAGAGATACCACGTACTTTTATTTTTCAAGTTTAACATCTTATTTTTTGTCTTTTCTAGGGGCTCATTTGGGTTTTAGGATTCATTAAATGACAATCTATCTTGCAGACTATTTTTGGGATGTTCAATTTGCGGAGCAGACTGCTGAAAGAAATTCTGCTGCCGGGCTGAGTTTTATGCTGATTTTATTAAGCTAATGCGTTTCTATGGATATTCACTTGAGACGCTTATTGTTTTAGATCTACCTAATAAAGTGAATAGCAAAATTTCTCAATCTTTGGCAAATCTTTGCGGTATTTTTCACTGACATCAGTTAGAACAGTTAGAGCAGGAATATAGTGAAACGTGTACGAAAATTTGCTTTTACGAAAAATCGTAACATTGAGTCAGTTGTGGGTAACTTACACAAGTCGATTAGGAAAATGTTAGATTAAGACGCTGAACAGGCGATCTCACTTAGTAAGAGATCTCTAAACAGAACAGCATTGAAAACCAGCTTTAGGTGTCACCATATAGCAAAATCACTGTCAGATCCGCTCCCAGTGAGGATATAGTTATTGTCGGAAGTAAACCGTTTCTATGATCTCACGTTACTGTTTCAAAAAAGATTTCATTGTTTTATTGTTAAATTCTACGACGTCTTACTTGAATATAAGTGTACATTATTATTTTTAAATGTCAATTTATTCGTTAGATGTATAAAAAATTAAATTTAGCTGTACGTTCATGCTCATATTTATTTTTAGTCTTCGTTACGCCAACCATAATGTATTAAAATTAACGTGGCAATGAAGAGTAATGGTGATCATGTGTGCTAACGTTAATATGATACCAGCTCATAAGAAGACATTGATGAGATGCAATTATGTGATGCTGATGATAATCCCTCAGATGCACTTAAGATTCCCCTGAGCTCCCTTTTGCGGAAACTTTAAGGATACATTTTTCTACCACATCAACCTTTGGCAGAAAATTCGGCAATCCTGGTTTTGGTACCCCAATATGTGGAAAGTGGTCACATAAAGCCTCAATTCGTGGTTATACATTTATGCAGTAGTGTGGACAGCTCAAGTAACAAGATATCCCACTTTTGTCGTTCTTAAATGCTTAATCTAAAGTTTGAGCGTAGTTTTTACCCTCTATCTATGGTGTATGTAAATAAACGGTAAAAGAAATCTGATGTTTTTATGGAAATTAAATGATTGCAAATGGTTTCTTATGTTTTGGTGGTCTACTCCGTAAAAAAAAAAAATATGTATATATATATATATATATATATATATTTCAATATCACAACCCGAACCACAAGACGACACATCAAACCCCATGAAGTCATGATGCCACCATGCTACACTGTCAAAACTACGGGTGCCTTTGACTAACTATTTGGCTCCCTGGGGTGAAAACACCGGGCCTCAGGGTGCAGTAGAGGCTAGGAAGTGTGATCAAGGTGAATGACGCTAATAAATGTGAAAACGGACCTCCTAAATACATGGGTGAAACGCTGGCGCATGCGCTCGCCGCTCTGACATCATTCAACCACAATCAATGGCGGACGCAAGTATAACTACGCACATGCACTTTCCCATTGAATGAAGTACGAAATTGGATTAAAACTTATAAGTTTCTGCGATTTACTCTTCAAAGTTTCGCGTAAGTACATGCATTTGATAATAGTGTAGCTTTTAAGGCTTTCGAACATATTCAAAATTGTTTCAAAGGTACGTTGATTCTTCAGTTAGCCGTTATATACATTTGCTATTCCTATCATGCATAAATTTTACCTAAAAATAGCTATCAGCACCGGATAAGTAACATTTAATAATCAAAACGCTTAAATTAGATGATATTTGAAAAGTTATTTCAACTATTAATTTTGACTATGTGGTTTTACTTGCTTGTATTATCAACAATCTTGTGGATTTTTAACTAAGAGATTCATTGTTAGCAATGTGATGCACTCAGCAAGTGAACGGAAACTCTAATTACGATGATGCAAATAGCAAAAACATAAAAGCACGAAAAAAAAAGGAAAGCGGATTGAGAAAAAGAAATTTCTTCTCCGTCTCGATTTTTTTTTTAATTTATTATCTCGTGTCTAAGTTAACTAGCTTTCCTCGGCGTTATTGCTTAAAGCGAATGACTGAACTTTTTTCGTCACTCTAGTAATAGTAAGAATGAATAACTCGTTAGAATTTGTTTTGGCTTTTAATTTATCGAAAGACTTTTGTTCTTTTATATTCTTTACGGATATTCAAATGTCGAATCATATATACGTAAGTACTAATATGGTGCTCTTTGATTAAAATTTCGAACTTGATGAAAGATTTAATTTTTCCATGATTGCAACATAATTGAATATTTATTGTTCGTGTAAATGATTTACAAATAGTACCTACGTTCTTCATTTTCGGTACGATCGTGCTGCAGTAAATGTCAATAACATATTAAAATTACTGAGCAATCCAAGTGGATGTACGAAAATTAGTGCACGGCAGACAAATTTAAGTCATGAACACTTCTAAACTATGTTCGAAAGTTGAAATGTGATCAAATGCCTTAAAGTACAAGTTTTAATCATTTTCAGAACTATTCAATGTGGAAAATGTACCAAGACTTAGCTTTTTATAACTCAAAACAATAAATAATAATGTATACAATTGTTTAAGGAAATACACACAAAACCGAGGGGGGGGGGGAGCTCAGCAACAGAAAACAGAGGGTGCCAATGTTCTGCCATAGGGTTCCGTTTTTCACCGCGGTGCACGCTGGGTGAAGGGTGCCGGTTTTTCGCCCGTGTTAAGGGTGCAATTTCGGCGCCGTAAAGAGTGCCGCTGGTGAACAAGCTTTTCACCCTCGAAAAGTGCCAAATGCAACCTGTAGTTCTAACAGTGTAGGCATTTCAACTTCGAGAAACTTGTTAAATAAGCCCATATTTTTATGCCGCTGCAGATTTGCCACACGCATGCTGTAGCATTCTTCCCGTACCTATAAATATTGATGTATTATACTTCCATCTGTCTTAAAATAAGTCTACATTAATGCATTTACCACTTTTGTCTATAACATGTCAAAAGAAGAGATGAACGAAAGACGTGTGCTGTTGCATACCATTTTACGATTTGAATTACCTGAATTATCATGACGCATGATACAGTGCAAGATTTTTCATTACCCTTTCTTCATGACAGAGGAATGGAAAAGGAAAACGCAAGAGTGTAGACATAGCTTTAGAAAAGTACGAGCATTAATTGATCAGATGCCAAAATGTTAAGTTCGACTCAAACGCTTCTTAAACTTTCGGAGAAGTAATACTTCACTCTCATACAAAGGATTTACTTTTCATTGGATGGTGGTTAGTCAAGGTAAAGTTGTAAAATAAGAACTACAGCAGTTTCACTTCCCTCAGCACTGATTACACCTTCGCTTTGCTAAGAATGAAGATTGTTTGAACATTTTTTACGTAAATTGAACTCCGGTTAGTAAACTAAACTGAAGGTCATGTACTTGTAAATACGTAGAACATGCAGTGTGAGACTAGGAAAGGATGACGTACTATGAACCATTATGACCACTGAAATGACCACTTAGTCCTCAGGTTTTCAGCTTTTTAGGGTGTAAAACCGAGATGTCGCAACAATCGGAACCCACTAAATCATAGTTTTATTTGTTTTATTTTTTTCGAAGCTTGGTAATCTCAGTAACTAAACATAGCATAATAATTACCACAATTAAAACACGAATGAATAACATGTTTTTTGACTATGTGTGTTTCAATTGTAACCGCATAATATATTTTATATCCACAACTACAAAAAGCTTGCATTCACAACTCATTTTATTTATTATTCCTAGTATGAAACACACACGGACAAACAGGGCAATTCTAAGACCGAATGAACTTCTTTCTTTGTCGTTTTCGACCACACATATGGACTAAATCACATACGATTCACCAAATTGGTATCAATTGTTTCACGTGACCAAGACGAAAACAATATCAAAGTTAATCTGAGGTGTACGAGAACTGGGCTAAAAATTATCATGCAGTTTTATAAAATCATTCAATGAAAGATTAAGACAAATTTCAAATATAAAATTAACAGCACAATGTCGTTATTTTGAACACACAAGCTGATCAGAAGGTTTAAAATGTGTGACAATACATTTATCAATTAATATCTATGCATTCGGATGTATTATTGGTAAGATTCAGTTTTGTCTAGTATTACAGTTTTAAAGCTACTTTTATGACTAGATGCTTCATTCATGTCAACAGATACCATACATCAGAAGAGTAAGAACCAAATTGAGTTTCGGATTATAATTGGATAGGCAAAATAATCTAGAGAAGATATTTCTAAAATGTTGGTTATTTCCTATTCTGTTTATTTGGAAATGCTTGAGGTAGAATACTAAAAACTTTATAAAATTCTATCGATTTAAGCAGTTTTTTGCACCATTTGAAAAGATTTTTCAGAGCAAGACACATGTATTCTCAAAGTTTCTTTGGTTAAAACAAAGTTTTAAAACTATTCTTGACTAAAACTAACTAGCAAGCATTTATAAAATATTTAGTAATCCGACTTACTGACCATTGGTTAATACAATTGTTAACACATACTGTTTACAAAATAACGATAAAAAAGTAACAGCTTGAAATATTAGAAAGATGCAAAACCTTTATTTGTGCAAATCATATATGTATGGAAATAAACTGCTTATAGAACAAAATGTACCGTTGCATAAATTTGAAGTACGTAAATTTGAATTACTGATTGCACAAAACTTTTGAAGTTATGATACCGAGACACACTTAGTGTTATTTCACTAATATCAATAATTCAAATTCTTAAGTTACTTTAAAAAGATGCAATATATATAGGCCTTATATAATAATTTGCAAACATTCATGTTTTCTAAACATAACAAATCAGATAAATTACTTACATGAATTTCGAAGTCCTCGCGCTAAAAAGTAAACATTACGTGATTATTCTTAACTGTTTCAATACACACACTTACAAACCTACTACCTTGGTTTTACTACTAACTAACATGCAAGTTCGAACCAGCATTCCATCGCGCCTGCGAATATCGCCAACAATCTTAGATTGGTTTTGCCAAGCTCCAATCAACTGGAGCCAAACTCGTATCAAAATCAAGGAAGAATTTTTGGATTAATGGCATCCCCCACTATTCCTGCTAACCTATACTGATATACCATGTTACTCTGCGTAGAAAAGTTAATGTTTACTTTGTAAACTGTCGGACGTAAAAGGTAATGGCATGTTTACTAACTTTGTTTTTAGACTTGCTTTTGCAAGGATCAAAACCAACGTAGATTAATCATGCATAATTTGATACCGTCGGTTAAACTTTAGATATAGGTACCATTACACTTAGAATATAAATTTACGTATTCAAAATAATATTTATCTACACAGTTTTATTGTGTTCTCTATAATTTTCTTTTTAATTCATTGGTTTTTATTTATTTCAAGTAAGCCGCCGCCTCCCATTTCTACTGATGTTTCTGTTTTCCGGTATAACGTTTTCCAATAAAAAAATTCAAAGTTACATTTTAGAGTTGTGAGATATATTGAAAGTAAAAGTAATTTGTCACTTGATCAGACATGTTATGACGTTCCGAAGATTCTTTTAATGCTTAATTAAATTAGTTTACTAGTAATACTTAATAAAAACTTTAAAAATAGCCTTTAATTTATGTGATTTTTTCACCTGTAAAGCTATTTTTATTAATTATTGTAGTGCTAGAACAGCTACGATCTACATCAAAAAACATTTCTCACAAGTAAACTTCTTTTAAACGTATTTTCAGACGAAAAAAAGTGTTTATTTTCCCAATAACACAGTAAATGAATGTTTTGCATTAGAAAATCATTTTATCTATAAATGTATGAGTGTTTTTTTAATCATGGAAGACTTTCGAACCAACTTTTAAAAATAGTTATTCATCTACAATAGCACAGCCAAAATTTGCCTTCTCTAGGGAGAATAGTCATATCCGTGCGTACACATGCATAAACTACCCTATTAGAGTTGGCAATATGTTTAAAAACCCAAGGTTTCTGTGGGGGGGGGGGGGGGGTTGACCTCTCCTCCTATCTGTGCCACTCTCAATAATCTTCGAATGTTTAATGAAAGGACTGCGCCATTGAAATTTTTAGGAGGGGGTGTTTTGAGGGGTATGTTTTTCATTTTTGGGGAACTCTTGCTTTTGGGGGGTTACGATCTTTAGGGGTGCGCCCTTGCTATTAGGGGGGTGGGCACCTCTGCCATCACCGTTTTCTTTCATAAGCAGTGATTGGTTTAAGTTTGACAGAGTGGCTTGTCGTTGTGTTGTCGTTGTTGCACATATAACATAGCTTCTGGCCTTAAATTTCAACCACTGCTTTAAACCTTTCTTTAAAACCAAAATGATGTACTAAATCGTCTATGCGTACTAAATGCGTCTCCTGTTGAGCATCCGTTAGTTTGTGGCTCTATGCTTATATAGCGCGTCCACAATGCCCTTGCGAGCACATCGCAACCCAGCGAAAAAAGTGACACAACTCAAAATTTCGGGAAAACGCACTATTGAATCAAAATCTAAATTAAATGCTCTCTTTGCCATAAAATTTACAAAGTTAGCTTACCTAACTAGCGCGTGGTTTGAGTAAAAACGATATAATCAACAATATCACATCGTACAAATTTCACGATTAAATAACATTGTTAGTTTTGACAACCAAAACTAAGCAGTAAGCTTCACATCATAATTTTTTTATCGTATTGTGTATTGTGATATTTGAGACTAATTCACTTTAATCTACTATTGCGTAAAGCTTGGATTTTGACTAATAGTGGTTTTTTTTTTTTTTTTTTTTTTTTTTTTGTGAGTTGTGTTACTTTCGTTGCCGAGATGCGTATGGTTCTTGCTTATTTAGGTATTTTCCAACACTCCTTAGATTTTTACCCCCATTAGTTTTGAAACATCCTGCGTACCAACCACATACAAGTGAATATTATAATTTACATAATAATCTCGTATAGTAAAGAATTTTTTAAAGCAATGAAATTTATTTATATCAATTTTCATAGATCGCTTCGTCAGGTTAAGAATGAAGGTGAAATTTGAGCCAAATATATGAACATTTTATGACGTTAGTTAATGACACAAATGGAAAAACACTTTAGTAAAATTCATTCTTTTTACGTTAAATGATTAGACGGTGGTTTCTTTAGTAACTAGTGGAAAATTTGATTTTATTTCAGTTTTTGTATTTATTTTCATCAACCAGAGGAGCAGTGGGAAGCTTTGTGGGTTAACTCCCCCCCCCCCAAAATAAAAACGTTGGTTTTTATCCATATTGGAAACTATAATGTATTTGTATATGTAAAGATTGCTTGACTTAACTTCATATCGTCCCTTTCTTCAGAAGAAAATTCTGCTATCCGTGTGAATATGATAAATTTAAAACAATGACTTTTAAATCGTTTTGGTTACTGGTTCAAGTATGGTAAGTCTCTGGTAGAAATAATTTTGGCCTTGGATGGGCTCATTTTTTACGGTTTAAAAAAGAGAAATACTTAGATTTACATAAAGCCAAAAATCGTTATCAGCAACTAATAGTCCGTATTTTGAAAAATGGAATCGTTTAAGCCTCAACTGGAGGTCTTCATGCGGATAGGAGGTCTTCTTGCCAGAGCCTGATAGTAGAATAGAGATGAGCGAAAAAAAAAAAAAAACAAAGTTTATTTTCGAGACGCTATATCGTGAAAAAGTTGCGATTGGTAAAGACTTGTTTGAATTGAAATTTATGATAGTATGAAAATGAAAATTCGAAAAATGGATAACTTTCGAAGTTTTTTTCCCCCTTTCACTTTCGATTCAATGTTTTTTTAATACTATAGAACTGAAAACTTGCTGCTGGGGACGATAGATTTATGAAAGAAAATAAGAATTATTGAAATCGGATAATATCTTTCGATCGCACAATGAACCTGAATATTTTCAAAATGGTTCCACTGTCTTTTGTAATTTTTTTTTTTAAATAGTTTGCTTCAATGTTCTCTTTAATAATGCAAGATGGAAAAATTGTAATTGGTGAACTCTTAAAATGAAAAAAATATCGAAATCTATCTTCCGAACCCGCAACGAGCCTAAAAAATCGAAAAAAGGGGAAATTTCATCGTTTCTTGGTTATAAAAACAATAATATTCAATGGTTTTTTTTTAATGCAATAGGATAAAAAAGCTGAAACTACTGTATAAGAAAAGAAATTGCTGTCTCTGTTTACATATTGCCTTTAGATTTCTTAAATTCATCTACACTAACTAAAAATTCATTTTTTAAAACATTTTCTGTAAATTTTAAAACACATTTGTATTAACCTTTTAGGATTTACAATCATGTCACTTACATGCCCAATAAAAAACACAATTACAAAAATAAATGGAATGCAAATTGTTATGTCTATTTGAATTATATAGTACTCCTTAAATTACTTGATTTTTTCTCGGATGTTTCAAGATTTTTTTTTTTTTGTATTTATTTATATGTTTATTTATTTATTTATTTTGATTGCTCACACTTTTTAAAATTTCTCGTATTTCTAAAATCATCACTTAAAATCGTTTTAAATATTCAAAATGCATATCTAGAATTCCAAACTCTACAGACGAGAAAAGTAATTCGGGATTTTTTTTTTTCTATAAAACTGATTATTATTTTTTTTTTTTTCAGATTCATAATCATCATGTATTTTCATGTTAATGAAACGATTTCTGACATTTTACTGTCACTAATTCAACGACTCTATACGTATAAGTGATAAGAAGCGAAAAACTAAGTAATATCATTCTGAAGTGAACATAATAATTATAACTCAAATTAATGTAAAAGTAAAATTACCTTATATAAAATTTATTTTTGTAACGAAAGGAAGTTTTTGAAGGTTTCAAAATTAAAAATCTTGTCTTCCCAAAAAGCCGAAGAACAATAAATTGATGATTTGCAAAACTGTCATTTTTAATTACGTGTTTCAAAATAATAATTGAATTTAGTACTTTTTTTAGCACGAGAAAAAATAAACAACAATGTTAAAATTATACATTATAACTGGATAATAGTTTTTTTGAAACCAAAATTTATTTCTTTAGATTTCTTTCTTTATCTGCATTGGCAATAAATGAGTTAACGTCCATTGAGCAATTTGGCCCTCTGGGTTCAAAAGGGATAAGTTTTCTAATTGTATCCAAATAGTAACTTTAAATTTCTTTAACGTACGATGTTTGTCTGAAAGAAGGTTACTAAAAAGTAAAGGTAGACTTCTCGCATATATTAAACCATAGACGTTATTTTACACACATTCCCAAAAAATTACTCATACTCGCTTTAAAATACAAACGTTTGCACTTTTTGCAAGACAAAGGGAAAATTACTGGTAAGTCTATTTTTTGGAATATAGATGAACCTGTTTTGATATTTGTTTATGATGGAATAGCAAATAAAAAAAAGGAAAATTTCGTATCAAATAATATGCTAATATGCAGTTGCTTGCGCAGCCAGATTGGACCTTTTGGGTGGGGTCCAATCTAATGATCAGACCGGCGCACATAGGAGTATTTGTATGAAAAAACCGGACAAAATTATTTTACGTGATTTTTTGTCATATAGTGCAATGAAACTTGCTGTTCAATCAAAATAAGGTGTTTATTTGGAGAAAAAAAGATATTTTTTAGAAAACTATTATCGTGCTTGCGTTTTGGGGTCATCATATTTACTACTTCTAGGGCAGGGGTTCTCAAGCTGTAGGACGCGGTTCCCAGTTAGGTCGCGGAATGTTTCCAGGGATGTGGCAAGATGTGGAAGAAAAGTTTAAAGAAAATTAATTTAGTGCTGTGTTTTTATTAAAAATAAGAATACACATTAAGCTTTTAATACATAGACAAGTTGTTTTTTGAGTTCTATTTGTTAGTAGGATACATGAACTTGTTTGGAGTTAACCATTTTTTTAATGTCCGGAATGAGCTTTGTAACACACAAAATAATGTCATTTTCCAATGTCAAACGATTTCTTGATTTTGCTTTTAAGTTCATCATTATGAAGAATATTTGTTCACAGTTGTAAGATGTAGAAAATGGCATCAACGTTTTTAATGTTGTTGTGAACAGTTCGGGGTATTCCTTTTTAATATCTATCCAAAATTTGTTATACCTATCCAAAATTATAAAATAATCCAAGAGACAAAAGTTCATGTGTACTCTACTAGTTACTTGTATTTCTAAGGATAGAACTTAACCATTTGTGTGAATTTTAGTTATTGTTTTAGAGTTTAGACAGATTTAAACTTTGGGGGATCGCCAAAATACTTAGTCTAAAACGGGGGTAGCAATGTCTAAAAGTCTGAGAATACTTGTTCTAGGGAAAACGAATTTGTCTTTTAGCTTATCATAGAGCTATATTTTTTAAATTTAAATCTTAAATTTTAATTCAGTGAACTCACGTTACAACGCGGTTTAAGTCATGCGAAATAGATACTACCCGAGTTTTTCACATGTAACGTATCTCAGAGATGACGCCAACTCCTCGACCGCAACGCAAAATTTTTCCAAAGTGAAGTATGGATCGAAAGTTCTACTTTGTTTATTAGATGCTAAATACTTGATGCATTGACTTCGTGAAGGAATTTTTATCGCTCTAGCATCACTGAAGGCAGAAGTTCCCACCATACCAGGCTATAAACCACGCTTTGATAGAATCTACGTATAAGAACTACGTATTTTCCATTCATTTTTTTTCTTCCTTAAAAGCGTGTAGCACTTAAAATATTGTAGCGCAATGCGCTACACTATTAAAGAGAAGTAGGTATTGTCCGTTTTTCACGAGAAGGCACTTCGCCACGCCCCCTTGAACGCAGAGGTTCATTTCACGCAGGTGTGATCGGTACACAATCCACGCGCTTCTACAGGAACAGTAGACAACTAGACAGCCTTAACTTGGGCGTGCATTTCAATATGCAAAAAAGTCTTAGTGTCCTTTACATCACTTGTCTGTTGTCATTTTAGTTACTCTTACATTTTAAAAATTGCTGCTTTTACAACAAAATGCTATGATTCGAATATACCATCTCCCGAAAACAGCGAAATAGAATCATCGGATACCACTTGACGAGGAAGGAGTCAAGTGCCTTCTTGTGAAAAACGGACAATAACTAGAAGTGGTACAAGAAGTAGATAATCGTGGATAGGGGATGAGTTGACATACATTCGAACCCGCTTAATGGAATAGCCATTTTGCCACGATAAAACATTCTAATAAGCGGGATATTCCATTAACTGGGATCAAAATGACACACTACATTGGTTTGGTACATTGAAAATTTATTACATTAAGCGCGATATTCTTTCAACCGATATTCTAATAAGCGGGCACGACTGTATTTTTGCATTTTTAAAAAAAAAAGACTACATCTCACATGAAAATTTAAATTTTCATCTATGTGTCTATACCTTTTTTTCTCACGACTGTTTCCTTCATCGTTTAAAATGCGTTTAGGGCTAAATTTACATGAGAGATCAATGCTGTTCAGCTCCCGCATTTCTTTTCAATTTCGCGATAAGTTTAAAATTTTAAATGGAATTCAGATATTTTAAAGTAAAAATATGTTTCAAAGACTACAGGGCTCCTGCACTTCTTTTGTTAGAAATTAAGCCCTGAGTGCGTGCACTGTCCCAAGAACATTCAACCAAAAAAAGAGGGGGGGATTGAAAATCTTGCAACATAAAATATTTTCTGTTTTAAAATTCCTTTTAGCAAACAGGGAGACGTTATTCCACTATGTTTTTATTCACACATAAGCGTCCCTCATTTTATGTTTCAATGCAAATGAACCCTTATTTTTTGATATTATCCCGTATAGCTGGGGTTCTTAAACTGGGTGATGTAAAAAGAGACGAGGGGTGCCGCGAAATGTCCATGGCTTCATTTAAAAATGGGTGCGCAAAATAAGGTTATATGCACTAATAAGGTCATCCCTTCTTTGATGTAGCGTAGTAAAAATTTGCTATATCGTGACTTCATCGTTATCAGAAACATTAACTAATGATAATGTGTTATTAACAAGCAGTTTCTAATTACCAGGCACTACAAACAGAAACCGGTTAACAAAAGTTATTACAAAAGAGTGATGTGAAAATTACCTGACCTTATTTTACCGTTACAATCACTGTGAGTGTGTGAGTTACTAGAATGAAAAAAATTATTTATTGTTCTTGAAGCGTAATTTATGTTCCTCATAAGGCTAAACCGCCTTTCTTTGTTAAGGGGTCTAAGGACCTTTAATCTTCAGAATTTTCGATTTTCTGGAAAAAATATATGTCATGCACAATTTTATTCTGAACAATTTGACACCTTATTTATTACCATACGCCAAAAACTTTTCGAGTTATTGTAAAAATGCGTAAACTTTCCCCGTAGAGATTTATGTTAACAGCAGCTGTTTAAGCCCCTTTTTCTCAGGTGCCGATTTCTTCGGTTTTCTCGTTTTGCGCGCATGATATTTCAGAAAGTTTTTTATACATTCCCGTAAAACTTTTAATGCATATTTGTCTGATACATCTTAACGATCTGAACCTGAATTTCAACTAAAAAATTTAAGTTAATATTTAAAAAGAAATATTTTTTTATCCAAAAGTTTGTAAATTTTCGATATTAACTTACCAAATTTCAAAAAAATAAATAAATAATTTAAAAAAAAATAAATAAATTTAGGTTCAGGTCATAAATATAAACCAGATAAACATACATTAAAAGTTTTACAGACATATATAAGAAACTTTCTGAGATATCATGCGCGCAAAACGAGAAAATCGAAGAAACCGGCACCTGAGAAAAAGAGGCTTAAACAGCTACTGTTAACGTAAATCTCTATGGGGAAAGTTTAGGCATTTTTACAATAACTCGAAAAGTTTTTGGCGTATAGTAATAAATAAGGTATCAAATTGTTCAGAATTAAACTGTGCATAACATATATTTTTTCCAGAAAATCGAAAATTTTGAAGTTTAAAGGTCCTTAGACCCCTTAAAACAGCTAAAAAACAAAATAACTTAAATTTTCACTTGTTTAGTTTTTTTATTAGTTTCTATGAGTCATCTGATGAGCATGCAAAAGTTGGAGTCAATTCAATCACAAATGAGCGAGATAATGGGTTATGAACCTCAGGGGGATCTTATTTGGTGCATTTATGTTATATAACAGAGATGGACTGGGGTGCCGGGAGAAAGGTATAATTCTTCAAAGGGTGACGAGAGTGGAAAAAGTTTGAGAACACCTGCCTTAAAGCTTTTATTTGTAAGCGTCTCCGCATTTTTTTTCTCAAGAATTACACCACTGATTTAAATTAAGCTTGGTGTTGTGAATAAATATACTATAGTCGAATGAGCTGGCTCGGTTTATTTCTGAACTCTAATCATGAATCATCATATCTACTGGTCACAGTTGAATGACGAACAATCAAACTCCGTTTCAAGACTTAAGCATATGTTTTGCTGCCAAATAACGAACCATTAAAAGAAACTATTTTCTTCTTTTCTTAGCCAAGTATAGATGGCGCTGAGGTTCTAAATGTTGTGCCTCGTAATTTAGCTCAAGATACATCATGGGAAATGGCGGTTTCAAGGCCCGAAACTTGCTGACACAACTAGAAAAACTGGGACAACTTTTTCCCGGAGAGGAAATTATCTAACTTTGCGTGTGACAGTATTCTTCATGCAAACGTCTCGCGGAGATGACATTCCACCGATATCAGTGATAACGATAACAGATATTGAAAAGGCACTCTTTAGAAATATATATGTTGGAGAGTGTAATTAGTTTTTTTTTCTTTTTTAATATACAAATATGTTTCAGGGTTTATAATTTTACTTTGTGAAAAGAACTATATTTTTCTATTAAGATGTCACCTTCTAAAAACTGGCAATTTTTCTCTTTACAGACAGTCAGACACACATTAAAATACAAAGACACACATTACAATACTTTTTTAATATACAAATACATGCAGACACACATCAAAATACAAAGACACTCATTACAATACTTTTTTAATATACAAATATGTTTCAGGGTTTATAATTTTACTTTGTGAAAAGAACTATATTTTTCTATTAAGATGTCACCTTCTAAAAACTGGCAATTTTTCTCTTTACAGACATTCATACACACATTAAAATACAAAGACACACATTACAATACTTTTTTAATATACAAATACATGCAGACACACATCAAAATACAAAGACACTCATTACAATACTTTTTTAATATACAAATATGTTTCAGGGTTTATAATTTTACTTTGTGAAAAGAACTATATTTTTCTATTAAGATGTCACCTTCCAAAAACTGGCAATTTTTCTCTTTACAGACAGGCAGACACACATTATCCCACCTCGTGATCTTTTGTTTATGTTTATTATTTTTCCATATGTTTTTTTTATCGTTAAAAAAAATAGAGATACTCTTACGATCTTTTTTTTTTCTCTTTTTTAAGAAATGTTTAAGAGAAAGTAAGCTAATAAAAGGGTACTACACTGAAACAGATAACATTTATCTACAGTTGTTCAACATGTTTGTTAGAAAATACAGCACCTGCTATTGAAACAAAATAGGAAATAATTTCACACTAAGAATAAATTAAAAGTATGTAAACAGTTTTCAATCCAACCGAATTTCCGAACATGCCTTTCAATTATGTGTGTGTGTGTGTGTTTTACCGCTATTGTTATGACCCATTTCTCATATTGTTTTAACAGTTAAGAGAGTTAGTTCATTACTATAGTTTAAACACTGTAGAAAAGGGCTAGTTAAATGATTTATCCTAGCAGAAATAGTTCAATGGTATGCGGTTAATTATATGATCAACTAAAAAAAAGACGAACAATGGTGTTTTAGTAACAACTTTTAACACTGAAAAATTGTATATTACATACGGTGCCCAAATGGATGTTAACGAACTCAGAAGAGTGACTGCACCAAGTGAGAGCCATTGAAAGCCATTTGAAAGCAGTTATGTAACAAAAGCAAAACATAGCAATTCATAACAACTGCTAAAATAAAACAAATTGCAGCAGATGGAAAGAAATATTAGCAGTCATTATAAATAGTTT